>NC_135311.1:111679934-111989114 GCF_048772815.1 Callospermophilus lateralis | reverse complement strand
TTAATACTAATACCAGGGCTGCGGTTGTAGCTCAGTGGTAGAGCACTTGCCTAGCATGCATGAGGCACTGGGTTCAATCCTCAGCAGAAAGAAAGAAAGACAGAAAGAAGGAAAGAAGGAAGGATATTGGGTCCATCTATAACAAAAAAGAAAAAAATTAATACCAAGTGTTACAGTTTGGATATGTAGTATCCCCCAAAACCTCACATGTGAGAAGATGCAAGAAAGTTTAGGATTATGAGGGCCTTAACCTAATCAACATATTAAACAATTAACTTGGCAGTAACTGTAGGCCAATAGGGTATGGCTGGAGGAGGTAGATCACTCGGGGCATGCCTTTGGGGTATATATTTTTGTCCCTGGTAAGTGCATGCTCTCTCTCTCTCTCTCTCTCTCTCTCTCTCTCTCTCTCTCTCTCTCTCTCTCTCTCTCTCTCCCCTCCTTCCTGATTGCCATGTTCTGAACTGCACTTCTCCTCCACATCTTTCCACCATGATGCTCTGCCTCACCTCAGACCCAGAGCAATGGGATCAGCCATCTATGGCTCTTTGAACCATGAGCACCAAATAAACTTTTCCTCCTCTAAAATTGTTCTTGTCAGGTCTTTTGGTCACAGTGGTGAAAAACAAGGGCACCATAAGTGAACAGAGGGACCACATGTAATACTGCATCCCTCATCCTGGCAGTAAAAAATCATACTCTCTGGTCCTGAGAAAGTCTGGACATAAACAGACTATTTGATTCATTCCCAGTTACCACAGTTATCTCTAGTTCTTCCATAGAGGGCCATGTACCCCTAAGCATAGGAATATCTCCTGAATTTGGCCACATGTTGTAAGCTGCAAGAAGCAGCCTAGCTAACAATGACACTTCACTTTCATCAGTGACACTGATGTAAAGCTGCTGATGTAAAGCAGAGTGAGGAGCTACTGAAGCCATTTTAGACAATTCTATGCCATTTGAGACAATCTACCTACTCCAGTGTCCCACAAACGAAGCAACCATGCAGGTATACTTTCTTTTGTTTTCTACCTGAACTTAGCTCCCAATTCCACCAACTATGCATGGGTCTGTGTTCTCACAGTAATATGTAAATATCTCTCTGGAGTGGGGATCAGATCTATATCTGCTGGGTCTTTAACTTTGGGACCACTACCCATCTGGCATCTATTATATCTTCATCTTCCACCTCAACTTCTGAGGCACTAGAAATAGTGGACTCCATGAATCGACCTTTTGTCTGAGGCTCCCCTTATTCACAAGTCATCAATACCCTAATATGTGCTCTGGGCCATGATGTGTCTCTCTCCTCAGTGTAGTATAACAGTATGCCGTGACCTACAGACATTTATCTGCAAATTCTTAATTCCAAAACAGCCATCCTCTCTGTCTTACCTGTGCTCAACAGACATCTCTCTCTTGTTTTAACTCTTCCTATACTCTGTGGAGCTGAGCCTGAGTGATTACATCTGTGGCTAACTTCAATGCACACAGCAGGGGCCACATTGCTCTGCCATGGCATGCTTCATTTCCTTTATCCTTCGCACAACTACTTTGGATATGGTTTCTGATACTCTCAGTGTTTTCAGGGCATCCCTATATTCATCTGGTGGTCCCCATCCCTCCAACAGGGAAGCCATCTGTTTTAATCAGTTATTGTGTTGCTGTGACCCAAAGTCCTGACAAGAACTACATACAGGAGCAAAAGTTTGTTTTGGCTCCCCATTTCAGAGGTTCAGTTTATGGGCAGCTGACTCCATAATTCTGGGCCTGAGGAGATACAGAACATCATGGTGGTAGGGCATGGCAGAGGAAAGCAGCTCAGGACATGGTAACCAGGAAACAGAGAGAGAAAGAGCTCCACTCACCAGGGACAGAATATAAATCCCAAAGACATACCCCCAGTGACCTACTTCTTCCAGCTGTACCTTACCTGCTTATGGTTACCACCAAATTAATCTATATTAGTGGATTAATCCACTGATTAGGTTACACCTTTCATATCCTAATAATTTCTCCTCTAAAAATTCTTGCATTGTCTCTTCATGAGCCTTTGTGGGACAACTCATATCTAAACCATAGCGTAACCTAAAGCCACATGGATGCTTGGGGCCAACTCAGAATTTTTCCTGTATATTCCATGTCCTTTTCCAATTCCAGAGTCAACTCAACATATTTCTCTTAGGGATTCTTCCAACTATGCCAATTGTTCAGTCCCAGGGCTATAAATGCTCCAGTGTACTGTTTACTGACCCCAAAAGGAAGAACTTAGAGGGTTCAATGAAGAGGTTTTGGATATTTTATTACTCACTCCTCAGTGACAGCAGGCCAGGATACAATGGAGGGCTACACTGCAATGTGTCAGATAGGCTGCATGCCCACTGCACATGTGGATTTCCTCGGGTGTTTTATCAGTACATTCCTTTTCTGAACAGCCTAGCTCACTCTGCTTTCATTCTCACCTAAGGATCGGAGATGGGGGAAGTGGCTGGTTTCCCCTCTCCATATCCTTTGTTACCACATTCTTCAGAATCCTTTCTCACTGCAAACTTTCCCAGGCTCTGATTAGTGTTTAACCCAACAGCAGTCTGATGCCAAAGACTTTGCTACTCTCTTTTCTTTTTTCTATTCTATATTTATTGTCTCTCTGTTCCTGTCCTTCTTCATCTCTAAGATACATTTTTTAGTCCCAAATCTCAAACAATGATATTATCCTTCATCAGGACTTTAAAAATACCCCCACTTGGGGCTGGGGATGTGGCTCAAGCGGTAGTGTGCTCGCCTGGCATGTGTGCGGCCCGGGTTCCATCCTCAGCACCACATACAAATAAAGATGTTGTGTCTGCCAAAAAACTAAAAAATAAATATTAAAAGATTCTCTCTCTCTCTCTCTCTCTCTCTCTCTCTCTCTGTCTCTCTCTCAAAAAAAAAAAAATACCCCCACTCTTTTTAGCAAAAATTTAGACATAGATTTTTCTCAAGTGATAGAGGAAGCTCTTCTTCAATATGTAGATGACATCCTAATTGCTAGTAAGAGCAAAGATAAAGTCAGAACACACTTATGTTTAAATTTCTTAGCAGAGCAAGGTTACCAGGTCTGCATGAAAAAGGCCTATATCTCTCAACCATTTGGTAAATATCTGAGTTTTGAGCTGTCTTGGGAGCAAAGAAATTTACCTTGGGAGCCTACTACCAGGAAACAATCACAGTGATTCCTGGATATGGCAAGGATCTATTACACTTCTGGAGGCCCAACTTTGGATGAATAGCCAAAGCCCTTGTTGATGCTCTAAAAGGAGAATAAAATCAACTCTTCAACTGAACTAATAAATTCTATAAGGCCTTCGAAGTCACTAAGGACAAGCTAGTGACTGCTGGTGATCTAGGTCTACTAAGCATTAAAAAGTCCTTTGATCTCTTTGTACATGAAAGATAAGGAGTCAGCACTGGGATCTCAACCCAAAACTCTAAATGACATGAGAAGATCTGTTGCATATTTTGAAAACAAGTGGAAATAATGACTAATGGCTCTTGTGTCTGAGGGTATCAACACCACTGGACACTTCCTACAATAGTGGATAAATTTATCTTGGGCCAGTCCACCTCTATTGACAATTGTCACTTTGTGGAATGAAAGATGGGTATTGGCTCACGTCTGGGATAGTAGGCAAATATCAAGTTATACTCCTAGACAATTCTAATGTTACCCTGAACATAGTAATGACTTTAAACTCAGCCACTCTGCTTCCCACTAATACTAAAGAAGTGGTTCATGATCATACCCAGATAATTGAAAGGGTTTATTACAGCCATTCTGATCTAACACACCTGCATTGGAGAATCCATACCTTGAGATGTTCACACATGGGATTGGTTGTATGGACCAAGGACAACACAAAGCTGGGTATGCATGCATTGATAACCCATCAAGACACTGGAAGCAGAAACCCTTTGCCAGAGCTTATAGCTCCGAAAAGGGTCCTTCATTTAGGTAAGAACAAGAGAGTAACTATTTTCACTGACACCAAATATGCTTCTTTTTTTGGTGATCCATGCCCATGGAGCTATTTGGAAAAAGAAGGAACTGCTAACTGCTTGTAAAGAAAGAAATTCAACATGCTAAAGAAGTTTTGCATTTATCAGAAGCTGTCCTGGAGTCAAAAGAATTAATCATCACCTATTTTCCAGGGTATCAGAAATCAAAAATCAGATGGACTGCTTAAGGAAGTATTTGAGCAGATCAGGCTGCAAAGGTGGACAAAAACATCTAGATCCCCTTTAATGACCCTGAATCCTGATGTAGATTTTTGTGGGTGCGACACCTTCAAGCATTCCTCTGATGACTTAGAGTCAATGTATAGTGAAGGTTTATGGAAAATAATATTCCTACAAGACAGCCCGCTGGGAAAAATGGAGGGAATGTGACTCTAGAGGAGGGAGAGAAATTAGCCAAACATTAAACCTCTCCCAGTACATCCTTTCCCAGTAATAATGGGCCTGAGAGGAAAAGCCCCATCCCTTCCTGGGTTCATCCTTAGCATCTCCACCAAAAACAAACATTTAGCCCTTCCCAATCACAATGGGTCTTGAAGGGAGGAGGCAAATACTGAAATCCTGAACTTTTACCCTTTCCCATTGCAGATGAGTTCTGGAGGGAGAAAAACAAATAGTGAAGCTCTGGGTAACAATGGGTTCCAGAGGAAGGAAAATAAGCAGTGAATACCGAATTCTGAGCTTTTTCAAACTTTTTACAACTGCTTTCCTGAGTTAAAATTTTAACCTGCACAACTAGGTCCCTGACTGTCCGAACAGCATGTCTGCAATCTCCAATGATTAATTCATTGTAAACCTTCTGTAACCTGGGGACCATTTCCATACCCAGAAAATGAGTCCTTCTGTGCTGGACTGATTGACTTCGCTGCAGAATAAAGGAAAGCTTGCTGACCCGAGGTTTGCTTCCCATCTCCCGCCTCTATCATTTGCATGCCATATGCTTACATATAGGAATTTAAATATGGTTCTGACCACTCCCAGGATGTCAATTATACATACACCAAGGATGGTTGGATTTATAACACACAAGGTAAAATCCTCATTCCGAGCATCCTGTGGAGGACGTAATAAGTCATACATGCACTATAGTATCCATTTGGGGAGGGATGCCATCCTCCAATGAATAAACAAATTCATATAGACACTCACATGCCAAGGATGGTTCCAAAGGTAATTTAAATATGCATAGTGAGTATCCACAAATAACCCCAGAACAGGTCTGCTACCCATAAAAAGAAATTCCATCCAGAGGCCCCAGAGCCAGGGGTGATTAACAAATTGACTTTACTATGATGCTGAGAGTCACTAGAAATTTCAAGTACTTATTAGTATTTGAGGACAATGTTACTAATTGAATATAACTTTTTTCATTGTTATTCTGATAAGACCTCTGACATTCTTGAAACATTTCAAAAAAAATAATAATTCCTAGTTCATGCTACCCATGTTCATTCAGAATAATAACAGAGGATCCTTCATGACAAAAATACCTCAAGAATTGTCTGGGGCCTTAGGAATTCAATGGAAACTACATTCTTCATGGAGACTTCAATCTATTGGCAAAACAAAAGATGAATTATATACTTAAAAAGACCTTTGCTAAAATTTCTCAGTAAAATAATCCAGCCTGTTGAACAGCTTCAGGCGAGTGTGGCCACTAGACACAAACTCCAATTAAGCCCCTATGATATGTTCCATGGGAGAACCTTCCTGTGTTTTAGAGATGAATATAGAAACCTATAGGGAACTCAGATTAAAATGAGACATCTTCATGTATGGACAATGATTGGGAGCTACTCCACCTGCCATACATAAGTTTGCTTCTTGCCAACTGATGTTTCCTACAGATATTCTCTGCCTCTGTGTCCTGGAGACTGGGTCCTACTGAGATCTTGCTTGAAAATAAGCATCTGGAAGATAAGCTCCATCTTTCCTGGACTGGACCTTATGAAGTGCTACAGTGAAACAGAGGAGTCAGGCCATGGATCCCTCACTCTTGAGTTAAATTGGTTCTGCAAAGGTCATCAGGTCCTCTGTGTCCTGTCTACCTGTGAACAGCATGGGAAACAGAAAATATGCTGTGTAAGAACATAGTGTCCAAAGTCACCCAATCCTTGGCTGCCCTAATATCCCAGACACTGAATCTCCCAAACGGCAAGTGAACCCTGGACCATCCTCAATTTGAAGACCATCTCCTACACATAAATATTGAATGGCTCCCTGGTTCTGATTTTACTTTTGGACCATTTTCCTATTCTGTCTCAATCTTCTATTTTCCATGGTTTACTGTGTGCTACCTGAAGGGCTAAACCACTCCCTTTGTAACTGTAACTAGTAGGTTCTATGATGAGATGGTTCTTCCTCTTCTTGACCTTTTTCTCCATACTTTCCATTTTAGGGCTTTGCCTTTAATAGACAGAAAGGGAGCTGGGTGCAGTAGCACATGTCTGTAATCCCAGTGGCTCAGGAGACTGAAGCAGGAGGATTGCAAGTTCAAAACCAGCCTCAGCAAAAGTGAGGTGCTAAGCAACTCAGTGAGACCCTGTCTCTAAATAAAATACAAAATAGGGCTGGGGATGTGGCTCAGTGGCCAAATATCCCTGAGTTCAATACCCAGTACCAAAAAAGAATGGAAATGGGATACTATTTTTCAGCTATCCCAGTCTCTACTGTAACCTGACTGTTGGATTTGCCATATTTTATTTGTGAATTCCTTCTAATGAGATAATGCTCTGCTCGATATACCTGTCACCAATCCCTGGTTCTCCCCTTTCCTTTAACCTATGAAGAAACATCCCTAGATTTTGCCTATCAAGTCCACTTCATTCTCTTGTCTAAAAACATACCATGCTTTTGGCCAGACCCCCAGCCCCCAGACAACTCCTATCCTTTATTCAGACTCAAGATGCAGTTCCTCATGGACAAATGGACATTTCTCAGAAAGATTGGCAAACAGACTAGAACATTTTGCTTTGGTAATGCCACCTTTTATTCACTTCCTAAGTCCACAAATGATTTATAAAAATCCTATTATAACTAGACAGATCCCCAATATCTCAAACCTCTATGTTTTGATTACTGACCACACAGTTCATATTCCTATTCTCTGAAACTAACAATACCTTATAGTCCAACCCAAACACTGATCCTGCTTTCAGAACATTACCAAATTTTTGCAACCAATGAGTCTTTAAAGTTCATCAACAGAACTAGAAAATTATTGCCTTCTCTGGTCCTTTTTGTTTGTGAATTCAAAAATCATCCCTAGGCTTATGAATACCTAGGGTCATGGCATATGGAAGGACAATGTTTTTAGGATACCTAACTATCCCTTTTAGTTTCTTCTAACTCATGACACAAGGTTCTCTTCGATATCACCATCTCTTTAAAAGGCTTTTTCTATCATCAATGACTATCCTGCAACACTCCCCAGAGTCTGAAGATGGTAATTGTGAACATCCTCAAAGATGTGATTTACAGAAGTTGATGATGGAGGTTAGGCAGACCTGGAAGTATGTAAGGATCCTGGCTGGAATTGACTCTGCCTGGAATGAACATATGATCAATAATCTCCCCTATGGTTAGTAGGATCTCCCTTCAACTTCTTGGACCACTGGAGCTCAACAGAGTAGAATCCCTAGCCTAAATCGTGCTGGACAATCTAATTGCCATGGATTATCTCCTAGCTACAGGGTAGGGTAGGTGCCATAGTAAACACCTCGTGTTGCGATTGGATGAACACTGCCAGTCAGGTAGAGTTAAGAGACATCTAAAACGTTAAGGTTGGCTAAGCCTCTTGAAGGAGTCCCATCCCCTGGCCCATTGAGCTGGTCTCATTTGCCATTTTCAGATTATTTTTAGTTGGCTACATGTGGGCCTCAGTTCCATTTGTATTCTGCCCTACAGTTTATAATGATCCTTTTAATTTTAGGCTTCAGCCTCTGGCTCCTTCTTCAGGTGATACTTACATGTTTCAATCATTGTTTAAAATCTAACTTGTCTCCTTCTGGGTACCCCTTGTATTCTAATATTAGTTCACCCCTGGGCAGGGAAACTACAAATATTTTCCAATGAGTTCTGTACATTTCTGTCCATCTAACCTGGATCTGCACCATAGTCCAGAAGGAAGCATCCAGATCAGTTGTTGCCCGGACTCACACAGTGGTAACTGAAGCCCAGTGAAACCTGGTTAAATCTTCCAGCTTCAGTTGTTTCTAGTTACTTGCTTTCATCGCTAACTTTAGCAGTCACGTAGCTAAATAATAAAGTATCACACCCCCACTAACTTTGCCATAAATAATACCTATCAAGTGTGGTCACAACAGTAAGTTGTTTTTGAGGAATTGGGGTATAGCTTTTTCTAGCTCAAACTGGTTGAAGCCACCAGCCACATTACTTGAATATGCACAAGTGTCCACTGGGTGACATTTGATGTCACACAGTTAAAAACTCCATCAACAGATGATGTTAACACCGCCATTTTCTGAACATCTGTCCTAGGAAGACTCACGAAGTTGGATTACACATGAGCAGGCCACCAATTACTTCACTCCTCCTTACTACCAGATGCCTTTAGCCAGGCTTTAGACCACCTGCTTCTTTATCCCATGTATACTCCCAAACTCTTAACCTCAGGTAGTCAGATTTGAGACTTGCTCTCCTGTCTTCCATGTGCTTGACTGCCTCATGAGTAAACTCTTTCTCTTTTACAAATATATATATAAAAATAAAAACCTTAGGTTCCCCAGGTCAGGCTGCTGGGAATCCAGATCCTGGCCATTCTGAACTGCATGGGGAGTAGGGATGCCATCCCCAGAATGAGAGTCATCAAATGGCTCAGTCTGGTTTTGGATGACTGGATTGTGAGCAGGGACAAGAGAACAGGGAACATACACACACACACACACACACACACACACACACACACACACATATACACACGCACACACACATATATTTAGGTTTCATATTATGAATATGAAATAGGGAAATTTGCTATCACATAACTGGACTTCTAAAGAGCAAAACTGAAAGTTTTGCAAAGAGTAGAAGGAAAACAGTGTTTATTCAAGGGAGAAAAAAGCAGAATATTATTGTGATAAGATTTCAAAAACAGGACAAAAGGGTCTTATGATCATCAAAGAAACCATAAGTGTTAAGAAATGGTTGCTATATCAGGCAAAAGAGATGGAAGTGTGTAGAAGCCTCCTTAGTCATGTAGACAGATTTGGGAATCTCAGGGAGTCAGCATTAGGCAATCAGGAGTGGACAGTCATCCCGCTGACTTCAGCTCTATGTTAATGATTCCTGTTAAGAGTTGGGAGGTAACACAGGGTCCAAGAGATAAGCTACAACTAGTAAGTTTCTTTCTGAAGCACCTGCTTCAGCATCCTGTTCCAAAATACTGAGGTGTCATGCTGCCTCAGTGTTCTGTGCCATCATACGCTTCCTTCTGCAGGACCCTCCTTTGGGTACATATTCTAGTCCCCACTTCTTTGTCACCTACTGCCTGCACATGGTCCTCAGTGTCCTCCTCATTAGTAAAGTGAAAACAACATCTCTTCTCTGAAGTGATATAAATAAATGATGTGAAAGGGCTTTGGAAATGTGGCAGGTTATGGGCCACTGGCTTCTTCTACTTTCCCAATTCCTGCTTCAGGACTGTTCTGCCAGGCCCCAAGCTCTTAGCTCTGTCCTACACTTTCATTGATATTTGAACATCAAAGGGTCAAAACTACACATTATCTCAAGAACAGGGACTAATATCACAGCTCCATCTCTTCTCTTCACTGTTTCCCATGCTCACTGGGACCACTGCCTCTTGGTGAGACCCACTCACTAGCCAAAATGCAGGGTTGGTAGCATCATAATGGGCATGCAGTCCTGGAGTGATGTGGGCCGTCATGTGTGGCATAACTGCTGGAGCAGCTCTGGCATGAGATCACTTGCTCACCATGACTGTGGCAAGCTGAGAAGCCAGCAGTGTTTGAAATGATGACAAGGAAGCGCCCTCAAATTTCCCCACCTCGACCCCAGCCTCCTCCTCCCTCTGTTCCTCCAACAGCTCCTCCTCCAACCCGCCTTCCTCCCCTGACTACTCCATTTTTCTTCCCTCCATCTACTGTCCAGCGCAACGCCTCCCTCTCTGTCTTCTGCCCTACCTGGTTCCCTCCTCTAGCTAGTGGTGCCAGTTCCTACTACCCCACCTTAAATATCTCCATGCCCAGCTCCTCCTCCCTTCCTTCTGGACCACCCACTCGCCAGCCTGTTCATCTTGCTCCCCTTTCCTGCTACTCCTCTGTCATGGCCCCTACTCCTCCTCCCAGCCCCGCCTTCTAGTTCCCTGTTCTCTTGTCCCGCTCACAATCCAGTCATCCAAAACCAGACTGAGCCATTGATGACTCGCATTCTGGGGATGGCATCCCTACTCCCCATGCAGTTCAGAATGGCCAGGATCTGGATTCCCAGCAGCCTGACCTGGGGAACCCAAGGAAGGCAGGGCCAGGGCAAGCCAAGCTTCAGCCTGGAGCATCTCTCTGGTGAGTCCCAAGACCCTTTCCTGTGTCCAGACCCTGGTTATCTTACTATCATGGTAACCCTCTTGGGATGCCAGAGAGACTGTTAACAATTTCCTTTTCCCAGAGACACACTTCCTCTCCCTCCCTGTCTCCTCTGCCCCCTGCAGGAGGCTCTGCATTTTTGTCTGGCTTCTCTGTGGAACTAGGGCTGAACTACAGAGCATAGAAGGGAGCGAGCAGGGGGCTCTAGGAGCCTAAGCCCCGTGATGTGCCCTAAAGTAAAATGAGGACAAGAAGACAATTGTGAGGGCTCTCAGGCAGGGCATGAGGCCCCTGCAACAGGTACTTGGGGACTCAAGGCTTGTTCTGATCTAATTCTATTTCCTCCCAGATTCCATTTTCCTCCCGCTGTGACTCCACAACATGACACGCCAGGGACTTTTTCTCTTGGGAAATGTCTCCTGCAAGAGGGAGGGGCATGGGGGGGGAGATGCCCATGTATTCTCGTCACAACCCTACAAATTAAGACTCTCAGTCAGCGACTCTTCCCTCCATTGACAGAGTTGGAAGAGTCTACAAGGCAAGACTGATCCTGATCCTGCCCACGTGATGACATTGGGTGAAATGATACCACTATGTGAAATGACCCCTGGTGCTCCTTAGTGTCATAAACAAATCCAATACAATTTTAATCAAAATCCCAACCAATGTGTTGGGGAAAATTGAGAAACATTATAACCAGTACAGAAGTGCAGAGGACTAAGAACAGCCAAGACATCCTCCCTACCAGATATCAGGACATGATGCACACTTGATAACTTAATCACTATGATGATTGAGCAGTAGTACTGGTGGGTAAACAGACAATTGGCTTAGAAATGAGTCCAGAAACAGACTTACACATATGTGGACATGTGCATTCATTCTGAGGCTAATTCCCGATAATACAGCTTGTTGCTAAGGCAAATGGTATCTTCTTTCATATTAGATCTACAAGTTGATTTCCCTCTTAGCTGGGTCTCTGCATCTGATCCCAACTGAGAAGGATCCCAGAGATTTCAAGAGAAACTCATCCTCTAAGAGCTCTGGGTAAGAAGGTAGAGGCTAGAGCCAGTATGCTTCTCCACTCCCCACTATTCCTCAATAGATAGCCTCTAAGCATGAGCACATTCTTTCTTCCTTAAGTAATAATAGATATTAAAGGCACTCCTAGTGTCCTGGATAGACCCAGCAGTCAGAAAGCAGCCCTATAGTGTCACTGGGCTGGCATGAGCTAGGCTGAAATAAGTCCAGAGTGTATATCAAGAATAAAGGAAAAATAAGAATGTGGAGATGGGAGTCTAATTTTAGTTATTTAATTCAGGTTGCCACATGGGGCTGGTGGACATACCTGACAGTGTCACTGGGGTCTGTGAAGTCCTTGAGGATCACATTCAGTTGTGTTCCCTAGCACCCAGCATTGCTCCAGACATGTGCCAGACGCTTGGTAAGGGCTTGGGTGCCTGGTTTACAGTGAGTCTTAAGTGGGCAGAGAATTACATTTTAACATGAACTGTGACGCTCTTTGTCTCCAGCTCACACAGGCAACAGAAAGTCTTGGCACTCTAACATAGAGGAGCCTACAGATGGTAAGTTCTTGAGAATGCCATGACACAAGGCACAGACAAGATATGGCTGGAGACCTCTCAGGGTACTTTCAACCTGGGCCAGGCATCCCAGTCCTGTATGTGGCTGGAAACTGGACTCCAACTCACCCAGCTCAGAGACTGAAACTCTCAACCACATGTCATCGTATTAATTGTCAAGCCAACCAAAGTGTTCCCAGTGGCCCTGACATTGCATTCATTCGCTCATCAGACATTTAGATGGCACAAGCAGAGAATCTGGGGTCATATTGAATGCACACTCTGGTTCTGCCACTCATTCATTGGGTGACCTTGTTCAGGGATTTACCCTCTCTCAGTCTACTCCTAGGGTTGCTAGGAGGGTTAAATAAAATACTTCAAGTGCTCAGGACAGGATCTGGTGCATGGGCTCCTGAAATGGTAGCTGTGACTACTGTTGGCATTCTTACCATGTGGTAGTCACCATGATGGGGCTGGGTATGGGGACCTCACAGCTACATGAGAGACAAACAAACAGACTTGCGAGGACATAGACAAGTGAACAGGGGATGGGGCTGGTGTGACAGCAGCATAGAACACAGGCGCTTCCAAGGACAAGCACAGGCACAAGTGCTGGTGCCAAATCCTGACTCCTGCCTAACTCGGGCTGCATCCCTGCCAGGTTTCTGAATCTCACTCTTCATGCTGCTCCAGGACCAAGGAAGAAACACCCAGAGAGAGGGGGTGAAAGTCAAGAATGGAGGGGACGCAGAGGTGTTGATGAGTGTGGCTCCTGCACTTGATAAACACTAGGAAGCACCAAGGCAATAGAGGTGGTAGCTAAGAGGGCAGAGTAGGGAGCCAGGTGGCCTGGGTTCTGCTTCACAGGTGTATGACCTCAGATATGATGTTACCACATCATTTTTAAACCTAGTTCCCCAGTCATGGAACAGAGACATTATAGCACCTCTCTTATTGGTTATATAAGTAGCAAAGGAGGTGGTGGTTTTGGTGGGCCCAGAACCAGGCCTGGTCCATCCATGCCCAATACACATGGGCAGGCTACTCTGATGCAAACCAGGAAGAACAGAAAGGAGGGTAAGAGGCCAACCTCAGACCCAGCCGATGCTGCTCCTGTCTCCTTGGCTTCAACCCAGGTCTCTTTATCCACTGAGTGATTCCGGGGTGTGCTTCCTTCCCAGGAGCTCTCTGCACCCTGCACTTCTCCAGCTCCCAATCCAGGGGCCTGGCCTTGTTTCCCTTACTCACCTCTAGCCTCAGGCACGTGGCTCTGCAACAGGCTGCTTCATGGAGATTTGAATTCAAAACTCCTTTAGTCCAGTTTGAACCACTGAGCAGAGCAGTAATGGAGCTGCTCATTTGCACCAGCTCCTCTTCAGACATGGGGATCGCCTCTGAGACAGGAAACTGCAGGATTCAGGCAGAAGGTTCCTGTGAAGCCTCACCACTTACACAAAGAAGGGGTGAGTATAGAAGGGAAAGACATAGCTAGAGGCTGGAGAAGAGTTGGACAGTCAAAGGAGAAGGAACAGAGTGGGGGGGTCTAACTTTCGGTGAATCTGGGAGGAATTCAAGAAGAAATTATTCTGGGCTGGGCATAGTGTCACAGGCTGGTAATCCCAGAGACTGAGGAAGCCAAGTCAGTAGGATTCCATTTTAAGGCTCAGAAACTTTGCAAGACCCTGTCCCAACAAAATAAAAAATGAGAAGGGCTGGGGATGTAGTTCAGTGGTAAAGCCCTCCAATTACAGCTGGAGTGTTAGAGTGAGGTGTTTGGGAACAGAAGAGACTTAATTGTTCCCACATGGGATCCCTGGTTTAGGGTTCAATCCCTAGTACTTAAGAAGGATGAGGGGGATTGTGGGACAAGAAGGAGGAGGTAAAGAATAAGAAATTTTGAGATAGTTGTTGAGTATGCATAATGAATCAATTATTCAGTGATTGTCCAAGAACATAAGGAAGGAGAACAAGTCAAGGTGGGGAGAACCATTGCTGTAGGTATGGGCACAGGATGGGGTTTTTCACAGGAGAAGAAACTTGGGGTTCAACTCTGAAAACAGCATGGACAAGTGGGAGTTTGTGGCTAAGACTCAAGCTCTGGGGTCAAAAGATGAGAAATCACTAAGAGGAAGCATCAGGGGCCCAGGGGGAATATGGCTGAATCACCTAACAGGACTCTGGTTGAAGGCAGCCAGGGAGATCGCACACCACCAGTGTGGTGGTGGAAAACAAGGAACCAAATGCCAAGGGTGATCAGATATCGAGGGTGGGACTTTCTGTTAAATTGACTTAGTAGTATTTTTGTAAAAGTGGATAATGTGGAGATGAATATGGGAGTCTAATCAGGTCTAGTTGAAAAGAGTACAGGATAAGCTGAGGGCTGGCTGAGCAGACGTGGGTCAATGAAAGAATCTTTTTCAAATGAGAGGAGGTTGAGGACAACAGAAATCACGAGATGAATAATTGGGCAATTTAATAACATTTCAGAGCACACGTTACTTAACATCCCTCCTCTGTCTTAGAGTAAAGGCTTAGCTCCAGTGGTGCAAAGTGCATGTGGAAATGTTGCATCGATGACCTTACAGGACACTTTCTGACAAGCTCAGTGTGCGTGAGATGAAGGACAAGTGAGAATGGCCAGCCAGGGCCACCCTGCTCTGACTCCCGGGCCTTGCAGATGAGACTGCTTTTGTCTGTGTTGCAAGGAATCTCCAAATACTTCATGCCTGCCTGCTCATCATTATAAACTTGGGACATTGGTGGTGACAGTTTAAGTGGCAGAGGAAGAAAGTGTGCCACAAACAATGTTAGATCCAGGTGTTGTGGAACCACAAGGTAAAATTTTTAGATGGAGTTTTTTTTTTGGTTTTTGGTTTTGTTTTATTATGGTGCTAGGGATTGAACCCAGGGCCTGTGCCTGCGAGACAAGCACTCTACCAACTAAGCTATAGCCCCAGCCCTCAGCTGGAGTTTTAGAGTGACATGTTTGAGGGCAGAAGAGACTCAATTGGCCCCAACATGGGCTTCCTGGTCCATGGTAGAACCATAACCTGTCTAGCAGATTACCCCGAATCTCCATATTGGGACACCAGTGAAGTCACATATAATGAGCGCCTCTTAGTTTTATGTCTCCTGGGAATAGCTGTTGAAATTACACCCTTTACATTAATTGCACAGTGCAGCCTTTTTAAGATTTGTGATCAGAGGGCTCACTTTCACTCAGTTCTTTGTGTGACTCTTTTGACAAACTCATTCTTTATTCAACAGATGTGTATGCATACCTAGCCTGTGCTGGATGCTAACTTAGGAGCTGGCCTACCCTAAAATAGATCCTGCATGTCCCACTCTGGGCTGGCTTTCTAGTGGAGGGGAGCATCCACAGACAATGCTCCAGTGTAGGCTTCAGCCTTGCACAGATTGTTCTCCTTCAACCTCATGACTCAGGCTACTAATGTTGATGTCTCCATTCCACAGCAGGTTGAGCAAGGAAAATCACCTGTGGCCACACACGAGAAAAGAAGGGCCTGATTTCAGACCAGATGCACCTGCCTCAATCCCAGGACCTCTTGCATCCCCACAGGGGTCTTTCAGATCCAGCAGCCTCCCCTCTAGGTCCACCCAGAATGCCATGACCACAGGCTGAACCACTCCAGGGACTACAGTGACCTTTCTTTCTCCAAGGTGACGATGTGGAACCTGGGAGATGATCACAGCAGGATTCCAGTGGTGGGGCCTTGTGCTGTATTGAATACTGTATACTGTCTAGAATGTATACTGTCTAGAAAATAAATATTTCTTTTTGTTAAAAAGTAAAATTTCAGCAAAATTTATTTTATAGGTAATGGTGACTTTATTGACAATTCTTAAATAGGGCACCCATTCAGACCAAAAAATAGTCCAAAATGCTCTGCTCCATCACCTGGGTGTTTTATAGCCAGGGAAAAGGAGGTAAATACAGAAAAGGGAACTGGAGGACAGAGAAAGCCCAGTTGGTTAGCACTTGATTGATTCTGGTTTGAACAGTTGGCCTTTTCTGATTGGCTGAGTCTTAGCTACTTTTTACAAAGAAGATTGCAGTGTTTGCACATCAGGTTAAATCCAGCTCTCTGCATCTGGAGAAACCTTTACACCAAACATAAAATGTATGAGGTTAACTTTAGACCAAATTTAACATGTTTAAGCCCAAGCCTGATTTTTCCTTTCCTGAATCACACTTTTTCTCATTTCTGCCCAAGTCCACTGGTCAAACCTTTATCATAAACACCAATGTGTGAATTCCAGGCAAAGACTGAAGACTAAGTGCATATAATGAGTTCCTCTGCCTTACCAATCACCAATAATAAAGGGATCCCAAGGTTAGGTATGAAGCCCCACAACAGAGAGAATGGGGGAATACTAGGAGTCAAGAAAATTAAAGACCTATTTAGAGCCTGGAAAGCTGGTGGAGGAGGAAGCAACCACAAATGCTGTTCAAATGGGATGCCCAAGCATGGAGCTGGGCTACCCTAAGACAGACTCAGGAAAGAGACTCAGGACCCAGACAGCAGGGTGTGGTCCAGAGAGCTGCAGGTGGGCACTGACACAGGGTCTGCAGGTTATCCCCTCCACACACAAGTTCAGTCAGGTTTATAGCTTCTCTTCCACACTGGAGGAGTATTCTTGGAAAAATGGGAGAATCGCAGGGCTCAGGGACCCTAAAACACAGGAGTGAGGTGTGGGGTGAAAACTATCAAGGAGAATCTAAAAAGTGAAGTTTGAGTCTCTCACCCACATGCTGCCCACACATATGCTCCATTTTTACCCTAAGTTTGAAGCTGGAGGTTCACCTTTGCAAAATGAAACACATGTCAGGAAAAGACTCCCACAGAGGACCATTTGAAGGTCCTCTAAGGAAGAGTGGACACATCATTTCCCCATCACACCACCAACCATTGCGACTGAACCTCATTCTGCTGAGCCAACCCTGGCTCAGGCTGCTGCCAGCTCAGCATCTGGGCAGTCTTTGCAGCCAGCACTACCTCCTGCACTGCCACCTGTGCCACACACCTCTGCAGGGTGAGCAAAGGTGAGGCTGTGTGAGCCAGAATCTGGCCTCTGCACCTCTGGATGTTGCATGTCCCTGAGGAGAGACTGGGAGGCATGAGGGATGCAGTCCCAACTGCCTCTCTAGAGCTTGGAGAAAATGCCAGTGAGCAGTGGGGAGCCAACTAGGGGACAAGTCAGAGGAGTCCTTACAGACACAAGAACCAATGACCTGGGAATCAATCATGAAGATGTCATGAGCAGACACAGGCTCAAAAGGAGAAATGAAACTGCAGAGGTAACTAAGGAGATAACAGAACAGGCAAATGAAATAAGCTTGGTGCCACTGAATCACCAAATGATAGGCATGAGATCCAGGAAGTTAATGACTTGTTCCCAGCTACCATCAAGTAGACCCTTAGTTGGTCACTGTGTGCACCAAGAGAGTCGTCTTTGTACATCTGTAGCCGCCAATGCTGCCATCCAAGGGTGCACTAGAGCCCTAGATCCAGCTCAGCCTCACAGAGTGCACACCATGCAGCTAGTCTGTGACTGCACCCTGAGGAGGATACCAGTGAGAAGAAGAGAGAAGCTCAGCCGCAGGCTGAGAAGACTGCAGATCACTGTGGAAAGGAGGAGCACAAAGTGAGGAAGAGCAGCTTAAGGAAAAGCCAGAGTGGCAAGTCCTTGGGAGTCACCAGAGAGGGCCAAGGGGATAGGAAGGCAGATGGGGAGCAGCCCTGGCTGGTTTTCCTTGAGGACTATGGGTAACCAGGGAGGGGGAGGTATTGCCTGTATTAGCAGAAACGTCTCAGCTCAGTATAATTCTAAAGAACGAAGTTCTCACAGCAGTTCAGGACCTAGAAATAATGCTGAACTGCGGTCTGTGCTCAGTCTCTCGTAGACATGCAAAATTCTCAGATGAACCTAAAGGCTATGGATCTTATCAAGAAATCACTGGCCAAATTTGGATGGCAAGCATAACTCTCTTTTGAAAAATAGTCACCTTTCTCTAGGAAAAATAAATGTCCAAATCAGATATTGTGCATCACAAGAGTTAAAACAAAGTAACTGTCCTCATTGGAAAAAATAATCTAGGAAACTTTGATGATTATCTCTACTCCTCTGACTTAATGCATTAGAAACATTTTAGAGTGATACATTATTGGAATTTCTAGATGTTTTTCTACTTATTGGGTATTGTAAATTTAAACTAGAAAATGAGCATTTTACCATTTTTTTTAAACCAGAAAATATGGGAAGTTAATTTCTAAATTGTGAAACATGCTCATCAATGTGGCTTTTCCTTTGACGTGGTTGGATAAAGACACTGTTGAAGATCTCTTATTCCAGAGTGAGGAGAGGGGGGTAGCATCTTACCAGAAAAAAAAACATTGCTCATTATTCATATAGAATTAGGCATATTTTGTCTTTGGATCTTGATTTTTGTTTTAATCATCAGTTTTGACAACAAAGGCCATGGACCCACTGAAGCAGGCCCAGAGAAGATCATATGCAGTGAGATTCAGATCAGCAATGTAGGAGGGAGTGCAGCTCACATTCCCTTTGACTGGTGACATGGACAACGAGCTGGCTGGGGTCAGGTATTTGACCAGATTTGTGTGAAGCCCATCATTGTGGGTGGTAGAGTACTCGAGACCTACTGTGCCCCTCCACCCAGTAGTTGGTTGCCCCACTCTCCTAGTATGATTCTTGGGGAGATTCCCAAGACCCAGTTGCACAGCAGAGAACAGCACTGGTCCAGTGCCAGATTGCATCAATCTTATCTGTCCCAAGTAGCCTCCAGCCAAAGGTACTTTCCAGTGATTCCTGGTTCCAGTGCTTCTGGATTAAAGTCCTTTTATTATGGGTGGGGGACCTATTGGGGGGCCATTTTCAGCATTCACCAAGCATCTTTGAGTCACCTTTGGGTAAGTTCTTTGTATGTGAGTTCATATATTGAATTTCTTTTATCCATTAGAGTGTGGATACCCATCCCCATGGGTACTCTGGTATATATGAGCTTCTATTAAATGTTCAGGGACAAGACTTTACCTTGCCCTATAATAAATCCATTGATCCTTGGTATATCTATACTCGACATCCTGAGAGTGGCTAGGGATATATTCAAATTCCTATTCTTTGGCCCTTTTTAAGTTGTCAGGAAAATACCTCAGTTGATATTTTGTTAAATAAACTTCAAGATTCAGTATTATTGTTTGTTGTTCTATGTGTTTCTATTTCATAGCCTGATTTGCGTGATTTATTGAGCAATCTGTCAATCTGATTTCTGATGTCATGGAAAATAAATAGCATCCAGTTCTTTTTGCTCCAGGACATACAGGCATATAACATAATTTGATCAATTTCCTTCTGCAGTACTACTTCCTCTTTTCCTCTCAATCTCCCTCCCTTCTGATTACTTTCCACTTCTCCACTGGTCTCCCTTCTGTTTTCGTGAGATCCTCTTTTCCCCCCTTTTCTCTCTAGCTTCCACATATGAGAGAAAATAAACAACACTTGACTTTCTGAATCAGGCTTATTTCAGTTGTTATTCTCTAGTTCCATTCATTTTCCTGCAAATAACATAATTTTATTCTTCTTTATGGCTAAGTAAAACTCCACTGTGTATATATATATATTTTTTTTTCTGTATCCTTTTATCTGTTGATGGATACCTAGATTGGTCCCATAACTAAGCTACTGTGAATTGTATTACTATAAACATTGGTAGAGTATGCTAACTTTAATCCTTATGGACAAATACCAAGGAGTGATATAGCTAGGTTATATGGTGGTTCCATTCCTAGTCTTTTGAGGAACCTCCATATTAATTGCCATAGTGATTGTACACTTACAATTTACAATCCCACCAATAGTGTATAAGTGTTCCCTTTCCACCACATCCTTATTATTTGAATTATTGATGATTTATTAGTAGTAGTATTCTTGATGATTAATTATTATTTGTATTCTTGATGATTGCTCTTCTGATTGGAATGAGATGGAATCTCAATGTAGTACTGATCTGCATTTCCCTGACTAATAATAATGGTATCTTGTAAACACTGAGAGGAAATAACTATTAATTTAGAATTTCATACTCAGCCAAATAATCATTCAAAATTGAATGATACAGTTAAGTTCTAGCATTCTACAGCAATGTAGGTTGTCCATGATTTGTAACAACTTATTATATAATTTATAAAGAACTAGAAGAGAGAATTTTGAAGGTTCTCAGAACAAAGTAATGATAAGTGTATATGGAGATGTAAATGCTAATTACCCTGGTTTGATCATAACACATTGTATATATGTATTGAATTATCATATTGTACCCCATAAATGTGGACAATTATTATGTCAATTAAAAGCAAAACAATTTTAAAAATAAAATTTTAAATTACAAAATTCTTAAAGACATGCTCAACATTAAAGACCAATTTTAAACAAAGAGAATTCACCACCAGTAAGCTATCATTAAAGCAATAAAACAAGGATGAGAAGAAGAAACTTGATCCAGGGGGAAGGAAATGCAAGAGGCAAGGTTGTAGAGCAGGGAACCAAGAGCTAACCCTGGTAAGTAGGAAGCCTCCCACCAGAAATTGTTAGGGGGCATGCACACTGCCAGGAGTCCCCATGTGCAGGAGTAAAAGACAAGAATAGAAGCCCCTGGAACCAGGAGGGTTAGGCTGATTAAGAGTGATGGAGGTAGCCAACCAAGGACTGAACCTCTGAAACCATGAGCCCCAAATAAAATATTCCTCCTCTAAATTGTTCTTGTTGGGTAGTTTGGTCATAGCAACATAAAGCTGACTAAAACAATAACACTTTGGTAAGTGAAAAGCAAAGTCTTGTTGAAAAACTGCTGTTATAAAACTGCACTTGATAACTGAAATCCATGCATGTTGGAATTGCTCAGTGCCAAGAACTGCCTGTACTCTGTATCAGGAACTGCTAGGTTCTAACCTGTCTTTCAATGCATGAGACTGTATTTTAAAGCAATAGAGAGAGATAATACTGCCTGTGTCCTAATTATGCTTTATTCTGAGGGCCAGAATGGTAAAGGAAGTGATGCAAATGAGTTCTGAAGTACAGCTCCTAGACTAATGAAAGGGATTCCATCTGGAAACCAAAAATCCAAAATAAAAAAGAAAGGTAAGAGGGAAGAAAGGTAAGAAGGAAGAAGAGGAGAAAGATAACAGTATTCAAGTTCTTTAGAAGTTCTTATCATTAATAACTTACTTTTGGCCTTACTACTGCAAACTTGTGTCCTTTCTTAAAACTCTCAATACATTCCACACATAATTCAAAGTCTCTACTGCACCTAAGGCTACTTACTTGAATTACTCTACATTATCCCCCATTAACTAATATTGCATAGAGCCCCAAAAAAAGAGGTCAGGGTAAAATATTGTGGTCTTCTGAAAACATGACCTGTGTGATTGGAATTTTGTTGGCTGAAATTATCTTATGAAAACTAAATTCATTTTGTTCTAGAAACTCAGTATTATATTAAATCAGAACTGTTCTTTACACCAGTGATGGTATCAGAAAAGATGGAAATAAATTTTTTTCTGCTCAAGAATATACTTCTCAGACATTTCTAACTTCCTTAAAAATAAAGTATGTTTTCTGAACAGGTATGGCAAGAGAGAACACAGGCAAAGGGGCTTACCACCTTTCCAACAGAGAAACGCCCAACATCTAAAGTAGCTCCACCCCCACCACATGTACAGCCTCTGTGTAGCTTTGCGTTAGCATTTTACCACTTCTCAAGCATGAACAACCCAAGGCTCATCAGACAATAAGAAAAGCCATGATCTGGATGTGGTTTGTCTCCTAAACGTTCATGTGCAAGAGGTAGTGGTATAAAGACGTGGTGACCCCTATAAGAAGTGGTGCCTAGTGCAAGGTTCATTAGGCCACGGGGACATTGCCCTGGGAAGGTATTCATGCTGGTTTCACTGAGGTGACTATCACAAAAGCAAGTTGTTTTAAAAGAGCAAGGGCTGGTCCCTGAATTTCGTGGGCCTTTTGGGATACCTAACTACCCCTTTACTATCTTCCAACAGAGGATACAAGGTTCTCTTCAACATCAGTCTCTTTTTAAAAGGCTCTTTCTATCATGAACACCTATCCTAATGACAACTCCTTGTCTATAAAGGTGATAACTGTGGACCTCGTCAAGGATGTGATTCACAGGAGGCACTGATCCCATGGTGGGGGCAGACTTGGAAGAATATTAGGATCCTGTTATCAATCAGCTCTGGGTAGGATGAGCATATGATCAGGAACTTCCTATATAGTTGGTAGGATTGCCACTTCTCCTCTAGGGCCATAGGGCTCAACAGAGTAGAATCCTTAGCCTGGATCATGCTGGACAATTTAATTGCCATGGATTATCTCCTAGCTACAGGGTGGAGCAGATGCCATAGTAAATATCTCATGTTGTGATTGGATGAACACTGCCAATCAGGTGGAGTCAAGAGACATCTAGGGCTGGGGCTGGGGCTCAGTGGTAGCACACTTGCCTAGCACATGTGAGGCACTGGGTTTGATCATCAGCACCACATAAAAATAATTAAATAAACATAAAGGTGTTGTGTCCATCTACAACTGAAATTAAAAAGAGAGAGAGAGATCTAAAATGTTAAGGTTGGCTAAACCTCTTGAAGGGGTCCCATCCCCTGGCCCATTAAGCTGGTCTCATTTACCATTTTCAGATATTTTTGGTTGGCTACATTTGGGCCTCAGTTCCATTTGAACTCGCACTGGCATTTTACCACCTCTCAAGCATGAACAACCAAAGCTCATCAGACAATAAGGAAAGCCATGATCTAGATGTGGTTTATAATGGTTTAGGTACTGGGGATTGCACCCAGTTCTGCTATACTATAAGCTACATTCCCAGCCCTTTTAAATTTTATTTTTGAAACAGGATCTCACTAAATTGTGGAGGCTGGCCTCAAAACTTGCCATCCTCCTGCCTCATTAAGCTTCAGCATCTGACTCCTTCTTCAGGTGATACCTACATGCTTCAATCACTGTTTAAAATCCAACTTGTCTCCTTCTGGGTACCCCCTTGTCTTATAATATTATTTTACTCTGGGCAGGGAACTCACAGATATTTTCCAATGAGTGCTGTACATTTCTGTTCCCCTAACCCAGATCTACACCACGGATCAGCAGGAAGTATGCAGATCAGCTGTTGCTCCGGAACCTTCAAGAATGAGAAATAAACTAAGCAAGGGGGACTGAAATAAAGAGGAAGCCTGGATAAACTGTCTGGTTTTACTGGTTTCTAGTTACTTGCTTTCATGACTGATTTTAAGTCACATAGCTGAACAATAAAGTAGTAGACCCTCCAGTAGATTTGCTATGAATAACACCTCAGATAGGGTCACAGTGGTAACAGTGCTTAGGTTGATTTTCAGGAATTTAGAGGAAGATTTATCTAGCAGAAACTCATTGAAACCATTGACCCCTTCAATCCGGACTGCACAAGCGTCTGATGGATGACCTATTGATATTATCACCAAAAGATGATGCCCACACTGTCACTTTCTGAACATGTGTCCCATGAAGACCCGTGAAGTAGGATGGCACATGCGCAGACCACCAATTGATTTGCTTCTTCATCTTTCCAATCACTTTCCCTCAGGTCCTATACCATTCTGCTTCTTTATCCCAAGAATACTTCTAAATTCTTAACCTCAGATAGTCAGATTTGAGACTTGCTTTCCAATCTCTACATACTTGGCTGCCACATAAGTAAATTCTCTTTTGCAAAATTTTGGCAATTAACAAATTACAAGCATGCAAAACAGGCTTGTTCAGTAACACATATGTTGGATCATAAAATTCTATTCTACATATATACCTTTCAACCTTTCTTTCATAATTTCCTCCTTTTTATCTCTATGTGCTATCTCTCTATAACTCCATCAGATGGATCCATCTTTCCCCATTTTTTCTCTCTCTTTAGGTACTGGAGATTGAACCCAGTTCTGCTATACTATAAGTTACATTCCCAGCCCTTTTAAATTTTATTTTTGAAACAGGATCTCACTAAATTGTGGAGGCTGGCCTCAAAACTTGCCACCCTCCTGCCTCATCCTCCCAATTTGCTGTGGATTACAGGTGTGCACTACCACGTCCAACCATCTTTCTCTCTTCAAAGTCTCTACTGTCAAGCTTATCCTTTTCGCACAATTTTTTCAGTGACCACATTTTTCTTTCTGATATTAGAAAGTGTGTCTAATCTGAAGTCTGTCTTCTCCAATGAGTCTAATTCAGTCTCCATATTTTATATTCTAGAATTATTTTTCCTGTTCTTTTGTTTTGATTCTAGGTTTCCAAGTTCTTATTTTGTGCCTTTAATTATAATGCATTCTTGGTGGGGTGTATGTAAGTCTGCTTTTCTTGTATCTGTTGACAATCCCTCACATGGTTATTTGCTCATTTGCTTTAAAGTTTTGATTTGTCGTTCATCTTCAGTTGGGCTTTCCTGTGGCAAGTCCAGAGCCTGGGTTATGATAGTGTTTATACAGAATAGTAAATTTACATTTTCCTGACACATCAGAAGTAGCAGTAACCTGGAACCAATTTTGTTAACTCTGGGCTTCAACACCCTGCAGTTGAAATTTTAACTCAAAACTAGACAGGAGATAGGTCAGGGTTTTCAATTTCGCGAGTGAAATTTTTTTAAAACCCATATTCTAATCAGACACTTTGTCATTTCTCTGTGATAATGGGTAGAGTTTTGGTTAGCAGTCTGGGAATCAAACCCAGGGCCTCACACAAGCTAGGTGAGCACACTACCACTAAGGTACACCCATTAAATTGGGTAGTCTTTTAGCTTCATCTAGATAGCCACCAAAATCCAAAGGTCCCAGTCAGGTGGAAACAACTGAGTCAATACACAGTTAAGGACAGGAGGTAGCAGTTAGAGAATGGGACTTCAGAAATGAGGTAATTCCTAGGTCATGAAAAGTATCAGACAGGAACATAGGAGGCTGAAGTAGGTGGTAGGCTTTGGAGATTAAAAAAAAATCAAGGAAAAGAGAAACCAGAGTCTCAAATCAGGTTATCTGCATTGACATTGAACTTTCTCAGGATGATGGACTCAAGAATAAGACTTCAAGACATGTTAAAGTTCTCATAGAAAAAGAGATAGGGGCTGTGGCTATAGCTCAGTGGTGGAACACTTGCCTAGCATGGGTAAGGCATTTGGTTCGATCCTCAGCACCACATAACAAAACAAATTTTAAAAGGTAAATTTTTAAAGAGAGGCGGGGGGGGGGGCCATAGGAAGGTAAGCAAGTCACGGAAATGGTGGTAGGTAGCAGAAACTTTAAGGAACAAGAGATTTCTAATAGAAATGGAGGAATACCTGTTTGAAAGTAATTGGAAGGAGCAAGGAGAATCTACACACCAAATCTCCACCCTTAAAGACCACCCTCTAGAGTTTGAGAGGAGGAGCAGTCTCTACTTGAGATAGAAGGGAAGCATGTACTCCTCATGAGAAATCAAAGGTTAAAATTAAAGCCAAGATTTGCAGGGAACAGTCAATGAAGAAGCAAAGGAAATAGAGAAGATAGTAATCATAGAGCTGGACTTGCAAAGAGTACAATGAAATGTTTTGTGATGTACAGGAGAAAAGTAGTGTGAATTGAGAAAAATCAGATTATAGTGATAAGAGTCCAAGAGAGAAGAGGGTCCAAGGGGGCTCAGAATTTGCATGATGATCAGAGAAATTAGGACTATTAAGATGAGAGGGAGCTTTCGGACAAAAGGAAGAAAGATGCAGTAGGCTTCTTAAACATCCACATGGAGTTAGGTATCTTTGGGAAGGAGCAAGAGAGTTCAAACCTAGTCATCAGGAAGTCAGGAGTGGACAGTCATCTCACCAGAATTGGTCCTATGTCCCAAAATCACTCTTAGGCCAAGGCACTGGGACAGCTGCCTCTTGGTGAGATCCACCCACTGGCCAAAGGGCAGGGTTGCAGCATCACAATGGGGATACAGTCCTGGATGATGTGGGCCCTCATGTGTGGCATAATTGCTGGAGAAGTTCTGGCATAAGCTCAGTTGCTCACCTTGATTGACTCTGGCAAACTGAGAAGCTAGCAGTGTTTGAAACGTGACAAGGAAGCACCCTCATCTCCAGCCTCCTCCTCCGTTCCTCCAACCTCTCCTCCTCCAACCTCTCCTCCTCCAACCCGCCTCCTCCCCTGACTACTCAGTCTTTCATCCCTCAGTCTACCCAGTGTAATGCCTCCCTCTCTGTCTTCTGCCCTACCTGTTTCCCTCCTTTAGCTAGTGGTGCCAGTTCCTACTACCCCACCTTAAATATCTCCATGCCCAGCTCCTCCTCCCTTCCTTCTGGACCACCCACTCGCCAGCCTGTTCATCTTGCTCCCCTTTCCTGCTACTCCTCCATCATGGCCCCTACTCCTCCTCCCAGCCCCGCCTTCTAGTTCTCTGTTCTCTTGTCCCGCTCACAATCCAGTCATCCCAAACCAGACTGAGCCATTGATGACTCGCATTCTGGGGATGGCATCCCTACTCCCCATGCAGTTCAGAATGGCCAGGATCTGGATTCCCAGCAGCCTGACCTGGGGAACCCAAGGAAGGCAGGGCGAGGGCAAGCCAAGCTTCAGCCTGGAGCATCTCTCTGGTGAGTTCCAAGACCCTTTCCCGTGTCCACACCCTGGTTATCTTACTATCATGGTAACCCTCTTGGGATGCCAGAGACTGTTAACAATTTCCTTTTCCCAGAAACCCACTTCCTCTCCCTCCCCTGTCTACTCTGCCCCCCTGCAGGAGGCTCTGTATTTGTCCCTGGCTTCTCTGTGGAACTAGGGCTATAAGCACAGAGCAAACTGCAGGCCCAGTGAGGGCAGGGTGTGAGGAAGGGGCTCTATGAACTTAAGACCTGTGATGTGCCCTAATGTAAAGTTGAGGGCAAGAAAGACAGATGCAAGGGCTCTCAGGCAGGACCTAAGGCCCTGTACAGATAGATGAAGACTCAAGGCATGTTCTGTTTTGTTTAAGTCTGGCTTTTCATAAAGACTATGCATTCAGAGATAATTTCTATAGTTGTTTAAGTCTGGCTCCTCTTAGACTCCATTTTCCCTCATCCTAGGACTCTACAACACACTAGGCATTTTCTGCTCTTGAATAATGGGCAAGAAGGGAAGAAGGTCCCTTTTGTTCTCATCAGAGCCCTGCAGGTAGCAGAGTTGTGTTCTAATGTGAACCATGATGCTGTTTGTCTCTGGTTCACACAGGCACCAGAAAGCCCATGTCTTGGCACTGTAACATGGAGGAACTTACAGATGTACATCCTGGGGCATGAGAAAACCATGACATACAGCACACAGAGGGTACGGCTCAGAGACTCTTATGGTACTGTCAACTTGGGCTAGGCCTCCCAGTCCTCTGCTTTGAGGATGAAAATTCATACCAACCAAGATGACAAGATATACTTTCAACCATGGTGCCATTTTTTTATCTGTCCAGCAACAAAAATGTTCCTAATGACCTTAACATTGCATTCATTCACTCATCAGACATTTAGATGGCACAAGCAGAGAGTTGGGGTCATACTGAGTGCACACTCTGTTTCTGCCACTCATTCATTGGGTGACCTTGTTCAGGGATTTACCCTCTCTCAGCCTACTCCTTAGGGTTGCTAGGAGGGTTAAGTAAAATAATGCAAGTGCTCAGGACAGGATCTGGTGCTTGGGCTCCTGGAATGGTAGCTGTGACTACTGTTGGCATTCTTACCATGTGGTAGTCACCATGATGGGGCTGGGTATGGGGACCTCACAGCTACATGAGAGACAAACAAGCAGACTTGCGAGGACATAGACAAGTGAACAGGGGATGGGGCTGGTGTGACAGCAGCATAGAACACAGGCGCTTCCAAGGACAAGCACAGGCACAAGTGCTGGTGGTCAAATCCTGACTCCTGCCTAACTCGGGCTGCATCCCTGCCAGGTTTCTGAATCTCACTCTTCATGCTGCTCCAGGACCAAGGAAGAAACACCCAGAGAGAGGGGGTGAAAGTCAAGAAATGGAGGGGACGCAGAGGCGTTGATGAGTGTGGCTCCCGCACTTGATAAACACTAGGAAGCACCAAGGCAATAGAGGCGGTAGCTAAGAGGGCAGAGTAGGGAGCTAGGTGGCCTGGGTTCTGCTTCACAGGTGTGTGACTCCAGGTAAGTTATAGGTCATTTTTAAACCTAGTTCCCCAGTCATGAAACGGAGACATTACAGCACCTCTCTTATTGGTTATATAAGTAACAAAGGAGGTGGTGGTTTTGGTGGGCCCAGAACCAGGCCTGGTCCATCCATGCCCAATACATATGGGCAGGCTACTCTGATGCAAACCAGGAAGAACAGAAAGGAGGGTAAGAGGCCAACCTCAGACCCAGCCGATGCTGCTCCTGTCTCCTTGGCTTCACCCCAGGTCTCTTTATCCACTGAGTGATTCCGGGGTGTGCTTCCTTCCCAGGAGCTCTCTGTACCCTGCACTTCTCCAGCTCCCACTCCAGGGGCCTGGCCTTGTTTCCCTTACTCACCTCTAGCCTCGGGTACGTGGCTCTGCAACAGGCTGCTTCATGGAGATTTGAATTCAAAACTCTTTTAGTCCAGGTTGAACCACTGAGCAGAGCAG
Source organism: Callospermophilus lateralis (assembly GCF_048772815.1). Classification (NCBI taxonomy): domain Eukaryota; kingdom Metazoa; phylum Chordata; class Mammalia; order Rodentia; family Sciuridae; genus Callospermophilus; species Callospermophilus lateralis. The sequence continues at coordinate 111,960,210 of NC_135311.1, read as the reverse complement.
TAATAGAGCTGCTCATTTGCACCAGCTCCTCTTCAGACGTGGGGCGTCGCCTCTGAGACAGGAAACTGCAGGATTCAGGCAGAAGGTTTCTGTGGGAGCCCCACTGAACCAATTGTTCAGTGACTTTTGAAGACCAGAAGGAAGACTTTCTTCAAGGGAGGCTGCTATTGCCATAGGAATAGGCACCGGAATGGAATTCTGCTATAAGGGAGATTGGATTCGACTCTGAGTACAGCATGGAAAAGTTGGAATTTGAAGCCGAGAATCAAGGTGTGAGGCCAATAGATGGAAAATTACTAAATAGAGGAAACATCACGGGTACAGAGGGAATGTGGCTAAACTAACCTAACAGGATTCTTGATGAAGGCAGCCTGAGAAATCAGACATCATCTATGAGATGGTGGAGAACAAGGAACTTAAATGCCAAGGGTGATCAGATATCCCAAGGGTGGGGAGTTCTAGTTAAACTGACTTAGCAAGATTTTTGCTAAAACTGGATGATGCACAGATGAATACAGTCAGGTCTGGTTGAAAGGAGCTCAGGACAGGCTAGTCAGAATTTGGTAAATGACAGAATCTTTGTCAAGGAAGGAGGGATGTGAAAAAGGAAGGCTGTGGGAACAAAGGAATTGCCACATTAGATAATGGGGCAACTTGAAAATAAATTAGAGAGCACATGTTACTTAACACTTCTCTTTTCTTTAAAAAGAGGCCTGGCTCCCATGGGTGCAAAGTGCATGTGGAAATGTTGCTTCACTGACCTCGGAGGACACCTCCTGGCAACTCAGTGTGCTTCAGGACAAGTGAAGCAGGCCGCCTTCCTTAGCTTCTTGTGGGCCTTGCAGACTAGGCTGATTTTTTCCTACTTACAAGGAGCCTGCACACCTTGTCATCACTCTGAACTTAAGAATAATGCCATCATATGGGGCTAGTGGCATAGTAAGAAAATGCACTCACACACACCCCACCAGGAGCTGGGGTTGTGGCTCAGTGGTAGAGCACTTGCCTAATACAGGTGAGGCACTGGGTTCAACCTTCAGCATGACATAAAGATAAGTAAATAAAGTTATTGTGTCCATCTACAACTAAAAAATATTTAAAAAAAAAAAAAAGAATATGTCCCCCAAAATTCAATTGGATCCAGATGTTGTGGAACTACAAGAGGCTATGCAGCTGGAGCTTCAGAGTGGTGTTTGAGGTTCAAAAAGGCTTGACGAATCCCCAAAATGGGGCTCTCTGCATTGGAGAAAAAAAATTAAATTGTTCTGTGGCCTTTAAAAGATTTTTCAAAGTTTAAATACTCTTACTATTAAATATAAGAAAAAATAGTAACAGGGATATATATCTAATAAGCTTTAATTTAAAATAGAAACACGGTGAATTTTTTAAAAAGGAGAGAGGAGCCTTGTCTTTTTTTCCTTATGAGTCAATGTAGATACAGACCCAGCATCTTTTTTCCCTGGAACTCTGCGAGGAACTGAACCCAGAGCCTCACACATACTAAACTTGAGCTCTAGTTCTGAACTTCACCCCTCAGCCAAGCATGTTTTCTAGGCCTTGGCAAATAAGTTCCAATATCTTATCACTTGTGCTTTCCATGGAATGAAATGTTGTCTCCTAGAGTTGCTTTTGGCCAGGCGCAGTGGAGCACACCTGTAATCCCAGCAGCTTGAGAGGCTGGGCCAGCCTCGGCAAAAAGCAAGTTGCTAAGCAACTCAGTGACTCTGTCTCTAAATAAAATGCAAAATAGGGCTGGGGATGTGGCTCACTTGGTCAAGTGCCCCTGAATTCCATCCACAGTACCCCCTCCAAAAAAAGTTGCTTTGCCAGTGTCACCTCTTGGGGAACACCTTCCCCATTTTCATCGTTCCCCATTTATATCAGTAGATTGCTTTCCCTAAGTTTCTCAAGCTGCATATCTAGTCTCTAGAACAGCAGCAGTAACAACACTGGTGTATCAGCTGCTGCTTCGGTAACTGCAGTGGTGTTCTTTTCAAATTTCACTTCAAGCCTGATCATTTTTTATTTCTTGACTATACATTCATCTTTTTTTAACATTTTTATTTATTATTTATTTTTTAGTCATAAGTGGACACAATGTCTTTATTTTACTTTATGTGTTGCTGAGGATCAAACCCAGCACCTCACACATGCTAGGGGGAGCTCTACCTCTGAGCCACAAACCCAGCCCAACTGCACCTTCTCTTTCCATCATCTGCTCCTTTAAAATATGTGTGGGTTCACTGCTGAGACAAGGAGAAAACACAATTATACACATTGTTCTCATATGTCTATGAAATGAATAACAGATGCATAGTGACCAATCACAGATGGACTTTGAACAAAATGATGAATAACCACTGATAATTGTGCATCAGTTATTTATATAGTGATTTGTAGACTGAAGAGCCAGCAGAGATTGTCTCCACCTTAGGCCACTCACTACTCAGTTGATACACTTTGGTAAATTAAAAGTAGTCTTGTTGAGACACTGCTGTTATTAAACAGCACCTGGATAACTGCAATCCAAGGATATTAAATCATGAAAAGAACTGCCTGTACTCTGTATTAGGGACTGCTATCTCTCAATGCATGGGACTGTATTTTAAAGTAAGAAATACAAAGTGATAATATTGCCTGCATCCGGATCATGCTTTACTCTGAGGGCAGGAAAGATATAGAACTGGTGCCAATGAGTTCCAGAGGACAGTTCTGAGACTAATGCAAGGGATTCCATTTGTAAAATTAAAAAGGCAAAAAAAGAAAAAAAAGGAAGGAAAGACAAAGGCAGGGAAATAGTTTTCAAACCCTTTAAAAGTACTTAGTACTAATAACTTACTTTTGGTCTTACCAGTGCATACTGTGTCCTTTCTTTAGACTCTTAACAGGGTCCACACATAATTCAAAGTGCTTAGGCTCCCTATTTGAATTTACTCTACATTAACCCTTTTCCCTTTTGTCTTCTGAAAACTTGAGCTGTGTGATCAGAATTTTGTTAGCTGAAATTAGCTTATAAAAACTAAATTAATTTTGCTCTAGAAACTCAATATTGTAAGAAAATAGAACTATTCTTTGTACCAGTGATGGTATCACAAAATATTTTAAAAATCTACTCAAGAATATACTTCTCAGATATTTCTAGTTTCCATTAAAATAAAGTATGACTTCTTAACAGGTATAGACAGGGAAGACAGGTAAAGGAGCTTACCACCCAAAGTAAGGCCAACACATAATTGGCCTGCCCACCTACATACAGTCTCTGCATAGCTTCCAGTCAACATTGGACCATAACCAAATGCCGCAGTCTGGCTGGGCACAATTCAGGAGCCACTTGTCAAAAGAAACTAACTTTATTTTTAGAACCACGCAAGATAAACAAAACAGCTCCTCAGGAAAAAACCCTCAGAGCCCAACTGCCACCACCGGCTTCCCACAAGCCACACACCCCAACCCAGCCTCCTCCTCCCACAATCCTCCTGCTCTTGAGGCCAATTGGCTGGGTCGCATGGGCGGAGCCAAAAAAGTCTCCCAATGAGCAGCTCCGAAACAGCCCAATGAGCATCACCGCAGAGGAGCCAATCAGCTAGATGTTGCTGAGGCCGCTGTGAGCCAATCATCAGCTGGCAGTCTGAAAGTTTGCTGGGGCCCCTTCAGCTCATCAGCTGGCAGTCTGAAAGTTTGCTGGGGCCCCTTTGGCTGTGGCTCTCAACATCTCCCCCTCTCTGTTTAAACAACAAGCATGTGGCTTAGGGACCGTGCCTGCCTTAGGTTGTCCAATAGTACATATGGTCCTTACCCGTTATCAGATGAGCTGACCTCAAGGCGTCAGCCTCCTGTCTTAGGTTGGTACCATAGTAATTGGATCTTACCCGTCACTGACTACCAGTCCAGTATACAGCCACACCTGTGTAGAGGTCTTCGTACCAGCGGGGGGGGGGGTGAGGTTCTTTGCCTCACCTCTGTTGGCCCCCAAATTTTAGCTGAACGATCATGATAAACAGAAGGGAGGAAGATACACCAAGCCAGCTGACGGCTCCTTTTGGAAAAATTGTACCACCAATGACACCATCAGCATAAATACCCCAACACTACCAGAAGTTGCTGCACCAACAGATAGTTCACAATGCATACAAGTGAGTTCACAATGCATATAAGTGATACATAGTCCAGGCAAGTTCTGCAAGCAGTTCAGTGATGGCTATTGCAGAAGCTGTAGATTGGTTTTATCTTTGTCTTCATGCACTGGGATGAAGATAGGAATTCTGGCAATAATGGCTAAAGAAAAATTATATAACATTCCAGAAGGCACTAAAAGAAAACAATTTTCTTAACAATTTACATTGTCTTCACTGAAGATAGGAATTCTGGCAATAATGGCTAAAGAAAAAATTATGTAACATTCCAGAAGGCACTAAAAGAAAACAATTTTCTTAACAATTTACATTGTCTTCACCGGAACTGGGATGAAGATAGGAATTTTGGCAATAATGGCTAAAGAAAAAATTATGTAACATTCCAGAAGGCACTAAAAGAAAACAATTTTCTTAACAATTTACATTGTCTTCACCGGCACTGGGATGAAGATAGGAATTTTGGCAATAATGGCTAAAGAAAAAATTATGTAACGTTCCAGAAGGCATTAAAAGAAAACAATTTTCTTAACAATTTACATTATCTTTAAGAGAATTATTAAATATAATGAAAAGGTGAAAGTAAACAAACAGATCTGTTAACCTCCTTTTTTGTTCACATTTTAAAACACGTGAATAAAAAAAAATTATTTGGATCCATTTTTTCATGAGCGCTCATCATATATGACATATGGACATACGTACATTCAAACACAAAACACAAGTGTGCACACATAATACATATGACACATAACATAATAGTAAAGGCCTTATAACTTCTTACAGGTGAAATCTCCACTGCAATGTTTAAAAACTCTATAGTCAAAAATAGAACTGATCAGCAAAACATTAACCTAGGTCTGTATGAACTCAAAAAAACAAAATATGGGAAAGGGCAATAATAAAATAGATATTGAAAAAAGCATTCTGGTTCTGTCCCAGATGTAAGAATAACCAAACTGGAGTTCTGGATATCACATCTTCTTTTTGGTCTGTAGAAATCGCTTTAGTTAATCTGTCTGGAATCCAAATCAGCTGCTGTTCTCCCTGTGGAAACATATAAACAGACCCCCGATTCCAGGCAATCACTGGGTCAGGACCTTAGTTAATCTCTCTGGAATCCAAATCAGCTGCTGTTCTCCCTGTGGAAACACACAAACAGACCCCCGACTCCAGACAATTACTGGGTCAGGACCTTTCCATTGTCCTGTTAGAATATCCTTCCAAAGTACCTTGGGTTTATGTACATTTTTTGGACACATATGCCTTTCCGCAGCACTAAGCCCTGATGAATCCAAATTTAAAAAGTTTAGAGTAAAAAGGGTTATTTTAAGTTTATCTTTGGGGAATATATACCCCTTCCCAATTCCTTCTTTTTGCTTTAATAAGTACATTTTAATAGTTTGATGAGCTCTTTCAACTATGCCTTGTCCCTATGGATTATATGGGATTCCTGTTATATGAATAATGCCAAATGATGAGCAAAATTGTTTAAAAGGGGTAGAAGTATAACCAGGGGCATTATCTGTTTTTAACTGTTTTGGAACGCCCACAGTGGCAAAATTTGTAAGCAATGAGCTATATCATCTTTAGTTTTTTCTCCGGCATGAAGGGAGCCCATCAAAAATCCAGAAGAAGTATCAACTGTAACATGCAAATCCAGACAACCAAAGGCTCATCAGACAGCAAGGAAAGCTACCGGCTCTAATTTGGTTGTGATTTGTCCCCCAAATGATTATGTGCTAGAGGGTGGTACCCATTCTGGCAGTATAAAAAGGTGGTGATCCCTTTGAAGTGGGACCCAGTGCAAGGGGATTCAGTAGAGTATTTCCCTCAGATGGGATTTATACTGGTTTCAAGGAGTTCTCAGAAGTAAGTTGTTATAAAAGAGCAAAATAGTACCTGAATTTCTGAGGCTATGTGTCATTATGTGATCGCTTCCATACACGTTCTCACCATGATTCCACAAGCTGAGGCCCTCCACATAGGTTGTACAGATAAGGTCATTGCCCAATCTTCGACTTTTCAGTCTTTAAATCCAACTGAGTAAAACTTTTATTCTTTATAAAGAACCCAGCCTCAGTTATTTTGCTATAGCAACAAAATGAACTAATAAACCACACCAAGAAAATAACCCTAAACAAGGGAAACAACAGGATTATTGGGCATAGAAGGAGTGGATTATCAAGATTATTACTTAATTATGCGGTATACAATGTTCTAGGTGTTTTAAATATATTAACCCTGACAGAAATCCAAAGAGGTAGTTACTATATTGTGTACATTTTGTCAGATAACATGACAAAGGTCAAATAGGAAATAAGCAACAAAACCCATTAGTCCAAGTTTTTAATTTCTATAATACACTATTGCTCAACATGCAAAAGAGAGAAGATAAATACAGAATGTTCTCGCATATGTGAATACAAAATAAAAAATCAAAATAAATATAAAACAGTGATTACTACATGCTGCAAAGATTGGAGGGAAGTTAAATAATGGTACCAAAACACAGCAGAGACAAGTGATTCCTAGTGTTCTACAGCACTGGGTAGTGACTATAGTTCACAATAACCTCTTACCTATTTTATGATTAACTAGGAAGGGCTTTGAAGGCTCCAAATACACAATGTAATAATGAGATTAAAATCATGAACTGCTCTGGTTTGATCAGTACACCATGTATACATGTACTGAAACACCATGGTCCTCATAAAAGTACAATTGAATTTTTTAAAAAAGAAAAAGGAAAAGCAAAATGCACAAGTGGGGGCTAAGGAAATAGAATGAAGGAACAAAAGAAAACTTTTATAAAAAACTTGAACCAGGGTTGGGGCTATAGTTCAGTGGCAGAGCGCTGGCCTAGCATGTGTGAGGCACTGGATTTGATCCTCAGCACCATATAAAAATAAACAAAGACATCCCATCCATCTACAACTACAAAAAAATTTAAAAAAAAAAAACTTGACCTATAATTTATGACATGATAAGGTACTCCAACTATAGAAATGTAAAATGATATAAAAAAGAATCAATTGGAGAATAACCCTTCAGGGGCAAAAGGAAAGCTAAAATAAATATTCAATAAAATGATGAGACAAAAAGAAAGAAATATTTCAAATTAGACCCAAAATGCAAACCTACAAATAATTAGAAGAGGTTCAACATTTGACTAACAAATTCCAGAATCAGAACAAAGAAAAATGGCCATCTACTTGAGAAGAGAAGTTACCTAGTAGGATTTCACAGAATGGAAAAACTTGAATTGTTCTAAACACTCTAATCAAAGAACAAAAATATGTCCACCTCAAGGCATATTACCATAAAGTTTCAGATTTTCAGGGAGAAGAAAACCTTCCAGAGGGAAGAATGAGAATGAGAGACACCAGATTCCACAGAGGACCTTCAACAGTTTAAGGGAAAAGTCTTACCAACTAAATTAGAAGTAATTCAGAAACATGGGAAGATAAAAAGTTTACCTCTCATATTCCTTTTCTTAGGAAGATACTAGAAAATGATACCCAATGAAAAGAGGTGTAAGCTAAGAAACTGTGGGATCTGAGAAGCAGTGGAGCCAACTTAGATCTACAAGAGACAAGGTGACAGACCTAAGCTGCAGCAGAAGGTGGATAAAATGGCAAACCATCTGGACAGAACTAAGGACAAAGAAGGAAAATTAGGCCGGAGAAAAATGTCTAGGTGATCATTAACCAAGGAACAACCAAAACAGGAATGTGATCACAATGCATCTCCCTTTACAACCAGTGATATGATTATTTGGAAGGACTGGAAAGAGAAAATGAGGGAGGCAGAGTTTAAATCTTCACCTATAGTAATAAAAAGGCTCAAAGTCTAAATTATTAATAAATAGGAATATTATTTAATATGCAAAGTCACTTCCATATCTTCCAAGTCCAAGAGTATACATTTCATTGATATATTTTTTTTAAACAAAAAGAAACCAATGTACTTTGAAATTCCAAGGCTTCATGCCTTTTGCTTTGTTCTTTGTATAAAAAGAGGCTGTTCAGCGGGTTCTGCTCTTCATCTTCTCTCTCGTTCGTTTTCCAGGTCTCTTCTACACAAAAAAAAGAATCACATCTGGTCACACAGCACTTGATCTTCTGCCCCAGGGTGAGAAGAGGCAGATGAGGAGAGTGGGTTAGGGGGGAGAGGAGATGGAGCCTGCCCTGATTTGCGTACCCCCACCACTTACATTTGCTCCTTTCTTTCCAGGCCTCTTGGGGCCCTTGGCATGGGCTGTCTTGGCCCGGAAGCTGGATACATCGTCATGGCTCTCACGAGTGTTCCACTTGGAGCCTTTCTTCTTTCCACCAAAACCAAACTTCTGGTTTTTGTATCGTCGCTTGGCACTGGGCCTGGAGAAAGGGGGCCCTACAGGTCACTGCAGCACTGTAACCCCTGATGACCTTATGGCCCAATGATACCCTCCAGTTCCTTTCTGTACAGCTCTGCAGACACTACTGTCACCACAATTCCATCCTTGGCCCTGCATTTTTATAAATTATCTCATCCATTTATGGTTTTAACCTCCAGATAAAGAAAACCAAAAAGGATAGAATCTGTATGTGACATGTGTCTTTGGAAAGCTTTTTTATTTTAAGTTAGTCTTGCTAAACCACCCTCAGTTGTTGCTATTCCTTTCAAGGATATAAGATGCAGTCAACATCCAAATGTAATAAATTTTAAACTTATCAAATTCATCCTATCCAAAATCATATGTCATCTCCCTTCCTAGACTTCCTTATGTAAATGCTCCACCTTGGGGCCAGAGCTCTTACCATCTGCCCAGGCACCCAGGGAGTGGACACTCACTCTTTTTTTTTTTTTTAGGGTATCAGGGATTGAACTCAACCACTGAGCCACACCCTCAGACCTATTTTGTACTTTATTTAGAGACAGGGTCTCACTGAGTTGCTTAGTGCCTTGTTTTTGCTGAGGCTGGCTTTGAACTCACAATCCCCCTGTGTCAGCCTCCCAAGCCACTGGGATTACAGGCGTGTGCCACCGTGCCCAGCTCTACACTCACTCTAATCACCCACTTCAGTTATTAAGTCATGCTGATGTGACTTCTTAGATGCTTCTTCAACATGTTTTCTTGCATGTGTACAGCATTATTAACTGTGCAGTTGGGACTTTTGAAATAGACACCTAATCAAGTCTCCACTTCCCTCAAGTCCATCACTGACCCAAATGCAACTGTAATCTTTTCAAACATGAGTATGATCTGCTCATCATTCTCAGTAAAGCCTCGTCTCCCCACTGCCTCCTGGATGAAGCCCAAGCTCCTCCACAGTGAAAAACAGCCCAGTCCAGCCCAGCCCGCCTCACCTCCCACTGCATTCCAGTGGGGCCAGATGCTGGCTGTTCCTCATCCACAACCTGTTATTTCATGACTCTATGCCTCTGTTTACTGGAGTTCCTTCTCCTTCTCCTACTCTCTCCCACTCTCCTGGTCAATTCTTACTCACTCCTCACACTAGGCTAAGATGGGATCCTTCTCCAGGCAGCCACGCCCAGGCTATGTAAGAGACTTCTAAAATGTGCTTCCAAACTATTCCCTAAATGTCTTTATCATAGTTTTTGTTGTACTGTATGGAAATTACATTCCCCCATCAGGCCTGGTATGCAGGTATGCAGAAAGCTGGACTAAAAAGAATAATAGCCAACATTCTCCCCTTTAACATTCATAGTACTATAAGGTACAAACCGTTTCCCCATTATAGTAAATGGGGCAATTAACAAGCGACTTGCTCAAAACTACCCTCCTAATGAGCAGCAGAATCCAGATCTGACCCCTAGGTGTGTGCTTTTAACTAACACATTGTGTGATGGGGAAACCACACGGTGCTTCAGCGTTCACTTAAAATAAGCCAAGTACCTTATTTTCATCTTCAAAGGCTGATATAGCTAAAAAAACCCATCACATGGTGCTATAATTGTTGGGTCTAATCTGCAGCTGCATTCTCTCAACTCAGAGGCCATTTCTGTGAAGGTTCCTCCCATCCACTACACATCACAGAACCAAACCAAAAACCTCTTACCCTTTCTTCATCTGCTGGGCTTTAGCTGCTGCCTTTGTGCCCTGTGGGACGGATTTCTGATCTCCCTCAAGGAAATCCAGTTTATCAGAGAAACCTATGAGTGAAGAAGTACTTTGATCAGCACCATTATATTTTAAGAAAGGTTTAAAACTCAAATAAGGGTGTTATTTGCGAAACTGATTTTAAGAAGCATATCCCCTTGCTCTCCATACCATTCCCAGAACTTAGGTCCAACAGTTACCCATCAATCAAGAAGACTCAAAGCACCCCATGTTCAAATTACCTCTAAGGTATGCTCTATCCCCATTCTCCTACATCCTTAGCAGAGAGATATTTGACTGACCTTTCTGATATTTCTTAATGGCATTCATCATATGCTTTTTCTCCTGCTGCCTCTTCTGAAGAACTTCCGTTTGCACCTGTGATATGGACACAAGGACAGTTAAACCCATTTCAAATCATTACTGCAAGTGTCCACATTCTCTCAACGTGATAAGAAAACACACAACCACATGCTATGATTAATATCACAACCATTTAACATTTACATCTATGTGCTAAGGGCTCTCTATATATTCTCAGTTCACCTTCAAATTCTTATTATCAAACTGAAACACAGAAGGTGTACTTGTTCAAGTCACATAGCAAGAATGTGCAGAGCAGAGATGCACGACCCAGCAGCCTGACTCCACCGTCTGTACTCTTACCTCTTCACACAATCCTGCAGATCATGTTCAGATCTACAGTCAATTTTTCTCATTGGTTACACTTGGAAAGATTAAACATCCAACCCACTGTTACTAGACATGAAAGCACTAAAAGAAAAAGGGGAAGAAAAAAAAAACTCCCCAGAAAACAAGAAAGAAAAAAGCTTTAAAGACAAAAGGAGACAATATACTTTAAGGCAAGGCTTCTATATCTCAATACTACTGACATTCTAGACAGGGTAACTCTTTGTTTGGCACAGGGACTGTCCTGTGAATCGTAGAAATTTAACAACATCCCTGCCCTTTACCCACTGGATGTCAGCAGCACCCTTCACTCCAAGATATGACAAACAAAAAATGTTCAGATGTTCCCTGGAAGCAAAATCACCTCACAATGGGAACCACTGTGCACTGGTATCCTCAAATTAGAAAGTGAGATGAGCTGAGCTTTGCTTTCAATAAAGCCATTGCCAGTATGTTTGAGATGTTAACCACCCACCTCCAGATCAAAGAAACACTAAATCCACAGCTGATCTTTAGCAGAGGACAGGATGTTACTCTCCTCTTCCTCTGCTGAGGATTTATCAGAAAATTACACCAAGTGGCTCCATGCCCAGATCACAAGGTTTATGTCCAAAACACTGTGACAAAGCCTTAACTCCCATGTGAATCCTCTTCAATCATTCCTTCCCAGGACCTTAACTATAATACCTGTCATCTTTCTTACATGACTATACAATAAAAAGGAAATAGAGAACAGTTTCATAGAAAGCCTAATCTTGTTTTACAACAGAACTCAGATAATCATAGTCAAAAACATGTGTGCCATTTTTTTCCCTCAGACCGGGAAAATCAAGGCCAGTGAGTTCCATCCAAGATGCATATCAAAAGCACCTGAGAAGCTTTTGGGGGCCATGGGGGAAAGTATATAGATTCCCAGAAACTCTGAAGCATGGAAACGTTTCAAAAATTTTTACCTAGTAATTTTGCTGAGAGATCAGGTATGGAAACCACCGATTTGGACTTAACCCATTACTGTACAGATGTGAAGATTAAAGCCCAGAGAAGTTGTCAGGTCACCTGCCCTTACCACCCTAGTCCTGGCACTGCACACAATCCACTGTGAGATAACACATGATCAAACACCCTCAAGGCCTGGAACCAAATCAGACCCTGGCAATCTGATTTCACATACAATATGGCCTTGTTCTATTCCTTATACATTTTCTTTCTCACCTTCTTTCCATATTTCCTAAGTGCTCGCAATTGTTTAGCTTTTTCAGACTTCTCCATTGCGGCCTGTTTAGTCTGCAGCTTCTGTCGAATCTAAAATGCAAAAGGTTGTCAGATCTACTTAGGGTGCACAAGAACAGAGAACAGCGCATACCATGGAACCTATAAATCATCTATTCTGACCCCGGTGTTTCACATATGAAGACAAGGAAGCCCAAAGGCTGAGCACTTTGCCCAAGATCACAAAAGTATCAATGGTGGGGCCAGAGCTTAAAAGTGACTTCCTACTCTCAGTGTGCTGTTTGTTCCATTACACAAAAGTTGTCATCCGTGAAAGAAGACCAATTTCTCCCCATGCCCACTGTCTGTACAAAGGTTAAGCCTGCATGCAGCCTCAGTGCCCTTCTCTAACAGGCCACACAGACAAAAAAAAAAAAAAAAACTCCAGCAGATATCTAATACCTACCCTCTTCCATCAAACATACACATTTCAGTTGAAGGATAAGATATCACTACAAATAAACAAGAGACATGTATGTGCTGTTCTCTAGATTAGCTTCTCTGGATACCACCAATAGTTCCCTAACATCTAACTTGATACCCAGGGGATCCATTTAAATATAACCTTGCTTCAGCATTGGCAATTCTCTCCCCCTCAAAGTTAAGACCAAGTGCCACCTAACTCTAAATTATATTGTATCTGAGACACATATTAACCTGTCATTTTACAGAAAAGTGAGGACCCAAGAAGAAAATGTATTTACAAGTGATAGCATTGCTTCCTGGCAATAGAAGCACCAGAACAACTGTTTTGTGTTCTCTGTACACTGTGTCATGGCAACTAGGAATATGAAAGCCATCTTAACTTTAGGACCATTTTTATACTACTTCCTTTCTCCTTAGTTATTTAAGTTAGGAAAAAAGCATTCTTATATTTATCTAATGGGTGGTAACAACCATAAATCTAAAGTAGAAAATCTCTGAAAGAGATAATAAATGTCTTTGACAACGAGCTCCCCAATATTGGGTTTATAGTTCTTTCTAAAACACTATGGGAGATAGGCCAGCTGAATATACTTCAGTACAAAGCCTTGGCTTTCCAGACAAAAACTTTTCTTACCTTTTGCATCTGTTGATCGGACTTAGCCATTTCTGCAAAATAATCGGTTGGCCGCTTGGTAGGGACTTTGAGCTGATGGAGGCGGGGTAATACTGCAAGCACAGCAGCCTGGGCCTGGCGGTAGCTGAGATTACAGGGCAAAACGTGAAATGAGATGAGGGAGAAAGGCTTTCATTTCTTCTCACTGCCTCTCATGAGTTTTTCAAGCTGAGAAGCACTCAACATCTGACCTTCACTAACAAGAACAAATGAATAAACACACAAAAGTGGGAATGAAACCTTATTAATTTGGCATCTTAGAAAAATTTCACTGTACACCATTATTTTAAAGGAGAGAAATTTTGCTAAATATAAGTTAGCAGTTTAAAAGAATGACCACTCTAAAAGTGCCAATTAACACACAAATTAATGTCAATTATGAATTTTTATATAATTACTAAACAAAATACAGTCAGGAAGCCCCCCCTCCCATAAACAAAGTTTGTTCTAATAACTAACTGCATGTGCACACACACAAGCTTTACAAGTGAATATTTCAAAATAGTCTATAAACTGGACTTAAAATCAGGACTAGTGGACCAGGGAGCTCTTCTCTCAACCAAGGAGAATCACTTAGCTCTTCCTCCTCCAGGGAAGAGTCTTCCCATTCCCAAACATGTGCTAACTCCCTGGGGATCCAGAGAGTGCAGTTTCACTACTTCCCTCTCTCCCTTATTCTCTAGCACAAGGACCCCCAACTTCTCCCATAGTGGAAAATAAACATACAAACTCATTTCCCGCTGGAAATCATCTTCTGGATTAACAGCTTTCTGGTCTTTGTTCTGAGGTGTAGGCTGAGGGTCACTAATTTCTGGCACCGGACCCAGGGTCACATCGAGCCTTTCAACCCACTCCAGGTCCCGCTTGAATTCAGCCAAACACTGTTTCAGACCATTCTAGGAAATTCAGACACTGAGCTCATAAGAAAAGCAAGAGTTTGTCTCTCTCACGCACAAACCCAATAAGAAAAGTGCTACACCCAAATACCCAGACAGAAAATCGACCCTCTAGGCTTTGGGCAGGTTGCATCTTCCTGGGACAAGAATTAGTCTCCAAACACAACACTGCCTTGTGCGCATCCCATTTCCGAGTACCAGTTGCCCGGCGCCCGCGCTTACCACGTCATTCACAGTCCTCTTTGGCCCCTCTAGCACGACATTGAGGCCTGGCTTCAGGAGTCCGCGGGAAAACGCATCCTGCAACTGCAAGATACAGTGGCGGTCAGTATCAGAGGAGTAAGAGCCCCTCTTTCCGCGCCCCGACCGGCGAGCTCTGCTGACATACCTCTCTGTCCGTGACAAGAGAATCATCAGAATCCGAGTCCGAGCCCGACAGCGGGGGAGTGTCCATCTCGTCGCACGCCCGACCCGCGCCTACCGGGAAGCGCAGGGTAGCCCGAGGCCCGCGGGACTGGCAGGGAAGACCGTCGCCGCGGATGCTGCGCTCAGCACCCACTCACACTCGCAGTTCCACGTGCGTCCAAGCCACGCCAGCACCAACAACTCACCGACCGTGCTCAGCTCCTCGATCGGGACTTCCGCTTCCGGCTACAAGCCACACTTCCGGTTTGTGGTTGCCATAGGAACCGCTGCGACGTTTGGAAGTGCCCGGGCTGCTTGGAATCCCTAGGGGTAGCACCTCTGGATACGTGCGTGGTCTGCTGAGCCTGAGTGAAGAAGCGAAAGGTGGGAGAGGTCCCTGAGGTCGTCAGGAGGAGCTGAACGTGCAAGGGAGAAAAGGAAAGGGGAGAAAGAGCCCTAGAGGACCGGACAGATTGGGGGGGGCGCCCCGAGGTGAGGAGGAGGGCTCGGGGGCGGGGCCAGGGGCGTGTCCTGGGTGGGGCGGGGCGATGCACTTACTCTGCTCTGACCCGCTGCTTGGTCTTTAGCAGAACTCTGGCAAGGGATCATGTCTACCGTCGTAGCTCAGTGGCTGCATGTTTTTGGTCTTCGAGCCCACGTGGCCAACAATATCTTTTTCTTCGATGAACAGATTATTATATATCCTTCAGGAAATCATTGTGTGAAGTACAATGTGGATCAGAAGTGGCAAAAATTCATTCCAGGTAAAATCCTTAACATCCTGACGTATACATTAACGGCTCGTGCCAAATAGAACCCTGTAATCTCAAAATCACGTTTGGAAAGACAGTTTATGACAACTGGAATATTACAGTTTTATAAAGTTAGAAGAAATAAAAGTCAACTTGCATTATTTATTATAGAACAATCAAAGATACGGTTGGGCTGGGGATATAGTTCATTTGGTAGAGTGCTTCCCTCACATGCACAAGGCCTGGATTCAATCCTCAGCAGCACAAAAAAGAAGAAGAACAATGAAAAGAAAAAGAAAAAAACCAAGAAGCAAAAAAAAAATTAAATTTAACAAAATTAATATTAATTTTAAAGTATTTTTGCATTGTAATTTCAGGAAAACAATATTTTTTAGATCTCTTTTTATGCATCTTCAGTGTCATTGGCTTTGTCCTCACCAGACCCCCTTTTGGAGTTGTAAACACAAGTTTTCCAAAATACACCATCTTCAGTACACCTTTTAAATCCTGGTACAATGAAGACACAGAAAATTTTACCCTTAGTCACACACAAAAAAATATTTGTATGACATTACATTTTTTGTTCTCATTCATCCTGTCAGTGATATTTATGACAATTCAATCCACTCTTTTTCCCCACTCTGTATTGTGTTAAACGCTTTATTATGGTATGTGCATATAAAAGAATATACTCAATATATGTAATAAAGAATTACTATTACATGAAAATCTATGAACCATCCAAGATAATATATAGAACATTGCCAGTTCCAGTACTTCTCTCCCATCCTCACACACCCCCATTTTGAATTTTGTAATTATTTTCCATACAGCTTTTATTACATATATGTGTGACTTTATGCAAAATATATTTTTATTTTTGCTATTTTCCAATTTTATTTAAATGGAATCATAATGTATGTAGCCTGTAACTTGATTCTTTTGTTCAACATCATGCTTTTGAGATTCATGCATCTTGATACATATAACTGAGTTCATTTTATTGTAGCATAGTATTCCAATCTCTGAATATAATGTCTCAAATATATATATTTATATACCCATCCTAGGCTTGAGGGGCATTCGGGGAAATAACAGCTATTTGCTATTAGAAATGTTACCACTATAAATATTCTTGCATTCATACATGTTCCTGCACTTTGCAAAGATTCTCTAGGGTTCACATCCAGGAATAAAATTAATGAGGACCCTTAGTGCCAGCAATGCATAAGGGTCCTCATTCTTCCACAACTTTACCAACCCTTTGTCATGTTCAACCTCTCATTTTTTGCTAGTCTAATGCTTGAGAAGAGGTATCTTATTGTGATTTTTAGTTTGCCTTTCTCTATTATTAATGCAAATTAGTATCTTTTCACATATTTACAGACTACTCCTACTTAGCCTTGTGTTATATGTCTCATTCAAGCTTTTTAATCCATTTTTCTATTGTTCTTCATGGGGCTTGGGGTTTTTTTGTTTTGTTTTGTTTTAGTAACTTCCTTATTGACTTAATGACACACTTTGTATTGTCTATGTACTAATCATTCCTATATGGAGCTTGAATTTTCTCCCCCGTGTTATCTTTTGATGGACAGAAATTCTTAGTTTTAGTGAAGTCAGGTAATATTCTGTTAGAATAAACTGTATTAAATATAGTTGGCTTTTTTATGTCTAACATATTTGCTCAACTATTGTTAATTATAATAACAAATCTGTAGATTCTTTGGGGTTTTCTACGTAGAGTGTCATATTATCTACAAAAAATGATGGTTTTATTTCTTTTTCTTGTGTTACTGTACTGGCAAGCACCTCCAGACAAAGTTGAATAGGGACAATGAAAGAACATCCTTGTCATGCTTCTACTTTTAAAAGGAATTATTTCAATATTTGTTACACAGAAGGATGTTTACTGCAGGCAGTTGTCAATGCCTTTTATCAAGTTAAGGAAAATCCTTTAATTTTCTAGATTGCTATGCTTTTCCCCCCAATGAACACATATTGAATTTTATTGCATGCACTTTCTATATTTCCATAAGATTATATGGATTTCTAATATTAAATCAGTCATTGTTTTATATAGACATTTGTTTATATTTGCTCTCAAGTTTACTGAATTCTGTCCACCATGATTCTTTTTTTTCCCCCACCATGACTCTTTAGAAATCAGATATTCCAGTTGCAATCATTTTCCTTCTACAGTTAGTGATGAAGTGTTAATGGTAGATGCTCCCAGATTTTGTTAATTTAAAATTACTTTAATTTCATCCTCATATTTGAAAGAGAATTTGGCCAGGTATAGAATTTTTGTCAGCACATTGCAGTTTTTGCTGCATTGTTTTTTACTTCTGTTTTCTTGTTGTGGTTAAGCCATTAGCCATTGGGTCTTCTATCTATAGATGATCAGTCTGTTCTTCTGGATGCTTTTAAGAAGTTTTCTGTGTCTGTTTTTATTATATTGTAGGTTTTATTTTCCCTTTCTAATCTTCCTAGGGATTCTTGGATCCAAGGCTAGGCATCTCGCAGTGATTCTAGAGAGTTTTTAACAATTGTCACTTTGGAATACAGTACCTTTTTCATTCATTCTGTTATCTCCAAGAACTCCAGACCATCTCAACTCTAACCCTCCATGTTTTTAAACTCTTTTTTCTTTGTATTTATCTCTTGGCTTCATTGAATCTCTTTTCAGCCATATCTAGCCTACAATTTAGTATATCCGTTGAGATTATCATTTCAGTTATTATACTCATATTCTCATACTTCCTCTATACCACATCTCTTCTGCTCTGAATTCCATTTTATATCAGCAGGACCTCCTTCATATATGTGGGTCCTCTCAGCTGTACACTTAAATGCTGCCCATATATCCTGTAAACAGTCACCCTTTGAACATCTTTAGGCCTTCTCTGATGGTAGAGACTGACCTAGGAAAGAGCCAATGCTGGTCTTGTCGGTAGACTCAGGACCATTTAGGCAGGGAATTCCAGAGTCCTGGGTACCTGGAATGTGATATAGAAAATGCAATGCAAATGCCAGGTGGCCCCTGGATTTGATCCCCTGGTAAGGGCTATAGCTAGAAGACCACCTAAAATAGGGAACCCAGGAGGAGTGAGTTTTCCTTCATCTTCTCTAGGCAATCTTATGCTCTCAGCTTTAGCTTCTCACCAGGCCTTTTACTTCAAATCTGAGTTTTTAGTCCCACCCTCTGCCCTGAACTTTAGAATCATATCTAACTGCTAGGCCTCTTTACCCACATGCCCCACAATATACCTTGTGCACTGTATCAAAAAATCCAATTCTCATTTCTTCTTTTCTCCTGCTATTTCCTAAAGATCAAACTGCCAGATATTCAAACTCATGATAAAGATATGACTACAAAAGTCATGTTGTCCTAGCATAGATATATTCTAGAAATCCAATGCTATATATGTAAAAATATAAGTTTAATATTCGTTCATTATTTATTAGTGCTGGGACAACTGACTAGGTATTTGAGAAATGGGAACCACTTTATATCCTCACTTCATTTTTTTTATCATCATGGGTCCAAGATGAATTAAAGGTTTAAGCTTAAAAAAATTGTAAAAAGCTGGGAGCAAATACACATAAATATTAAGTATGTGAATGGGCTGTGTAAGCGAGTCATGGGGCATAGTCTTCACCGTCACCCCTAACTCACCCCTCAGTCTAAATTCTATCCAGGGGTCCCATTCGTCCCCGTCACCTGAATTCATTCTCATTTCTCTCCCTCACTCCAGCAGTCACTAAATCCTACTGGTTCTACCTATTGGCATTTCTCTAATCTCCCCTCCTCCCATTACTTTCACCCCTACTGCCACCTTATAGTGTATTGCCACCCTAACCTCTCGCTTCTGCAAATAACCTGCTGGCTACTCTCATCCCCTCCAGGGCTGCCTTCCATCTGGCTGCCAGAGGCTCTTTCTATACACCTGTCTGACCTTTCCTAAAAGTTTTCAGTGGTTTTCATTGCTTCCCAGGTGGAGTCCAAAATCATCTGCAAAGTTCTCAATGACCCCGAAACCTGGTTCTTCCCTGAGCTTCCCTTATTGCCTGCAGCTCTTCCAGAAAAGTTCCATGTGCTGGGCAACTTGCTATGACCCTTCCAGCATGGAGTCCATCAGACGGGGACCTAGCCCATCGCTTCCTAGCGCATCTTCCCCTGCTTCACACATCCTCCCTGCCCAGGTCCCCATACCCACAGAAGACTTTTCCACTATGCACAGTGCCTAGGGCTCACAATACCTTTAGGGGCCCATGATTTTAAATTTGTTTTAAAATAAGAAAAAGTAAATATAACAATAATGAATATATAAGAGTGAATCCAGCCCGAATCATATTCATCTTTATATTAATGCAGTCATCAAATGTGTGATTGCATGTATTTTTTTAAATAGTGTAGAAAAATAAATATATTTGTACTATTTTATGGAGGAAGAGACATATGTAAACAAAAGTGTCTAGGGCCCATGAAAATTGCAATGTGGCCCTCATTGAATTTCCTGAAAAAAAGATTTACATTTTAATCTTTGCCTCAGGCTCTGCTTTCTAGAGGACCACAGCTTTCATTTTCATGCTCATTACTTCATGAATGGAAGAAAACTGCTATATCTTGAGACATTACCTCTATATTCCAGGAGAAGGGGGATAGAATGCATCTGCCCTTGATCTTCAAGAAAACATAAAGCTTTATCATAAAACCACTTCAGCAGACTTCTGCATCCATCTCATAACTAAAATGTCACACAGATCACCTAAATATAAGAGAGGCTGAGTTAATATCCCGGCCTTTAAAAGTATTGAGTGCTGGCCACTCAGAGCGCTAAAGCTTCTATGATTGGACCTGTTCCTCTCTTCCGGATCCATCTTTGGTCATCCTGACTCACATACATTTCTCCAGCAATACCTGCTGCTACCAATTCCCCCACAGCACTCTACTCTTTGTCACCTCCACAACATTGCTCCAACTTTTGCCACCACAGATCCCATCCTCCATCCCAACTCCTCTTCCTCCACGAAGGGTACCTTGACTTCTCCCACCTCATCCTCAGTGAGGTGCCCATCTGATCATTTTCATAACACCCCAGGTGTAGTTGTACGGAGGGATGGCCAGGAACTGATAACTAGGTGTTCGTGCACCTTTCTCCTCTGTCAGCAGTGTCCCTGCTGAGCCTGCTTGAGTCTTGGTGAAAGCACAACTTACCCTCACTGTCCCCTTTTCCCTCTGTTTGCAGGCTCAGACAAGAGTCAGGGCATGTTGGCCTTGTCCATCAGCCCCAATCGGCGGTACCTCGCCATCTCCGAGATTGTGCAGGAGAAACCTGTCATCACCATTTATGAGCTGTCATCCATCCCGTGCCGGAAGCGCAAAGTCCTTAATACTTTTGACTTTCCAGTTCAGAAATTTATCAGCATGGCCTTTTCTCCAGACTCCAAATATCTGTTGACTCAGACATCACCTCCAGAATCAAACCTTGTCTATTGGCTGTGGGAAAAGCAGAAAGTAATGGCCATTATTAGAACTGACACTCAGAACAACCCTATCTACCAGGTACCCCCTAGTATAACAGGTATCATGTAGCTCATAGAATAGTAAGAGCAGTCTTTTCTTGAATCCTTGTTTTGTACCATAGTATATATTTCTTACATGCATTTTAAAATTTTGGTCTCACAAGGAAGATAGATAGATAGATAGATAGATAGATAGATATAATTTTATATAAGGAATGCAAAATTATTATTCCCATTTTACAGATGAGGGAGCTGAGGCTCCAAGAGATTAAATAATTCATCCAAAATCACACAGGTGATTTTCCCTGACTCCAGCTCCTGCCTTCTTTCCTCTACCTAGAACTGCTTTCTGGTTACAGGTTAGGCCCAGAGGTGAATTTTTAAAACAGGCTCACTTGCATGCTCTCCCGAGCCCTTTGGTCATTTCCAGCAGTTTTGCTAGGCAGCAGGAAGATTTCAAGAATGCAGTGCAAAATGGTACATTTTAGGAAGCTTTCAGTGAAATTGTGGTTATTTGAGTAACAATTCTTGATTGTATTTTGAGAGAAAAATAAAGAAGACTCATTAGGAAGCTCGTTGCCTCTTAGGCAGGGAGTTCAAAGGTTTTATCTTGGTTCAGTCTAGGATCCTATACTCAGTTTTAGAAATCAAGATCTCAGTTCTGTTTATGTCCAGAGATACTAGCTAATCAATTAGCATCTCACAGGAGATTGACATCACAACCAGAAAACTCACATCATTTATCCAGTGTATTTCATTCCTAATACAGAGAAGGTTAGAGGCACAATTAGTAATCAGATGTTTGCTTGGTGATCTTAGAATCAAGCCAAAGGCAGGCCATAGTGAGGCCTGAGGAGGCATCCCTGCTCCGTGCAGAGAGCATCTCCTCTCAAGTAGATCCACTGAACATTTATTGGATGCCCACTATGAACCCAGCTGGGAATACAGAGATGAAGAAGCCACACACAGCCCTGCAAGTTGCTCCATGCCTAGTGAGGAGAGCAGGTTGCCTGCCCATTAGAGTATGTTAGGATAGAGCCTCTAGGGAAGGAAACTCAGTTGGTGGGAGACCATGCAGATTCTCCTGATAGGTGATTTCTTTCTTCCATGAACAGGGCAATTCCCTCCATCCCCCCACTCCACCCCATGCCCCTAGACATGTGCACACACCTGACCATCCCTCATTTCTCCATTTCTAGCTGAGCTGCCACGGCCAGTGCAGCCAAAATAGCAGGTTCCAGTGAGGGGTGATGGGAGATTGGAAGAAATAAGACTCACAAACTCAGATTGTGAAATTAACACCTGGGATTGGGTGGAGCATTACTCTCTGATGGAGAAGCAGGTCTAAAGAATTATACCAGCAATCTTTATTTTATATATATATATATATATATATATATATACACACACACACACACACACACACACACACACACATACACACACACACATCATTAATCAGATTAAAGACTATGCAAGCATTATTCTTTGTATTCATGAAAGTTACAGAGTTAGCAACATTATGCAGCTTATTCCTCAGTTACATTCTACAATTATAGGAGCATTGTGTAGCTCTCAAGAAAATTCATTGTTTAAAGTTACTATTATGCGGCAGGTTCAGGAGCAGCAGAGCTGGTAAAACATTGTGGTTGTCTTAGCAAGAGAATTCCTCTATTCCCAGGAGCTGTGGGCCTTAGAGCAAGGTTGAAGCTGATAAGCTCTAGCATAGAGACTCCCCATGGAGGGCATTACCACAGCAACCCAGCATCCTGCACCTTTGCACAGAAACTTTCCCAGGCACCAAGCATGCCACAACCATGAAGTTATCAGGGATCCCAATCTCAGGCACGGGTCTCCCAATCACTGAGACCACTCTTCACACTGAGCTTCATTCCATTTTGTTGGCACAGAGTTTGATTATTGTTGGAACATGCTCATTCTGCATTTCACCTTTATAGATTTTCTTTGTGGAACTCATGGGCCCTACATCTACATGGATACACATGTGTGCCCTCATCAAACATGGTATAAAATTCCTTGACTTAGTGATGTGTAAGGGAGTTTCTGAACTACCTGAAATGAGTATTAATTTGAAAAGTTGGAAATAATTCCATTAAGGTTAGTTTTTATATATATCTTTTGCTTTTATTCTCTTACTTTTTACAGGTGAGCATTAATCCCCAGGATAATACTCAGGTTTGTGTCACTGGAAATGGAATGTTTAAGCTTCTGCGTTTTGCTGAGGGAACCCTAAAGCAAACCAATTTTCAGAGAGGAGAAATCCAAAACTATCTAGCCCATGCCTGGGTGGCTGAAGACAAGGTCATTGTTGGCACTGATACAGGAAAGCTTTTTCTCTTTGAATCTGGAGACCAGCGCTGGGAAACCAACATAATGGTCAAGGAGCCCACCGATACCTTAAAGAACCTGGAGGTTATCCACGAGTCAGAGAGGTAACGGTGCCCCATGGGCTGATACCCACATGCTCACTGTACTGAGAACATTAATCAGAGAGGGCACTCTTCAAAATTCACTCATAACCCCTCTACCTTAAAAACTATGTTCATTTTCCTTCTTCCTGTATTCAAGCACCAATCTGCCAATTATAACCGTTTCTAGATATAATTTTTTTATTATGATACCTAATTTCTTTTATACACATTTTAAGCTGGTGAAGCCTGTAAGGGACTCAGGAGGCTGAGACAGGAGGATCCCAAGTTTGAGGCCAGCCTCAGCAACTTAGCAAGACCCTGTCTCAAAACAAAATTTTTTAAAGGCCTGGGAGTATGTATGACTCAGTGATAGAGAGCCTCTGGGTTCAACCCCCAATACCACAAAATAAAGGGGAGAAAAAGAAAGTATTCTATAATTCTATACACACTTTATCATAACTAGTCTTCAAAATTATCGTTTTTTCAAAAATATTTGTTCTATTGGCTGGCTGCCTGGTTTACTGAACTATTATATACATGCCCACTTGGCGCTTGCAATGTGCAAGGCATCTTTTTAGGTACTGAGGATGCAGGTCCTCTAGGAGCTCAAAATTGAGTGGGAGGTGACAGATAACAGAAGTGCTAGGGAATGTCGTCCCTAAATCTGAAAGAGGTATGGGCAAAGAGGAGTTCACACATACTGGAAAGTGTCATTGAATGTGTCAGACACTGTTTTAATCACATTCTGTATATTCCCATTTGAGTCCTACCTGTGTGGTATATATGATTATCATGGCCATTTTATAGAGCAGGAAATAGGCTTAAAGTTGTTAAATGACTCTCGCAAGATCACCATACTCTAAATGGCAGGATCAGGATTCAGACTGAGATCTGTCCAACCCCAAAGCCCAGGCCCTCAACCACAGGGCATCCTGTGGATTCTTCTTCCTCAGTGACTTTCAGTCCACCCATTTTCAACATCTTCCCATGACAGTGATATCTCCTTTTTGTTATGATTATGTGGAAGTCTCCTAATAAGTCCCTGTGCCCTCTCCAGTGAGCTGTGTGCACTGTCTTTCAGTGGGTCCGGACTCCTAGCACAAAGCCCAGACCACATTGTTCAGCCCACACATCCTTGACATTCTTACCCTTTCTGACATGGAGCTTCAATTCCTGCCTGGATCTGCTTCACATGCCCAAGGCACTCCCTTGCTTGTGGACTGGGCCATATGCAATTCCCTCCACCCCCGACTTCACCCCATACCCCAGACATGCACACACCTGACTTGCTCCTGTTTGTGCTGCAGGTCTCAGCTGGGAGTTCTCTACCTCTGCTCCCCTCAGATAAGTGCACCTCCTCTGTGCCTGTCCTCAGAAAGCCCTTGTTATCTGCTGATGAGCTCCTCTGTCATTGTACTCAGCTGTCCCTAACAGTCCTTGGTATATATCCCTCTAGACTGTAAGCTTCTGAGAGCAGGGACTATGTCAGTCCTTCTTACCATCATTTCACAAAGCCATTAACACAGTATAACTTCAGATAAATATTTATAAGCAAATATAAATATGTATTATACAAATGGATTAATAAGGGTATAAAAATGGAAACCTGGATCCAATCTCAGCAACAGTTGTGTGAACTTAGAAAACTCAACCCTTCTGAGACACTTTTATCTAAACAAAATGGGAATCATCATATCATTATTATGACCATGAGGGTTGTGAAACTACCAAATAAATGTGTAGCTTTCCAGTCTTCTGTCTTTGGAGTTTGTGGCATTCCCAGGCCAAAGGACAGCAGTTTGGCAATAGGAAAGGAGATCATTGAGTGGCTTCTACCACATCCAAGGACAGCCCCCTTTCTTCTTCTGGGCAGAATTCATCTCGTGGGATTGTCTGACCCCGTTATGTGCTGTTTTCCTTTTCCAGCCTGGTCGAATTTCCACCAGTCAGTTCCCCAGTCCCTTCCTTTGAACAGATTGTGACGACCAGTAGCCACAACCAACTGGTCATGCCCCGAGTGTTCGCCATTGCTGCCTATTCAAAGGGGTTTGCCTGCTCTGCTGGACCCGGAAGAGTTCTGCTGTTTGAAAAGATAGAAGAAAAGGACTTTTACCGAGAGAGCAGGGAAATCCGGGTAAGAAAGAGAGGAAGGAAGAAGCAAACCAGGGTCCCACTGGCATTTGTTGTCCAAGAGCAGAGCTCTGACAGGGCACTTGATGGAGAGGGATGGGGTTGGAGGGCTGAACAGAAATGGTGACTTGAGATGGAATCTGTCTTGAGGGAGGTTTCAGGATAAAGCAGACAAAATTGGGGTTTAGGAGCAGGAAGGTCTAGTTTTGAATCCTGGGAAAGAACTGTAGAGTAAATTACATTTCTTCTTGGAATCTTAGTGTTCTCATAGTAATTATTAGATCAGTTTTAATGTTTAAGACCAAACATATTACTTGCCACTTAGTAAGCAGCCAGCAATGTTTATGGAATAAATGATACAAGGTATTGTAAAGAGAGATATTATATATTGAGTTGGGGAAGAATCTAGAAGGCTCCTTGGTGCTTAACGGTAATCTTTGAGGCAGGGTCTTAGGAGATGGATAGCATTTGACAGGAAGAAACAAACTAGGTACTCCAGATAAAGAGGACAGCTTTAGCAGAGGCATCCTGGGACAAGCAGGGGTATGTGGGGAAGACCTGTTCCACAGCCAAGAGGGATTGAAGGCACTGGAAAGGGTAAGAGGGGAGCTGAGGTTGGTCAAAGATCTCCAACACCAGCCTGGGGGTGTGATTTGCATAACTCAGCAGCACCCTGTAAGGCTGTCTAGTGGGAAAGGTCATGCTTATTAAAACACTGATCTGCCCGTAATACATAGTAGGGGTGAGTCTAGAGGCATTGGATTGAAAGCTGCTAAAAATACAAAGAATGAATTCTGATTTAGATCTGCCATTTATTGACTGAGTGACTCGAGATGAGTTGCTAGATCTACCAAAATCCAAGTTTCTTTATTGAAAAAAGTAGCACACTTACACCAAGAAGGATGGTTGTCGAAAGAATGAAATGACAGTCTCTGAAAATCAGTGTGTGCAGTGCTTGGGGTGTGGTGCTCCAAGAATAGTAGTAGTTGTTTAGCTATGATTAGGAATCCGTTGAGAGGTGTTTGTTATGGCAGCCAAAAGATAGTGAGGTCTAAGATGATGGTAATAGGTACCAGGGAAGGGGGGAAAGAGAGCACCTTCCTGAAGGTTAAGTGTGAATGGAGGTGGGAGGTCAGAGAGGCAAGGAGCCCTCAGAGGTGATGCCAGGCTTTGAAGATGAATGCTTAGGGTTTTGTGCCAAAGAGGAAAATCGTGGGTCAGAGTGAGGAGGGTGTGGGCTGAGGGGGAGAAAGCAGGAGTGGTGTGAGCTTACTTTGCCTATAAAGCAACCCACTCTTATGTTTCTTGATTTATTTATTTAATGAATACTGGAGTATTTACCATGTGCCAGACTCTGTGTCAGGGGCTGGAAATACAGTGGAGAAGCCATCACATGAGGAGCATGATGTTAGACCTCAATGGACAGGCAAAGAAACAAATGCAATCAGGGTGTCAGATGGGGATCAACTCAGTGAAGAAGATAAGCCAGGAAGAGGGCAGGAAGCCACAGGGGCAGGAACTCACCGTCTCTGGAAGAGAACAAGAAAGCTGCTGCCATCCATTTGTTGAACACCTCCTACATGCCAGGCATTGCTGTGAGCACTGGGATGCAGTGGTGGGACAAGGTCTCCAGTACGAGGGCACCCATTGTACTTTTCACAGTGTGATAAATGTGACAAGAGGGAACTCCCAGGGACTGTGGGCACATAAGGGAATATCAGTGCACACCCAGCCAGGGCGGGCCAGGGAAGGTTTCCTAGAGCCAGCTCTGTCCTGCCAAAGCAAGGGAATTGACTGCATGAAGAAGAATTGGACTGCATGGAAAGATGGCACTCCAAGGGCTGGGGATGTGGCTCAAGCGGTAGCGCGCTCACCTGGCATGCGTGCGGCCCAGGTTCGATCCTCAGCACCACATACAAACAAAGATGTTGTGTCCGCCGAAAACTAAAAAAAAAAAAAATATTAAAATTCTCTCAAAAAAAAAAAAAAAAAAGATGGCACTCCAAGCAGAGGGGCCTAAGCATGAGAGCCCAGTGTCCTGCCCCCTAGGGAGGTGGGTCCTGCCCTCAGCTCCACAGATCAGGAAAAGCCAAGATAATGAGGACTGAGCAGGGAGATTTCTGATAAGGAGATCTCTGATCTTCCTGAGGATAGAATGATGCAGTGGAAGTCAATGCTAAGGAATTAAAAATTGAGTTTGTGGTAAGGAAGCAGAAATAGCTGTGCAGGAGTTTTTTTGCTTGATACCATCCCATATATTGATTTTTTTATTTTACTTCTTGCACTTTAGGAGTCTTGTTAAGGAAGTTGGTTCTAAGCTGACACAGTGCCATACATAGTGAAAGGGAATAAATAAAAATAAAAATAGGTGTGTAGGCCAGCCCTTCAATAAGTTTGATTGCCAATAGAAGAAGATGAACAGCCAGGGAAAGGAAATCTGATTTTATTGTCTAGCTGAGAACCGTAGACCCTGTCAGAGACTACTGGCAGAAACTGTGTGACTCTTCTTTTTTCTCTACCCTGTCACTACCACACATGGTGGAAGGGCTGCCACAGCCCTCTGCTGCCCTGAAATGCACACTGTTATGCCTGGTGCCAGGTAGCACATGCCCTGGACTTCCAACAGGTGGGCAGGAGTGAGGTTTAGATAAATGCTATTGAAAGGGGAATCTCAAGTGGAGATGATGGATTGACAATTTTCAGAGTGCTTTTTGTTATTCAGCCACTCATCACTTAAAGGTGAATGGATAGCAGGGTTGAAGCCCCCACAGAAGCAGAGGTGCTCAGGCCCTGCCCTCTCCACACCTGAAGAGGAGCCTGGGAAGCATCCTGGTCTAAACGGATCTGAGAGAAATCTCCAGGCCTGAGGACATGCTGACGTGTGGGGCCATTACTAACAGCCGTCTTGTGTCTTGAGCAGATTCCTGTGGACCCACAGAGCAACGACCCAAGTCAGTCTGACAAACAGGACATTCTGTGCATGTGCTTCAGTCCCTCGGAGGAAACCCTGGTTGCCAGCACCAGTAAGAACCAGATCTACAGCATCACCATGTCCCTGACAGAGATCAGCAAAGTGAGTCTTCCCAGCAAGGCCTCCTTCCAGATGGGCCTGCGGTGGTGGGGGAACTGGCCACCGTGTGGACAGATTCTTCACAAGTTGAGACCGGATCATTCACCCCACCCCGTCTTCATAACTGAGTAAAAGAAACACTAACCTTAAGATGTCAGCTTAGAAGCATCTGATACACGGGGTGGGATTGTGATTGTTGCTGTATCCTCTTCGGAGGACACATTGGCATTGTCACATGTAAATCCTATCTATCTACCTTTTACCAGCAATTGCTCTTCAAGGAATTAATTTGCTATACTTGTTTATGGGCACAAGAGTATTTATATAAAAATGTTTTTGTTGGATTTTTGCTTCATTTTAGAATGACAAAGAAAACTAGTATAAATACACTGTAGACATTACAATTAAAAGTACCATTAAAGATGAAGCTCCCATTGTACTTGTAAAAAGTTCACTTAATAAGATATCATAATTTTAAATCTGTATGCACCTAGCACCATGGATTCAAAATATATAAAGTGAAAGTTGACAAAACAACAAGGAAAATAGACCACCTACAATTGTGGTAGGAGATTTTAACATACATTTCTAAGTAATGGATTTTAATAAGAGCTTTATTGAATTAATTCATTATAGAGTTTACCTATTCAATGTATATCATACAACAGATTTTAGAGTATTAACAGAGTTGTACACCAATGCCAGAGTTCATTTTAGAACATATTCACCACCTCCAAAGAAAAGCCCTCTTTAGCTATTATCCCTCCATCCTCCTACCCTACCCTCCCCAACCCTAAGCAACCACTAATCTACTTCATGGCTTTATAGATTTGCCTATTCCAGACATATCATATAAATGGAATCATACAATATGTGGACCTTTATGACTGGCTTCTTTGATTTAGCATAGTGCTTTTAAGGTTCATCGAGGATGTAGCATGTATCACTACTTCATTCCTTTTTATAGCTAAATAGTATTCCATGGTATGAATACACCATGTTTTGTTTATGCATCAGTTTTAGATATTAAGGTTTCTCCATCTTTGGGATATTTATGAATACTACAGTTATGAACATGCCTGAACTAGTTTTTGTGTGGGTATATGGTTTCATTTCTCTTCCTAAGAATAGAATTGTGTGGCATGGTAACTCTGTGTATAACCATTTGAGGAGCTGTTCTAGAATGTTTTCCAAAGGGGCTACACCATTTTATATACCGATAAGCAGCATATGAGGGTTCTGATTTCTCTTTATCCTTGTCAACACTTGTTATTATCTGGCTTTTTGGTTATAGCCATCCCACAATATGTGGAGTCTCATCATGGTTTTGGTTGGCATTTTTCTGATCACTATGATAGTAAATATCTTTTCATGTGCTTTTTGCCATTTGTATGTCTTCTTTGAAAAATGTCTATTCAGATCTTTTGCCCACTTTTTAAATTCTGTTGTCCTTTATTTATTGAGTTGTAAGAGTTCTTTATATATTATACATACAAGTCTCTTATCAGTTGTGTAAATTGAAGGTATTTTCTCCCATTCTGTATGTTGTCCTTTTACTTTCTTGATAGTATTCTTTGATGCATGAAAGTTTTCAGTTTTGATGAAGTCTATTCATTCATTCATTCATTCACTCATTCCGGGGATTGAACCCAGAGGTGCTCTACCACTGAGCTGCATCCCCAGTCCTTTTTGAGACAGGGTCTTGCTAAGTTGTAAGGCTGGCCTCAAACTTAAAATCTTCCTGCCTCAGCCTCCTAAGTTGCTGGGATTACAAGCATGAGCTACCCTGCCTGGCTGAATTTATTTTTTATTTTGTTGGTTGTCCTTTTGATGTTATTTTCAAGAATCCTTTGTCATAGCTGAGGTCATAAAGATTTACCCCTATATTTCTTTTAAGAGTATTACAGAAATAGGTCTTCATTTAGTCTCTGATCCATTTTGACTTCATTTATGTAAGAGGCATGGAGTAGGGGTCTAATTGTTCCAGCATCACTTTTTGAAAAATTATTCTTTCTCCATTGAATGGTCTTAGTTCCCTTGTTAAAAATCAGTTGATACACAGGTTATTTCTAGGTTATCTATTCTCTGTTCCATTAATCATCTGTCTTTCTGTCTGTACCACACTGTGTTACTTTTTGCCCTGCTTCAGATTGTCTTGATTATTGTTGCCTATTAGTAAGTTTTGGAGTCAGAAAGCATGAGTTTTCCAACTTTGTTCTTTTTCAAGATTGTTATAGGTATTCCAAGTCCCATGCAATTCCACATAAATTCTAGAATCAGTTTGCTAATTTCTACAAAGAAGTGATGTAGGATCCTTATAGGATTAGCATTTAATTTGTAGAGCAATTTGGGACTTATTACATTTATATGTTTGTAGGGGGGTGGGGATAGTGGGGACTGAGCTCAGGACCTCATGCATGCTAGGCAAGTGCTCTCCCACTGAGCTACATCCCCAGCTCTAATGCACTTATTGTTATTTTACCAATATTAGGCCTACCAATCCATAAACATGGGATTTTTCTACCCATTTGTTTAGATCTTTAATTTATCTTGATAATATTCTATAACTTTCAGAATGTAACTTTTGCACTTCTTTAGTTAAATTTATTTCTAAATATATTTTTAGATGGGGGTTTCTCACTAAATTGCACAGACTGATCTTGAATTCATGGGCTCAAAGGTCCTCCACCTAATCCTCCCAAGTAGCTGGGACTACAGACGTGTACAACCATGCCCAGCTAATATTTTTTTTTATGCTATTGTAAATAGAGTTGTGCTGCGTTTTTAAATTATTAGTTCCAAGAATATAAAAATTCAATTAATTTTTGCATACTGATTCATATCCTACAACCTTATCAAACTCATTTATTTGTTTCAATAGTTTTTAGCTGGATTCCTAAGAATTTTTCATACACAAGATCATGTCATTTGCAATAGAGATTCTTTTCCAATCTGAATGCCTTTTATTTATTTTTCTTGTCTAATTGCCATGGCTAGAACCTCTAGAACCCTGTTATATAGATGTTATGAATACAGATACCCTTATCTTGTTCCTGATCTTAAGATGAAAGTATCCTATTTTTTACCATTAAGTGGGATATTATCCAAAGTGTTTTGGAAGATATCATATATCAGGCTACAAAATTTCCCTGCCCACTTCCTAGTTGAGTGTTTTTCTCTGAAAGGATGTTGGATTTTATCAAATACTTTTTTTGAGTGTATATTGAGAAGACCATGTGGTTTGTTTTTTATTCTATTAATATAGTATATTATATTAATTGATTTTCAGATGTTAAATCTTCCTTGTATTCCTAGGATAAAATCCATTTGGTCATAGTATATAATCCTTTTTATATGTTGTTAGATTCAAACCATAATATTTTATTGAGGATTTTTGAATTGATATTCATAATCTCTAGTTTTCTTCTGATGTCTTTGTTTTTAGTATCAGAGCCTCCTAGAAGTAACTAGGAAATATTCCAGCCTCACTTACTTTATGAAGAGTTTGTGAAGAATTAGCCTTGATTCTTCCTTAAATAAATGTCACCAGTGAAACCATTAGGCCTGGGCTTTTCTTTGTGAGATGTTTTTTTTTTTTAATTTCTAATTCAGTCTCTTTGCCTATTATGTATCTATTTAGATTATCTGGTCCTTCTTGAGTCAGTTTCAGTTTGCATTTTTCTAAGAATTTCCAGCCAGTATTCAAATATTTTTTGGCTCTTTCTCTCTTCTCTTCTAATACTCATATTATATATATGTTGGTGTGCTTAATATGATGTCCCACACTTATCTGAAGTTCTCTTGATTTTCTTTATTCTTTTTCTGTGTTCTTCAAATTGCATTATCTTTAGTGATTTATGTTTATTATTTCTCCTACCAGTTCCAGTTCACTCTTGAGCCCCTCTAGTGAATAGTGAATTTTTATTTCAATTATTATACTTTTTAACTCCAGAATTTCTATTTTTATACCATCTATTCCTCTACTGATGTTCTATATTTAATAAACATTGTCATCACTTTTTTCTTTACTTTTTAAATCATGATTTCTTTTATTTCTTGGTACATATTTATAATTGCTACCTTGAAACCACTGTCTATTAAAGCAAACACCTTGTTCTCCCAGTTTCTGTTGCCTATGAGCAGAAAAATGTGAATTAAAACAACATTAAGATCCTTCTTTACAAGGATTTTCTTCATTATATTATCAAAAACCAGAGATTTCTGAGGATAAAAAGGAATGGGAATCCTGTTGTGCCTTGATAGGCGTGTAAATAGGTACAACCATTCTAGAGAGCAATCTGATAGTTCTTTCTAGAAAACTAAATAGAGAATGTATGTGTCTTGGTAGCCAATAGTCTGCCACTGAATACATACCAGAAATTCCAACCCACAGGCTAAACATGTACAACATGTTCATCTTTGTATTTGTAGCAATGGACAGTTAAGACACTCCTAGTATTCATCCCTAGTGGTAATGGAGAAATAAAGTAACTAGATGAAAATTAGAGAATACAAACATTATTAGAAGCAATAAATTATACATGCCACAACATAGGTGATTCCTTAAAAATATAGTGTTGAGAGGAAAAAGTAAAAATACAGGATAAGATCTAAAGCACCATGCATTTATAGAAATACAAAATGTACCTATAGTCAAGAAGATCAGTAAAATCCATCCATGATAAGGAAGAAATAGGAAATTGAAGGCGATGGAGGAGATTAAATAAACATAAAGTAAAATTTATGTTATATGAGTTTTAATTATGCTTTTGAGATAGAAAATAAAACAAAAATATCAAAGAAATATGAGGTGAGGTCCTCAGAAGAGAGATGGACATGGATGAAAAAGTTTAGAAAGTTTGAAAAGAGAGAATAAATAGTATGAAATAGTCATGTTGGAGATTCTGAAAATAAACATATTTGGAAAACATTGCCAAGCAGTATTAAATGACCCCTACAGGTTTGTAGTCATGAATTCTAAGGGAAACCAGTACACCCATTTGTCTGACTTCTCACCTGACAAACAACTATTGCAGGCATAGGTGCAAAAAACCGGGGAAAGGAAAGGGCTGCTTTTATTTTTAAGGCAAGAAATATTTGAGTGTATTTAAAAGCTAATGGAAGGGGCTGGGGTTGTGGCTCAGTAGAGTAGAGTGCTTGCCTAGCATGTGTGAGGCACTGGGTTCAATTCTCAGCACCATATATAAATAAATAAAATAAAGATCCACTGGCAACTAAAAAATATTTTTTTTAAAAAAAAGCTAATGGGAATGTGCAAGTGGAGACAGGGATCTTCAAGATACTGTGGGTGGAGTAGGAAGGGGGGTAACAGTTGGAGATGAATAGAAGTACTTCGTGCCACCCCCACCACCCAGCATGGCACCTCTTTCCCTGAGACGGTAGAGAAGGAAGGGGTGAGTGCATAGAAGAAAGCCCAAAATTCGAGGGAGTTTCCATCTCTGCGTTTGTCTTGACTTGTGGACAGATGTAAAACATGTGCACCTCTTTAACTTTCCCAGCTTCATTCCTCATGCAGAAGTCCCTGGGATGATGCCTCTGGTCCACGGACATAGAAACACCTTCATGACCAATGCAATAGGATGCATTTCAATTTGAAATCACTTACTCATTTACTCTCATTTGTTGCTGGTGCAGTTTCTTTGGAAAGAAACTTGGTGTTACTTATTAAGATACTTAAAATCATCCATACCACATTTCTACAAATGTATTCTAAGGAAACAGCAGAGAGATACTCAAAAACTTACATGTAAGGATATTTAAACTAATGTTTTTTCCTAATTAATAAAAATTGGAAACCACTTAAATGTCCCCACAATAAAGGAATGGTTAAATTAAATTTGGGGTACTCATAGAATAAAATGTTTATTTCCATTAAAAAATAATATTTTAAAATAATGTAGCATACAAAAATATGCATAACATTAAAATAATTTTCTGTGGCCTGATTTCTGTGCATATAGGCTAATTAATGTTTCTCGGAACTAATTAGAGCTGAAATACATAATCAAATTTTTTGCTCACCCTTCTGGATCTCATTCTGTATGGTTTCCAGGGGGAGCCTGCTCATTTCGAGTACCTGATGTACCCATTACACTCAGCATCCATCACCGGTCTATCTACCTGCATCCGCAAACCCCTCATTGCTACCTGTTCACTGGATCGATCTGTTCACATCTGGAATTATGAATCAAAGTAAGAAGTGAAAGGCTTTGTTGCTGTAGTTTGCAGAATTCCTATTAAATTTACATATGTGAAAATTTTAATTACAGAGTTTTACAATTTAATTACGTAGAAGCTTTCAGTTGGAGAAGCCCTTTTTAAAAATCAAAGTCAGTCAACCTACCTATTTTTCACTCTTGAATGGACTAGAAAATTACTTGTAGTTTATTAGATGCTTTCCATGCTAGACACTGTGCTGTACACTTGGGATATAAATATAACACACCAATGTCTCACCTTCTAACATAAACTCTACTGTCTCCCCAGTTCTCCCTGGGTCTGCTGTTCACTCTTTGGAGCGTCCACACCCTTTACTCCTCTCTCCTCATCACGGCCCCAGTCACCCCCAAGTTCCTAGCAATTGTAGGTTTCTGATGCAACTTCCCAAGAACTTCCCACCCTAGACTACACCTGTAGTGTTTTCTTTGTTCTGGTATGCAGCTGTTGGGACTACTAGAAACAAAAAGAATAGTTGCACAGTACTCATGGTTCTTGGAATCCCAACAGAGGTGTGTTTTTGACATCACTAGGCAACACCTTGACCAGTTCCCCCAATGGCCTATACTAGGTGCCATAAGTAACCAAAGTCGAGGAAACAATAATTGCAAACAATAAAATATCTTTAATACTGTGATAATAATATATGTCACATCAATGGAGGACTTGGGGAACTTAGGAATTTGGCTTAAATTCAATAATGGATCTTTTTCACAGCACTCTGGAACTTTTTAAGGAATATCAAGAAGAAGCATACACAATCAGCCTTCACCCATCTGGACACTTCGTTGTAGTAGGGTTTGCTGATAAACTACGCCTTATGAATCTACTCATTGATGATATACGTTCTTTCAAAGAGTATTCTATCAGAGGATGCAGAGAGGTAAAACCTGCTGGAGATGAAGGTCTGGTTTCTTGGAAATCCAGGGTTGAAAAATCATGAACTAACATTCTGGGGAGGTGAGACCAAAGCTTAAAAAAACCCAATGCTTCTCCCACCAAGCTCATAAAAGTGAGCGTATGGGTTTATCCCCCTTTTCTTATGCTCACCAAAACATTTCTTTTTCTTTTTTCTGGGGGGTGCGGGGAGGTACTGGGAATTGAACCCACCGGCACTCGACCACTGAGTCATATCCCCAGCCCTATTTTGTACTTTATTTAAAGAGGCAGGGTCTCATTGAGTTGCTTAGTGCCTCACTTTTGCTGAGGCTAGCTTTGAACTCACAATCCTCCTGCCTCCTGAGCTGCTGAGATTACAGGCGTGCGCCACCACATCTGGCCAAAATATTTCATTGAACCTAAAACATTGTAGGATCCCACCTGTGTTAAGTCTGCTCTGTGATCATGGAACCTTAACAAATCGTGAAAAAGAAAAGTAATCTCAGAGAGTCATCATCAACAGTAAGAGGCAGTGCCCAGCCCATCAGGATCCCCCAGGATGACTTGAAACAAGACAGTGGTGAATCTTGGCTGGTGCCAGCTACAGAATAGTGACAGTATCTGAAGATATCAGCCAAGTCTCGGACCTACTGCACCTTCCCCCCACCATCCCACACATAGTTCCCACCTGAACTCTTCCAGAGAAGCAGCTCTTGGTGGCAGCGTGCGGTTGACTGCTCACCTCTTGCTTGCTCTTTTGCTGTTTCCCTGTAGTGTGCCTTTAGCAATGGAGGCCACCTGTTTGCTGCAATCAATGGAAATGTGATTCACATTTTTACCACCACAAGCCTAGAGAACATCACAAACCTGAAAGGACACACGGGGAAGGTGAGTGAATGCACGGCATCTGGGAAAATAGTGCACAGGGCCGAGCACTGTGCTAGTCAATGGGATACAGGTAAACCAAGGAGGAGTGGTTCCTTTCCCTGTGGTGTTCGCTGTCTACTTGAGGAGAGAAATGATTAAAAAAAAAAAAATACACAGACGAATTGCAGTTAATGAAAATAAACATTGGGGTTGTTATGAGAGGAAATGATGAAGAGATGGGTATAATGTGGTTGAGGGGCTTGCAAAGGCTCAGTCATAGAGGAGTGGGAAGGAATTAATCAGACAACTGATGGGACTCTCCACTGCAGTTAAAGATCCAAAGACCCGGAGACAGCAGATTGCAGGGAATACCAGAGGAGTTGAAGTGTCTGTGGGATGGAACATTAGTATCATAGGTAAGCTAAGACTAGAGAGGTTTACAGGAGCCCCAATGTGTGGAATCATGTAGGTTTTATAAGGATTTTTTTCTTATTTATCCTCTTTGTTCCTTAAAATCATTGAAGACTTTCAAGACAGGGAATGATATGGCCAAACTTGCATTTTAAAAGTTTACCTGGGCTGCAGAATGAACAATATATTGAAGGAGATAGAGATGGAAACAGTAAGGAGGCTGTTCTGATTAGTTCCATGATAAATGTTAGTGTCTTGCATCCTGGTGGTGGTAGCTATGTTAGGAAGAAATGGGTGGATTCAAAAGCTATTTAGAAAATAAAATCAAAAGGTCCTTGAGGAGATTAAATGTGAGACCCGAAGAGGAAGAGGCCAAAGATCAAGAGAGTAAGAAAATGAATTTGGAAAACCAAGTGGGGTTTCTCCTAGGACTGCGAGCCAAGCTCAGTGTAAGAAATCAGTCAATGTAATCCCCCATATTAACAGGCTAAAGATGGAAAACCAGCTTCAAAAAAAAAAAAAAAACCACTTCAAACACTATCTAACTTATTTCCAGTAAAAATAGAAGCTTTGCTCTTACAAAGGTCCATTCAGTACGGCCCTCATTGTTCTATCATTGTTAGACACACTACATCTTCCTTTTACAAATTCAACAATACAGTGTTTATTTATTACTTTACATTACCTGATTTTTTGCCTTTTAAAGAAGCTGAGAGAAAAATGAGAGCAAGTGTAAATTTGTGAATATTTTATGAACTTTCTCATTGCAATTGCTCTTTCAGTGAGCTTAGAGAATAAAGAAAATATAATATGTAATTACACAGTGTCTTGATTACTTTTGAAATTGCTTGTTTTGTTTTGTTTGGCATGGATTTAGATTGCTGTGTTAGGTGGCCTGCTTTCAGTCTAAAGAACTTCCTTTAGTATTTCTTGAAAGACAGACTTATTAGCAATTAATTTTATCAGTTTATTTAATCTGGGAACATCCTTATTTGCCTTTCATGTTTCAAATATAGAAAATATATTTGCTAGATGTAAGGGCGTGTTGTTTGGTTGGTTGGTTGGTTGATTTTTACTGGCAGTACTTTGAAAATGTCTCCCACTGTCTTCTGTACTCATTTGTTTCTAATAAGAAGTCCAATGTCAATCTTATTGGGGTTCGCTTATTTGTGATAAATTGTTTTTCTCTTATAGCTTCTAAGATTTTTTTTTATCTTTGGCTTTTGGTATTTTAACTATAGTGTGTCTGAATGTAGATTTCTTTGCACTTATTTTACTTGGAGATTATTACACTTCTTGGAGGTGTAGGTTAATGTTTTTCAATACATTTGGGATGTTTTCAGCCTTAAATATTTATGTATAT
The DNA here is from genome assembly GCF_048772815.1 of Callospermophilus lateralis. Taxonomy (NCBI): domain Eukaryota; kingdom Metazoa; phylum Chordata; class Mammalia; order Rodentia; family Sciuridae; genus Callospermophilus; species Callospermophilus lateralis. The sequence continues at coordinate 111,921,948 of NC_135311.1, read as the reverse complement.
ATATCTTCTGCCTCTTTTTCTTTCTCTCCTCTTGGTACTCCTGTTATACATGCTAGTACATTTAATTGGCACCCACATTTCCCTGAGGCTCTTTAAATTTTTTGAAATTTTTTACTGTGTTCTTCAGATTATCTAATCTCCATTGACCTATCTTCAAGTTTACCAGCTCAAATCTACTATTGAAGCCAGGTGTGGTGGCACACACCTATGACCCCAGCTATTTGGGAGGCTGAGGCAGAAGGTTGGAGAGTTTAAGGCCAGCTTGGGCAACATAGTGAGAATCTTGAAACTAAAACAAAACAAATCTATTCTTAAGTCCCTTGGGTGAATTTTTCATTTCATCATTATACTTTTCAACTCCAGAATTTGTTTAAATTTTAAAATAATTTCTGGCTTCTTATTAATATTGCCTATTTGATCAGACTTGTCATCATACCTTCCTTTAATTTACTTAAGCATGGTTTCCTTTAATTCACTGAACATATTTTTATTAGCTGCTTTGAAGTCTTTGTCTGCTAGGTCTGTTACCAGCTAGGTGGGGTCTTGTGGTCTCCATCAGAAAGATCAGATAAAGGAACACTAACTTAACAGGGATAGGACACTTTGTTGGGACTTCTTGCTCAAGCAGAAGGGAGACACAGCACTGACCAAAGAGTGTCCAGCTCAGAGTGTCCTGTTCCCAGGACAGAGGGAGAGAGCTAGTTTATTCATGTGAGGATGGGAATATTAATTGGCTTCAGGTACATATTTAAAGGTGTTTTTCTTTTCCTGGGAAAGCTCTTAACCTTGAGGGGGAGGGGACCTTAGCCCATCATCCTGGCACCAGACATTACATCTTGCAAATCGATGTGACATCCTGTATGAACCTCTCTGTCTTGTGATGAGGATGAGCTGCTGTGTGACTGTTAAGAGAACACATGGGTAGGAGTGAAAAAGGAGACAAATCAAGGCAGGTAACAAGGGCCCTGGTTTCAATGTTGTTTCACCATAAAGGATAAAACTCCTCAACAGTTTTATCCTTTATGTTGTTGGTGCTCAGAGAGTCATAGCAAGGCTGTCCTGGCTTTAATGATACACCTGGTCTTGGAGGCTGATAAGACTGAGAGTTAGTGGGGGGTGGGAAGGTACAGATCATGCTCTTAGCAGCTAACAAGCCCTGAGTGAAAGTGGGAGAGCAGGGAGCGCATCCCATGCTTTCAATAGCTAACAAGCTATGAGTTAAAATCTAGGAGTACATCCTTATATCAGACATTTGGTTTTTTGAGATTGGCTTACAGATGAACTTTAGATAGGGCAAAGGGGAAGGAGGGGCACGGAGTGGGCATGGGGCTAGGAAAGATGACAGAACGAGACGGACATCATTACCCTAAGTACCTGTACGAACGAGAATGGTATGACTCTACTTTGTGTACAACCGGAGATATGAAAAATTGTGGTCTATTTGGGTAATATGAATTGAATTGCATTCTGCTGTCATGTATACCAAATTAGAATAAATTAAATTAAATTTTAAAAAATTCAGGAGTGCATTTATCCTTTGTGTCTACAGGGGTCTCTGACTGTCTCAAGTGTACTCTCTGGGTCCCTTCAAAGGCAGTTTCTTTTGCCTGCTTACTTTTGTTTTTTCTTTTTGGTCAGACTATCTGTTGGGGATTTGGGGGTTTTTGTATGTTTCATAATTTTTATGGACTTTATTTTAGATAACGTGTTATCTTAGTTATTAGATACTAGATATCTAATAATTAGATATGGATTCTTATTCCCCATAGGAAATTGTTGGTGGCCGTTGATTGTTTATTTAGTGACTTGGCTGAACTAATTCTATGAAGTCTTTTTCCCCTGTAGTGTAAAGCCTCTAATATCCCTGCTTAGATTTTTTTTTTCTTTTTATCGTTTTTAACCTGGCTGCCTAGGGTTTGCCTCCAGGTGGTGTAAGCTGCTTATAAATCATGGATTGTGTATGAACCCTCTTAACCATTTTTTTTTTTTTACCTTTTACTATTTTTACCTTTTACTATTGGATTTGTGTGAGACTTGGGAGCTACTATCACAGTTTCAGGGAGTTTATGGGTTTTGCTACATGTTCAGCAGAGATTGGTGTGATGTGCCCACTCTGATTGTCCCTGAAAAGGTATGGCATGATCATGTATGCAGTTTCCAGGCTGCGAGGGATGCACGTGGCTTTATTTTTAAGACTTGCTTCCTATGAGATGCCCAGAGTCAGAGCTTATTGTCCAGTGCGTGGTGGGGCTCCTCCAGGGGCTAGCAGGTCTTCCAGCAGTGCAGGGGTGTGCTCACATTTCCCCATCTCTGCTCCAGTGGCTGCCGAGGGTATGCAGCCTAGCACATGCCCACAGCCTTCCAGCCCGCAGAGTGCTCTTCTCGACTCTTTCCCTTGTTCTATTGAAACTTGGTTGCGCTATGATTTTCCTTATATCATGATTACCAGCCTCCTCTTAATCACTCTCCACCAAGGTCTCCATTGTTTTAAACATGCCCATAGGCAAAGACTTCACTGGGTTCTGTCCCAAATAAAATCGGTCTCCTCAAATAGAGCTATAGAATTTTTTGTCTTAAGGCCTGACTTTTCCCTGGGCAAAATCCTGGTTCTACCACACCAGTGCCAGGGCAGGGACCTGCTTTTCCTGGAATGACACCCCCACTCTGTGAGTAGAACTTGTGGTATGTACACAAGGTAAATGGAACCCCTGATCTTTTCAGCTTGCTCCTCATGGTGAGGAGCCTCCACCTGTGAGCAAACAGGCACGAGCAACTGGGCACCAGTATTCTTGGCTTGCTGTAATTGGAATAGTTCTTCTGCCAATGAGTAGGGACTAACTAACTGGTGGTGGGGAAACCAGGTCTTCTTGGCCATACCTGCCTGAGACAGAGCTTTTGTTAACATGGGGCTAGGGTGGGGATAAGAAACGCCAGCAGTCTGACCTTCCCAGGATGAAACCATAGCCCAAGATCGGGAGCTGTCAGGAAAGGGAGTCCCGGCATCTTGGCAGCTCCTGCTCAGAGTGCACAATGGTGGCGTTTCTGGAGCTGAGGCTGGGAATGGAGCCAGTCATGACTCAGATACCACAGATTGTTCTTACCAAGATCAGGTAGATTCTCTTGAATGAATGTTTCTCCGTTGCCGCCTGCCCTTAGGAGAATTTCCAGAGACTTTAAAAGATTATTTCACTGTTTCAATCATTTTTGACCAGTTAACTCATTTCACTGGGGAGATCAGCTGAGATCCTCATTCTGCCATGCTGGAAATCCACTCTCTTTGTGCTATTTTTGCAACTTCCTGTGAGAAAACACACACACACATACACACACACACAATTTCAAAATTTCAAAGTTTTTAAAATGTAGCAATAATTAATTGGCTGTAGCATTAAGAAACCATTGTGAGTCATTCTTTGCATTCATAAAGTATAAAAGAAATGTGAATGTTTTACCTGCAGTATTTTGCAAGCATCTAGAAAACAGAATGTTAACATTTCCAAGCTATGCTTTGTGATTTCCTCTACCAGGAAGAGCCATCCTGCCTCAGTCTAGTGGAGCACCTGAGGAGTTCGTCCCATGGCCATGTTGCGGTGTGTGTGCAAACACTCTTACCTGGGTGTGTCTTCATCATCTGCAGATTCGCTCAATTGTCTGGAACGCAGATGACAGCAAACTGATTTCTGGTGGCACAGATGGTGCTATATATGAATGGAATCTGTCTTCAGGAAAGAGAGAGACAGAGTGTGTGCTCAAGTCCTGCAGCTACAACTGTGTTACTGTCTCCCCTGACGGCAGAATTATTTTTGCTGTTGGATCAGACCAGACCCTCAAGGAGATTGCAGATTCTTCAGTGAGTCTGCCCCTGCCCTAATGCTGGGCCACCCATGCTTACAGCAGACAGTGTGCTGGCGAAGAGGGCCCTTCCTCATGGGACAGCCCCTGGCTGTTCTTCCTGTTGGGTCAGCTCAGTACTGTCACTTCCTGAATTTCTTGCTCAGTGCCTTTCCTGGCGGTTAAACTGTAGGCCCCTTTTCCATTTCCATTTTGCTTGCTGTCTGTAACTGCCCCTCTGCCCTCCAGGCATGGAGGTCAGCAATGTCTCTAAACCGCACTCTGGCCCTTGGTCGGCACTTAGCTGGGGTAAAAGCACAAGTATAGTTAGCTGCTGTCACCTGGACTTGCCTCTGTATTCTTTTGAAATCCCCCATCTCTCAGATGTTATCATTACTACATTTGGCTCTGGAAAGAGACTTAACACAAAGTGGTTGGGTGCTCCTCCAGGAGCCCAGCAATAGCTGATTATCACTGGCTTCTCTGGCTTTTCCGCAGCTCTTCTTATAGGGCAGGCTCTGGGGGGGGTGGTTTGCACATAACTACTGCAGCAACAAACCGACCTAAGGCAGGTTCCCCACAGTTGGAACATAGTTCAGTGAATGGTGACTCCTTTGTACCCTAGGTAACCTGGTCCTAGTTCTGTGGCAGCTTCTAGAGCACTGCACTAAAATAAAGCTCCTTCAGGGTAGGAGCTTTATTTTCACTCCTCTTGATATTCCTACTAGCTAGTGCACTGCATGGCCTGCAATAGACATTCAATAAATGGGTGGGGGAATGAGTGCATTAATGAGTGAAGAAATGAATGAGTTCCTGGAGATGGAGTTATGTTCATATAGTGAGATTTAGTAAATGTTTTCTGAATAAATTTATGATCAGCCTCCTGTTCTCACTCTGAGGTGCATGACAGCATGGCCATCAAGAGCAGAGAGAGACTGGTCAGTGGCACACACCTGTAATCCCAGCAACTCAGGAGGCTGAGACAGGAGGATGGCAAGTTTGAAGCTAGCCTCAACAACTTAGCAAGGACCTAAACAACTTATAAAGACCCCTTCTCAAAATTAAAAAATTAAAACTAAAAGATTGGGGATTTAGCTCAGCAGTAAAATATCCCTAGGTTCAATCCCAGTACCAAAAAAATAGAGAAGAAGAAGAAGGAAAAAAAGAAGAAAGAACAGTCAGACTGGTTTATGAGTTGAGGCAAGTTATTTTTCATCTCTTGACTCATCTTTTCATCATCTTTAAAATAGGCCTAATGGTCGCTCCCTCCAGGTTCTGGTGAAGGCTGGACGAGTTACAACATGGAAAGGGTGTAGAATAGCACTTGGCACAGAGGAAGTGCTGTACAAAGATTCTGGTCATTGTCCTAACTTCTACCATTGGTTATTCATCAGCCAAGCAACTGAGAAATACCTATTGTGCCTTTTACGAGCTAGGCACCATGCAAGATGTGATAAGGAATAGGAAAAAAAACAACACATTCTTTTAATATAGACTCCAAGAGTGCTATTAGAGGGAAGGAAGAGAATGGTATCAGGACACAGGAAACATAGCTCAGCCTCTCAGTTGAACAGAGCTGTCTGTGTTCCAGGTCCTGCGAGAGATGTCAGCATTTGACGTCATCTACACGGCAATTGTCATCTCCCATTCCGGGCGCATGATGTTTGTGGGCACCTCAGTGGGAACCATCCGCGCCATGAAGTACCCCCTGCCTTTGCAGAAAGAATTCAATGAGTATCAGGCTCATGCTGGTCCTATCACCAAGGTGAGAGGGACCCTTCCTCAGGGGTCCAGCTCCAGACCCTACCCAACATACCTTCTTCCTCCCTTCAGCCTCCATTGTCTTTTCTCTCTCCTTATTCTTTCTTCCTCCTTGTTAATTCACCTTCCAACCATTCAGTAAGCATCTATTGACTTTGTGTTTAAATACTTCTAGGAATTTATCCTAGGAAATAATCAGAGCTACACCTAAAGATTTATGTACAAGGTTGTTCACCATAATATTATGCACAGTAATGGCCATTTGATGACTGCCCCCAGTCACCATCACGTCTCCCAAGCTCTGTGAGTGTTGACTGCTAAGGACTCTCAGATATTCCCTCCTCCAGAGATTGCCCTGGACTAAAAGGAATCATAGACCAGGAGACTAGTTACTACCACTCCCCAAGGATGCAAAAGGCTAGCGCTGGGGACACAATATGAGCACACATTTGTAAATTGTCCTTCCATTTCTTCTCATGAAGTAGTGTCTATGTTCAATAACTAAAATGTGAAAACAACCCAAGTTTCCATTAGCCAATGAGTGGATAAGCCAAATGTGGCATAGACATACAATGGAATAGTATTCAGTCTTAAAAAGGAGGGGAAGGGCTGGGGTTGTGACTGAGTGATAGAGCATTTGCCTAGCATGTGTGAGGCATTGGGTTCTATTCTCAGCACAGTATATAAAGGAATAAATAAAATAATGGTCCATCAACAACTAAAAAAATATTAAAGAGAAAAAAAGGAGGGGAATTCTTCAGTATGCTACAATGGGGAGGAAGCTTGAGGACACTGTGCTAAATGAAGTAAATCAATCCCAAAAGGGCAAATATGGTGTGATTCCACCTTTGTAAGATTCTTAGAGCTGTCAAAATCATCAAGAGAATGCGGTGGGCTGGGGGAGGGAGGAGTGGGGAATTCTTGTTTAATGGGTATAGAGTTTTGGTTTTACAAGACAAAAGAGAGTTGGGTGATGGTGATAGCTGCATAGCAACTACAAATGTTAATGCAACTGTTACAAAGAAATGTTTGTATTAACAGGGAACTGAAATCCTAAAAATGGTTAAGATGGTAAAATTTTATGTTATACGTATTTTGCCACAGTAAAAATGTGAATAAAAAATAATTCTCTGACATGAAAGATGATTTCCAAGAAATCATACCCAATATGGGCTGGGGATATAGCTCAGTTGGTAGGGGAGTAATTGCCTCTCATGCACAAGGTCCTGGGTTCAATCCCCAGAACCACAAAAAAAAAAAAAAAGAAAGAAAGAAAAAGAAGTCATATCCAAAAGCAAATTAAAGGTTATTCATAGAAAAAAAAGTAGTTTACTAAAAATAGGACCTGGGAAAAATGTGTATCATCTCCCTTCCCTTCTCTCTCATTTCAGATTGAATGACATGAATACCTGAGGTTTTTAATATGTTCCAAACTCGATATTGGCTTACCTGTAGGCATTGTTCTTATTAAGAAAGTATTTTTATTATAAAATGAAATATCCCTGTGCTAAGCCTAGGCCTTAGATCCAAAGTAACTTATTGTAATATATTCCCCTTCTTCTTTTAAGATATACTATTTATGAATAAAATAATTTCTATTATAGAAGCAATGCATGTCTATTTTAGAAATAAAAGTCCATATATATACATCATGGTAGAATATATGTGTGTGTGTGTGTGTGTGTGTGTGTGTGTGTGTGTGTGTGTGGTGTGTTTGTATATCCTATTATATGATGGACCATAAGTTATTACCTCTTCTCTTTCAACTAGGCATTTACATTATGAATATAATGAACATCCTAGTCTGCAAATTTATATGTGCATCTCTGACAATTTTTTAAGGCTCAATTCCTAGACAGAGATAGAACTCCTAAGTAAAAGAGTATTACTATTTTTAAAGTTCTGCACATTGCTAATTATGAGAAGGCATTTTTTATAGTTAACTCTTTTGTCTTAATTTTTTACTAGGTATTAATTATAGGGTCACAGGAAATTTTAAAGATAGCACAGAGGTCCTGTGTAGCCTTCACCCAGTTTACCCCAGTGATCATCTTATGTAACTCTAGTATAATATCAAACCACAAAACTGGTGCTGGTCCACTGCCTGAGTGTGGGCCTGGTCATTTCATCACATGGGTCATTTATATAACCTACCACAGTCAAGATGCAGAATTGCTCCTTCACCACCTAGACCCACTTCTTGCCACCCTTTTGTAGTCATGCCTACCCCTCCCTACCATCCCTAATCCCTACCAACCATTCTTTTTTTCTGTTTCTATAATTTTGTTGTTTTGAGAATTGTATATAAATGGATCATACATTATATGACCTTCTGAGGGTGGGTTTTTCACTCAGCATAGTGCTCTTCAGATCTAACAAGGTGTTTTGTGTACTCATAGTTAATTCACTTTATTGCTGAGTTATATTCCACAGTAAGCACAATTTTGTTAAATCATTCATCCTTTGTAGGATATTTTGATTTTTTTTTTCCATTTTGACTTTTACAAATAAAGCTGCTATGAACAATCTTGTGCAGGTTTTTGTGTGGGCTTTCATTTTCACTTTTCTGGGATAAATGCCCAGGAGTATGATTGCTGAATCTGATGGGAAGTGGGTATTTAATTTTTTAAGCAGCAGCCAAGCTTATCCAGATTCACTGTACCATTTTACATTCCCATCAGCAATGTTTCAGGTTTTCTACATCACTGCCAGCACATGGGATTGTCACAATTTTTATTCTAGCTGTTCTAATAGGTGTGTAGTGATATCTCATCGTGGTCTTAATTTGCATTTCTCTAATGACTAATAATGTTGAACATCTTTTTATGTGCATACATGGCCATCTATATATCCTCTTCCCCGAAGTGTCCTCAAATCTTTTGCCCACTTTGGGTTGCCAGGTTGTTTTACGATTGAGTCTTAAGAATTCTTTATACATTCTAGGTCATATTTCACTCAAGAGTTCAAATCCACAGGGAATGTAGCTATAGCCTTGCTTCTTTTCATTCAATCACAGAAAGAAGTCTGTGAGGGCTCCTGCCTCATTCTTACCCAGAACCAGGTCTGCCTTGCTATGAGGCTATTCCCAGGTTATATGGATGGAGGCCTTGCACAGTCACCCTGGTCATCTATGGCCCTAAAAAGCTTCCCATGATCTTTTACCCTGCAGATGTTGCTCACCTTTGATGATCAGTACCTGCTGACTACTGCTGAGGATGGCTGCCTGTTCACCTGGAAGGTCTTTGATAAGGATGGCCGCGGAATCAAGCGGGAAAGGGAGGTGGGCTTTGCTGAAGAGGTGCTCGTGACTAAAACAGACATGGAAGAGAAGGTAAGAATTGGGCCCAATGAAGAGGAAAATCCTTACCAGACTGCATTCCAGCTCCTCAGAGCAGCATCTCAGGTCCTCCTGTGACTGTCCCTCTCACTGGCACTTGATTCTTTTTATACCCCCACACTGCCTGTCTTCCTCCACGTGGTCATCTTCACCTTGATCCACTGATCCTGCTTTCTTTTGCTACTGTTTGAGAGCAGAACCATGGCATCCAATTCTCCTGTATGACCAATAGTTTCTAGTTCTTTCTAGGCATGTGGAAGACAATAAATATACTGACAAACCAAATATACCAGTTGTTTCTGTGAAACATGGTCATTGCTAGTATTGAGAACCTCCTTTAAAAAAATAAAAGAAATGAAGGATGTAGGAAACATTCCTAAAACTCTTAACCAGACTTCTAAACAATAAAACCATAAGTATAAAAATAACCAGCATTTGCAAAAGCAGGCACTGTGCTGACTACTTTATAAGTATTTCTTGTTTATATCTCCCAATACATCTCAGAAAAAGGTACTGTTATTGATCCCATATTTCAAGAAACAGGTTTGGAGGGTTGAGTGCTGTGTCCAAAGTGACTGTGCTGGCAAGGTGTAGACCAGTTTTCTAATCCAGATTTCATCCAGAGCCCACTCCTCATCACTATGCCCAAGGGACATCCCTCCTGTGAATGCAGTAAGCATTCCATAAAGATGTGGTTTTGGAGATTTGATTGCATAGCTCTGTGCTGCACTCCCTAAGAGAAGCTGACTGGATGGTTCATGGAGAATCTGAGAATTATGTATTTATTGCTGCTCATCAAGAATCTAAGAGTACTATTGAATATCTGCCATTAGCTAAGCACTGGGGGTGCACATGTGAAAAGACAGGCCTGGGCCCTGTGGTCAGGAAGCTCACAGCCAGATAGGGGCGGGAGACAAGAACAACTGTAAGAACAGCAATGCAAAGGCAGCCACAGAGCCGGATGATGGGCCTCTGGTGTTTCCTGGAGATGCCCGCTAGAGCTCCCTCAAACCTTCTGCAGAAAGACAAAGGGGGAAGAAAGGGAGAGGGGCAGCCTGGCCTCCTTATGGCAAGCAACTGTCTCTTTCTCTTCCTTCTCTCTGTTTTCTAACCATGGTGTAGAAAAGAGACCAAGTAGGAGACACCAGGCTGAACCCAAGGCCTGAAGATGTCTGGGCTGATGGCTGACCCCCAGCTATGCTTGCCAGCACTATTGCTAGGCTGAAAATGGGAGACTCCCTTCCTGGCTCCCTTCTCTTTCAACATCTGTATGACCACACTCTGCTTATGACCGGTCAACCTCTCTGATTCCTCCTCCCTGACTTCCTTACTGGCCCCTCGTCCACCTGTCTCTTAAAAGTCACATTCTCCAGAATTGCCAGCTCTTTCTTTTTTTCCTTTATATTCTGTGACATTCTTTGTAACTCTCTGTCAACCCAGGATTTACCCTCTCTTTACATTTTTCATTTATTCATTCTCCATGCGATATTGACAGAGATATAAGACACAGAGAAAAAGACATGGCAAGTCCTTCAGCTTATATCCTGAGAGGAGGGCTGGGTAAAATAAAGTAGGGAAGTCAGTGAGTGTGGATGTTATGAAAGAAAGATGCTGTGGGAACACAGGGGAAGGACCCTTACCCAAAGGAAATGAGCCCCATACAACCTTCCAGAACAAATGGGAAAGGGTGTTCCACGCAGAGGAATGAGTATGTGCTGAGGATGAGGGTCAGGTGCTCTAGGAGAGACGCCACCGGTGGCTGTGGCTGGAGAATAGAGGGTGTGTCAGAGAGAAAGGGTGGTGAGAGAATCAGGGATCATGAGGGACTTTTACACCACTTTTTTAAATTTATTTATTTATTTTTAGAAATTTCAATATTTATTTTTTAGTTTTTTGGTGGACACAACATCTTTGTTTATATGTGGTGCTGAGGATCGAACCCGGGCCGCACACATGCCAGGCGAGCGCGCTACCGCTTGAGCCACATCCCCAGCCCTTAAGCCACATTTTAGACTTGAAACTGTTCATAAGGCCCCACTACTGATAAGTTAGGGAGCATCTTGACAAGTTTCACACTTTGGAGAGATTACAGCAACATGGAATGAGCAGTTACCTCAAATATCACAAATCAAAACTGAATATTTCCCACTTATAAATGTATCCCATTAGTCCAAGACAGACGTCTGTTCATCTGATGAATATTTATCAGTGCTGACAGCATTGCAGGTTCTATGCTGAGCTCTGGGGAGAAAGCAGTGAAGCAAGACAGACCAAGCCTAACCGTCAAGTCCTGGAGACTCTACCTGGGGAAAAAGTTTTCATGCACAATCTTCTCACCTCCACCCCCCACCCAGTCAGCACCATTTCTCCAAAATATCTCTTTCCAGTCTTCCCATGCCTCTCTGCTCCCCTCGTCCACAACTGTGCAAGCCCTTAACCATCTCTCACCTGGACCATGCTATCTGTTGTCCCCCAACTAATCACCTTGCTTCATTCCATCTCTAAAGTGGTCCATGCTGCACACTGTCTTTGGAGAGGCCTTTGTAACATCAAAGTCAGCTTAATCGAGCTAGTTGAGGACCCTTGGAAGCCCTCTAGTATAAATTTCCTACATGGCCTACCGGGATCTTGATAAACTTGCCCAATCTCAGCCTCCTTTCCTGCTGCCTCCTATTGTCACCAAGTCATATGAGGGCCCTAACTGTACATCCTCGCTCCTACCTCCCTGACTTTGTACATGCAACTTTTGTTCATACTTCATCTCAGTATTTCCTACATGCCAGGTTCACATTAGCATGCTAGCCATGTGCAGAGCCAAGCATAACACATTCCTTGTGGTCTAGTCACTCCCAGGCAGTAGGGGAAAGACAAGTAAAGATGATTGATAGGAACGCATGGGGTGTCATCAAGGTGAGGGAGAACAAAACACCTGTGTCCTCACCCACTGTGTCATCAACATTGACTTCATAGGAAGTGAGAGGTGTATGTGTTAAGAGTAGTTTTAGAAAACTGTGGCATCAGGGAGGACAGTGGAGATAGGAGTTGTCCAGGCAGAAGAATTAGGACCTATGTTAAAGTAATAGCACTGAGGCCAGCATGGGTATGGAAGGACAACTAACAGTACTGAGAACTTCCCAGCTCTGGGCACTTAATCCATTTTAATTATATTTTTATTTGGACTGTAAGTTCCATGGGACAAGGATTGTGATTAAACAAATATCTTTTAAGTACCTACTATGTGTTAGGCATTGTTCTGGGTACTTGGGGTACATCAGCTGTTTTTAGTCAGCAATTTCACTGCTGTGACTAAATGACCCAACCAGAACAATTATAGATGAGGAAAGTCTATTTGAGGGCTCACAGTTTCAGAGGTCTCAGTCCATAGAAGGCTGACTCCATTCGTTGGGGCTCCAGGTGAGGCTGAACATCATGATAAAAGAGCATGGTAGAGGGAACCAGCTCACATGATAATCAGGAAAAAGAGAGAGAGAGAGAGAGAGAGAGAGAGAGACACTCCACTCACCAGATAAAATATATACCCTATAGTCACTCCCCTAGCACTGTTACTAATGTCAGAAATCATCAGAGTACACTAAGTAGAAAAAAGAATATAAAATCTCTATCATTAATGGTAATAGGTCAAATAAAATAGATAATAGTGTAACCATCTCTGGATGTTTGGATGATAAATACTTTATATTTTGTTCTTTATACCTTTCTATAGTTTCCACCATTTCCTCCAGCCACACCCCACCTGCCTCTATTTGCTTAGGTTAAGGCTATAGCCCAACCATTTCTCCTCCAAACCTTCTTGTATTGTCTCACATGTGAGATACTGGGGGACACCTCACTTCCAAACCATAACATCAGCAAATAAAACCAACAAAGATCCCAGCCTTCTTGGAGCTTAAGCTTTAATGGGGGAGAAAACAAAATAATAAGTAAATTATATAGTAGATTAGAAAGTGCCAAGATCTAAGGAAGTAACCCAAAGTAGAGCACAGTAAGAGGGCAGGACGGGAGGTCATGAAGGAAGTGGTGGGAGTAGGAAGGGGGTGGCAGGATTAAATAGTGGGGTTCAAGTGGGCCTTATGGAGCAGGTGACATGTGAGCCAATTTGAATGAAGGAGATGTGAGAGTTGTTAGCACACAGTGGAGCCCATGAGTACATATTGTGGGGACAGAGGAATGAATCTTGTGGGGAAAGATGATAAGCTCTACCTAAGACGTGTTGAGTTTGAAACTAGACAGAGCTGCAGATCTCAGGTCAAGGCCACAGGTTTAAATATTCTGATTCACCCCACTATGAAAGCTCTTGATTCTCTGCTCTTCTCCCAAAGGCTCAGATTATGTTGGAGCTAAAGACTCGTGTGGAAGAATTAAAAATGGAGAATGAGTATCAACTTCGACTAAAGGATATGAACTACTCTGAGAAGATTAAGGAGCTTACAGACAAATTCCTCCAGGAAATGGAGTCCTTGAAAACCAAAAACCAGGTCTGTTTAAGAGACGGAACCAACAGCCACAAGCCAGAGAAATTTCTACTCAGCTCAACATGGGGCTGGCATGTATTGCCCTAGTTATGCTCAAAGAACATAAAGCACTGTTGATAATGTCAGAAATCATCAGAGTACAGTAAGGCACTAAGTAGAAAAAAAAGAATATAAAATCTCTATCACTCATGGTAATAGGTAAAATAAAATAGATAATAGTGTAACTATCTCTGGATGTTTGGATGATAGATACTTTATATTTTGTTCTTTATACCTTTCCATAGTTTCCAAATTCTCTGAAGTGATAGATAATTCATTACTTTTGTAATCAGAAAAAAACTTACTTTAAAACAAAATGAAAAGATAGCAAGAAAAATACAGAAAGAAAGAACTAGCAGAATATTGATTTTTAGATTGTCAGAAAGTTACATAGTTCTAGGTTACTTAGTTACATAGTTTTGTTTTTGTTCTACAAAAATTTGTCTGACCTTCTCATCCAAAGCCCCCAATCTTTTGCTCAAGAAAATTTGTTCTCTTATGTTATTTCTGGGAGTCAGAGAGTTTGTCTGAAAAAAACATGGCTGTTGATTTTATTCATTCACTCATTTGTAATTCCATTCAGTTAGTCAACAAACATTTTTCTTTGGTGCCCCACATAAGCCAAGCACAAAGTTAAGTCCTGGGATGGCAGTGTCTCAGTCTGCGAGGATCTGTCCTGCTCCAGTAGAGAAGACACTTCTTAGAAGCTCACAGTTAACCCCAAGAAGTTCATTGAGAGTAAGGTGCAGGCAACAGGGGATTTGAATGAATCCCTATTTTTTCACCCCAAAATTCACTTGACACATATCTGAAACTAAACTCATCACTCACAAACCCATTTATTAACAAGGATATAGACAGGGAAAGTATAGAACTTTCAGAGCAGAATATAATGTAAATAAGGAGGAAGTGATAGCGCATGTGTCATTCCATAGAACGATGGTGCACAATAAGGGCTTGAGAAATGTGTGTGTTTGTGAGCGAAGGAGGGTGTCACTTGTAAAATTATTTCTCATCCTTGTGGTGCCTTCAGCAGATGTTTAGAAATCAGAAAATGTCACTTTATGGTTTAGGTTTTAAGAACAGAAAAAGAGAAGCAGGATATAAGTCACCGTGAGCGCATAGAAGACCTCCTAGACAAACAGAACCGGGAGCTGCAAGACCTGGGTGAGCCCTCAAGCAGAAGCCATGAGGGCTGAGGGTGGCTGCTTGGCATTGGAAGGACACAGGTTGAGTAAATGCTAGGAGTCCCCCAGACACAGCAAAAGTACCAGGGATTGTGGCCCTGTCTATGGTCAGGCTGCATTCATCCTCCAGAATTCACGGTGGTTTTCACTCCTGTGTATTTACTTCTTCCGTAAAACCATGTTAAACACCTACTATCAGGTGAGCACGGTGGTGCATGCCTATAATCCCAGCAGCTCAGGAGGCTGAGACAGGAGGATTGCAAGTTCAAAGCCAGCCTCAGCAACTTAGCGAGGCCCTAAGCACTTCAATGAGAACCCTGCCTGTAAATAAAATACAAAATAGATCTGGGGATGTGGCTCAGTGGTCTAGTGCCCCTGAGTTCAATCCCCAGTACCCCCCCCCCCAGAAAAGCAAAACAAAACACAAAAACACCTACTGCATTGCCAGTAGGAGATATAGACTTGCCTGGGTCCCAGACTCACTACTCACTTGCTGGGTGCTCTAGGGAGTCACCTAACCTGACTGAACCTCAGCTTACTGTTCTGTAAAAATAGGACACTAATACTTATTTTGCATACTCAGGCTAGTCTTCTTGGCCTTGAACCTTCAAATATCCCTCTGCACCTTCCTAGAAACATTTCTGCCTAGGGCAGGAGGGGATGGAGTTGGCTGAAGGCATGGGATTTTGGTTCCAGAGGTGCTACTCTGGCTACATGGAAGGGGTAGGAAAGCACCCAGGGTTGCTGCAAGCCCCTGAGGCTGGTCTTCTCACCCACCTTAAATACTTCCCTCTTGATTCTCTCCAGAATGTTGCAACAACCAAAAGTTGCTTCTAGAATATGAGAAATACCAGGAGTTACAACTCAAGTCCCAAAGAATGCAGGAAGAGTATGAAAAACAGCTCCGAGATAATGATGAGACCAAGAGCCAAGCCCTGGAGGAGCTGACTGAATTTTATGAGGCCAAGCTGCAAGAGAAAACCACCCTTCTGGAAGAGGTACTCTCAGGAACTAAGATCTCACTGTGCCTCCCTTTCATAGAGAAAAAGCAGGATGGGTTGGCTTAAGGAGAGCAGTTGTAGTTTCACAACTATTTATTGAGTAGCTACTGTGTGCCCATATATGCTATGCACTGGGAATTCAGTGGTGGGCATGAGAGAAAAGGTTTCTACCCTCAAGGAACTTACATCTAATGGAAGAGAAAATAAGTAATTTAGTAAAAAATATAAAATTACAGCTGTCACAGTTCTGTGAAGGAAAAACAGGACGCCTGGGTGCTGGTGTCAAGACCAGAGGCAAAACAGGATATGGGGATGTTGCTAAATGTATGGTTGAAGTGATGGAGCCCGAGGCCTGACCTGGATGGAAATATGGGAGACATGAAGAAAGTGGACATGTCAGGAGACAAATGGCCTCAGTTTCCATTTCTGTAATAATACTCATCTCCTATTCACCATGACAGGGCTCTGCGACTAGTCTCATCCCAGACATTCTTAGCACAGAGGCATCCGTGAGCCCCTTCTCCCATGATTGCACTCTCTCCCTCTCTCTCTCTCTGAGCCAGGCCCAGGAGGATGTCAGGCAGCAGCTGCGGGAATTTGAAGAGACCAAGAAGCAGATTGAAGAAGATGAAGACCGAGAAATCCAAGATATCAAAATCAAGTACGAGAAAAAACTTCGGGAAGAGAAGGAATCCAACCTGCGGCTCAAGGGAGAAACAGGCATTATGAGGAAAAAGGTATCAGGCTGTTCTCTGAGAGACTTGGGAATGGGCAAGGGCCGGATTGCAGAAAAAGCTGGGCCAGGTGAATAGAAAGCCCTGGGTGCTGTGCAGAGTTCTCACCTGAACGTCCGCACCTCCGTGAGCAGGTTAGGAAAGGAGCACTGGCAGGTGCTCCTGCGGGGGCAGACAGACCTTGCCACATCCTCTGAAAAGGCAGCCATCTGGCCTCTCTCCTTTTGGCAGTGATGTCGAGCTCCCCTGTGGCTGATAGACTCTGTTTGGGCTTTCACTTCCAAGTAAGATCAATTAGAAATGGAAATAAGGTCTTCTCAGTCTGGAAGTGTCCTGGGCTCTGGTGGCTCCCGTTCAAGCTCCACAGGTGGGAGAAGGAGACAGGTAGAAGAGCTGTTTACAAGGTAGAACAAGTATTTTTAATTCACTGGTGATTGAGTGAAGGGCTATTCAATTCACAGTTCCTTGTGGAATTGTCACAGTTTCACCAAAACCTTTAGCCTTACAGAAGCCAAGTTCAGAGTGAGCTCCTATTTCTTCGTATTAGAAATCATACTGCTAGGAAGTCTAGAGGACAGTCTTGGACATGACTAAGATGGCTCATTGGGTAGGGCCAGCATCTGTGAACTTGGTGGGCCACTGATTCAAACTTTTTAAGGTCAATGTGATCATGGAAGACCCAGAGTCCATGCAGGGATCAGGAGCCTCTTGTGCAGAGAGAGGCCATCCTCACATACAGGGGATGGACCTGGATATTATTAGACAGATTATTCCATCATCTATTTGGCCTAGGAAATTTCTGAGCCATTTTAAATTCTGCAAAACTCACTGCCCCCAAAGTTTAGAAATGTTGTATACTCAGTGTTTTCAGTTGACAGAAGAGAGGCGGTCCAGCTCACAGTTGGTCAGCGATGGGGAGCTTTTTTCATGGTTTGGAAGGAGTGGAGATGAGCTCCAAGATTTCAGGGGTCTTTGCTGTTGCTATTTGCATCTGCAGTTCAGTAGCCTGCAGAAGGAGATCGAAGAGCGAACCAACGACATTGAGATCCTGAAGGGAGAGCAGGAGAAGCTGCAGGGAGTCATCAGGTCCCTGGAGAAAGACATTCAAGGCCTCAAACGAGAGATCCAGGAGAGAGATGAGACAATTCAAGACAAGGTGAAGACTATCTCCTGTCCTACCCAGCCACAGTCCGGAGGGACCCAAGCCATGAGGGCAAGGCTTGGAAAAGAGAGGGCCCCTGGCTTCTTGGAACACATGTATTTAACTTGATCTCTGGGAATAAGAGGTCAGCAAGGTGCCTGTGGTGTACTTGGCTCTGTGCTAATTACTGTCAACATGGCACACTCAGTTCTGCCAACAACCCCAGGGTATGAGCAATGCAGTGTTAATGGCTGCTGAGTTCCAAGAGATTGAGTATTCAAGGTCACACAGTGTACACAGGATGGACTTGGGACAGGAACCCAGTCAGCTGACTCCAAGGCCCCTGCCCTCCCAGATCCAGGTATCCATCTGTGAATATATTGCCCATATGGTGCCCCTGGTCAGAGAGGGATTCCCCTGAGGTTGAACCTGTACCTCCTGGGTACCCCAGGAAGCTGGTACCACTTTTAGGGATGCCTTTCTCACAAAGCACTCAGAACACAGACACACATTCTAAGGGGCATACCATCTCAGCATGCAAAATTTAATATCATCCTTCTGAGCAAATCCAGACTCCATGCACTCCTCTCCACACACTCTGCATCTATTGTCTTAGCCAGAAATTGTCCTGTGGGCGAACATGGGCTTCAGTGTCAGGCCCAGCATTGCACCTTGGGCAACTTCTCCAAGTCTTCATTTCTTAGACCCCTATCAAGGGGTCTAATAAGGATTGAATGAGATAGTACCTGCAAACCATTTCTCTGTATAAATGTTTGTGTATGGGTCTGGGCTTTCGGGTGGGAGCCTCAAAGCTCTCTTCAGATTCTCAGACAAGAAAGAGGCCAAAGATCATGTGTGAAAACACCCATAAAGAAAATACCAATGAATGGACTTGGCAGTGTTCTGTAAGACCTGACAAAATTAGGCAACAGGCCAAATTTAGCCCTGGCTGAGTTTGCCAACCCTGGACTACAAGGTAAATTTTGAACTCTTGAACTCCTTGCCTTCCTCCCTATCCCCCCAGCCCCCACTTCTCACTTCCCCTGTGAGCCACCACCAGACACTCCAGCAGGGTATGCTGAGCACCCTCAATACAGACCACCCCTCCTTGACAGCACTTATCACAGCTTGAGGTTGTGTTTGTTTCCACATCTGCCTTCCTAGCTCTTGTTTTCTCCTGAGGGACAGATTATGCCACACCCATATTTGGCATTCCAATTCTTGGCAAAAGATGTTCATTCAGTAAATGTTTGATAAAATGGGTAGACTCATGTAGAAGCCATGTGACTTTTCTGAGTCTTGAAAGACACACAGCCTCCCTTCAGGTATATTTGCTAAATGACAAGTAAGTCTTAAGTATAGCCAGATGCAAGGGGAGGAACTTTGATTGTGCCTGCTGCTACAGAACATCAAGGTCACACTGTAGAAGAGCTGCAGTGTGGGAAGGAGATGCAGCTGCCCGAAACCTATATACGAGTGAGTGAGTGAGTGAGTGAGTGAGGTTCCTGGCCACAAGTAAATTCTGAACTCTTGAACCCAATATGCAAGCACAGAAGCTAAGGAATCAGTGCTGTGACCTGGTCGGGGAGAGTTGGCCTTTGTATCCCCAGTGAGCAGAGAAGACTGGGCCTTCTCAATCAGGAGAGTCACAGGATTTATACTCCTTGCCCTAAAGCGATTCCACGTGCCAGGGCCTTGTGAGCTCTCACTTCTCACTCATCTTACCCTAGGAGAAACGAATTTATGATCTGAAAAAGAAGAATCAAGAACTAGAGAAGTTCAAGTTTGTGCTTGACTACAAAATAAAAGAGCTGAAGAAGCAAATAGAACCTCGAGAGAATGAGATCAAGGAGATGAAGGAACAGATTCAGGAGGTGAGAGCCCTCTGCGACACCCTAGCCTCTCAGACCTTCTCTCTGCCTTCACTACTCCAAGTTGGCCTCGGGAATGAAAGTAAACTCTCCTTTCTAGTCCCTCTCTGCTCCCTAGGTATGTGCAGCCTCCACTCCACAGACTATGCCACAAGGAAAGCCCTGGCGCAACTGAGGGCTCAATAGTGTGAAAGTAAATGCTTCAGAATTAGGCTTGCTGTAGGGCTCTGGGGTAGGTTGGGGCCCTGCCTACCTCAGCACACCAGCCCCAGGCCTTCGACCACCAGAGGGCAGTGTATACTCAGCCAACCGCCTCACCACCCAGCACAACCCACCAGTTCAAATGTTTCTCAACTGGAAATGGTGGGGCCCAGGTCAGGGCATGGTGTTTGGATTTAATCTGATAAGAAATAAGAAGTCCTCAAAGACTCTTGAGCCAAGAAGGACACAGTTAAGAATATGTTCTGTAAAGCAAACAGGATGAAGGTAGAGAGAGGAGAAATTAGAAGCAAGATCAGTTGGACAAGGGTTTCTGAGAGTTCAGTGAAGTATAAGTGTTCCCCTTTGTCCCTTGGACCCCTACACATTGCATTCCCTTGTGACATGTGTTTACCTCACAGCCTCCCCTCAGTGGGCAGAAAGTAGCTAACGGTGAGGTCTGTGGTTGATCTAAAATTGAATTCTTTATTTTTCTTCCATTTTCCTCTCCAAATTCTTGATTTTAAAACCTCACCCTTTCTCTAGTTTCTTTTTTTTCTCAGAAAATGGTACAGTGGGGGAGCTGGGGATATAGCACACTTGGTAGAGTGCTTGTCTTACATGCACAAAGAAAAGAAAATGATACAGTGATCTCTACCCAGTTACTTAAAGTAGAAATTTAGAAGTCTTTCTTAATTCATCCCTTCTCTTAAGCCTATATCCAAACCATCACTAACATCTACCTAATCAATTTCCAAAAGATATTTCAAATCCGTTGTTCCTCCCTGCTGCTATTATCCTCACCCAAGCCTCCACCATTTCTTATCTGGTCTCTACTCCAGGCTTCAGCCTGGTCTCCAGAGAGTGGTCAGAGCAAAAGTGCCCTAATGAATGGTGTCCTATCCCACCCTGAATATAACATCCAAAGTCCCACAAGCCTTGCACCACCTGTCATCTCCCTAGCTCTCCAGTCTCATCTCAAGCCTCTGTTTCCTATTCCATCCACCAGCTTTCTGACAGATCCTACAACAAGGCAAGCTTTTTCCATCCTGAGATCTCTGCAGGGCTGTTCCCTCTGCCTGGAAGGCTCTTCCCCCAAATTGTCACATGATTGGCTTCTTTGCATCTTTCAGGTCTCCGCTTGTATGTCACCTCTTCAAGGGAACCTTCTCTGACCACTCTAGACAAAATAGGATCCTGCTTCCCCCTCCATCTTCTAGTTGGTTGTGCTAAGTAAGGATAATAGGTACAAGTATGTCACCACTAATGACCCTGCTAGAATCGGGTGCTGGTCAGTCCAGAGAAAAGACTCCTTTTCTCTAGGAGGTTCAGTAAAGAAACTAGGAGGGGATTGGTCCAGGGATGGGGACACAAAGGAATCTAGAGACTGTGGCAGTGACTTTGTCCCTAGCAGCTGTAGGCTGTTCTCTCTGAACTCACCTGACTACAGAGCTGCCTTCTCAGGGCCTCCTACCATTCTGGAATGACTTCAGGGCCCAAAAATGGCAACTGATTAGTCCTTTTAGTAACAAAACACTTTGGACCAGGTAACTTACAAACAACAGAAATTAATTGCTCACAGTTGTAAAGGCTGAGAAGTTCAAGATCAAGGGGCCAGCAGATTCCATATTGGAAGGGCCTATATCTCATAGTTCCAACTGCTCTGTGCCCTCAAGCAGAAGGCCAAAGGGGGATGGCTGACAGGCTCCCTCAGGCCTCTTCAATAAGGCACTGATTCCATTAAGAGAATCAAAAACCCTTGTGACCTAATCACCTGCCAAGGCCCCATCACTTAATACCAGTACCTTGGGGGTTAGGTTTCAACATATAAACTCTGGAAGAACACATACATTCAGACTACAGCAGCATCCCAAGAAGATAAGAGAAAGAGTAGAGCCCCCTTTCTCCTGGAAGGTCAGTATGCCACAGACCTCTGAAAATCACTGTCCTAATTCTCTCTCCTCGTTTGACATATTTGTCACCTGGATTTAAGATCACAGTTTGCTAAAGCTCAGCTAACTTTCCACCCCAACATACATGGGGGATTATTACTTTCCCAAGCAGTAACAGGGGCCAAGCATGGCACTGATACTCAGCAGGGTATATGCTTGTGTCTTGAGAATGATTTTAACAAGGCCCCTCCTACCTCCACCCCATGCCAGATGCCACCAGGGCTGATATCTGGGTCTGGTTCCTTCCAGGGGCCTCTGATCTTGGAACTTTCCTCTGGGGTCAGACTTATTCTGCCCACCCACTGCAGATCTCCTGTGAAGTTCCTCTTCTGCAGGAAGGGGGCCTCAACCCTTGGCTCATGTGTATAGCTGAGACCTCTGAATGAACATATAGCCTTCCTTGGTTCAGGTACCACCCCTCATATACACTTTTCCAGCTTTTTACTGTCAACTCCAGGGTCCCTCTCTCCTTCCTAGGGGAAAGGTTTCTGGAACCTTGTTGTTTGGGTTTCCAATTATTAATTTATTCATCTAGTACAGGGTTTCTCAACATCAACCTATTGATTACCTGTTGTGGGGGCTGTTCTCTGCATTGTAGGGCATTTGGCAGCATCCCTAGTCTCTCCCCACTGGAGGTAGTTGTATCCCCTGCCCAGGGTGTTACAACCCAAAATGTCTCCAGACATTGCCAAATATCCTGTGGGAGCAGGAGCAGGGGATGCACCCTCTCCCTCCCCCATTGCACTGAGAATTACTGAGTGTGATGAATAACATGGAAACGTAGATGGAGTCCTGTTCTCTATAGATGGAAGCCGAGCTAGGAAAAGGATGCTTCTTCCAACTACTAAGCTAGCCTTCTGGCAGTCTAGACAAATACTCAAATTTTACATATTTCATAATTTTTTCTATAAAATAGTAATTTGAGGGTTTGCCTTAGGGGAAAAAATAGCAGAGATTTTTAAAATGCTGTCCTGTTATCTCTCTTCCATTCTAACTCAACTTGTCATTACTGACTTAAGATTGTAGAGAGGCACAGTTGACGATAAGCACTCAGGTATGACTTTTGGGAGCCCTACAAATTAAAGAAACCCCTTTCTCTCTTACATTTTGCCTGGTCAAGGACACTATCATCTCTCACCTGGGCCCCAGCAGCAGCCTCCTGGCTGGTCTCCCTGGACCCAGTTTTGCTTCTTTTCACTGGAACCTCTGCATGAGGGCCTCTAAGAAATCAGGCAGCTCATGCCACTCTTGGCAAAACCTTGGCAGCCCCCCGAGCTTTCAAGATAAAAGCCAAACTTCTCACCATTTGATCCACTACCTTTGGGTCCTGCGTGACCCAGCTCAGGTGACCTTCCCAGCTCCTTCCTCCTCCCCTTCTCCTGCTGCCCACTCCTGCAGCCACCTGGAACCAGGCTGCCACGCCTCTGGTCCCCTGTGTGTAGGTTGCTCTCTGCCTGCAATTCTCTCTTCCCTTTTGTTCTCTAATATTTACTGTTCCTAAGAAAGCCAGCTGAAGCATCCCTTTTCTGGGGGCCATCTGCTCACCTTCTCTGTTTCTCCCATTCCACCCTCACTTCCCACTTATTTCTCCTATCCCTCTGGTCCTGAGGCTTCCAGAAGACAAGACTCCCTCTTAATCAGTTCTACATCCCTAATCCCACAGCAGCTGGGCGGACCTTTCTAATGGGCACGTTCTTTCTCTAGCTGTGCTGAAACAACCCTTGCTGTGCATCCTGTGCAAGGTGGCTCTACATAGCTTTGCTAACACTCCCTGCTTATCTTATCACTCCTCTTCCGGAGGCAGGTCATTTCACCCTCTCCTTGCACCACCCACATGGCTCCCTTTGCCCTTCACACTGCCATCCATTCACTCAGGTATGTATTGAGTGCCACCTTTATGCCAGGTTATTGTATCAAAGGGCTATTCTGTCATAATACAATGTTCCCAGTAACAAAGAAAATATAATTCTAAAAGCATCCCTTTTTATGTCCAGAGCATGCATGTGACTCAGTGGGGCCTCTGGTAGCCCACAGTGACAAGAGCCTTGAATCTGAGCAAAGGGCATGGGATAGACTTGGAGGCTACTCCACTCAGCCATGAAAACCATCCAATGAGCTGTAGCATTCCCCGCCACTGAGAGTCTCTAGTAACAGGAATCCTAGTGTCCACCAAATATCGGGCGCAAATCAAGTATCACCTTTTGCTTTGGCAGGAATTCAGTTCATTGCAAGCTCACACACGGCCCATCTCATCCTAATGGGAAGTTTCAGTTATCATTCACACATCTTTTTTTAATATTTATTTTTTTAGGTGTAGTTAGACACAATACCTTTATTTTATTTATTTTTAAGTGGTGCTGAGGATCGAACCCAGGGCCTCACACATGCTAGACGAGCGCTTTACCGCTGAGCCATAACCCAGCCCTCATTCACACATCTTTAGTTAATAAACCAATGAACAGAAAATCTTTCAGAAGCTCCCTAGTGGTTTCTTGATCTTCCTTTGAAGATGGGATACCCCTTGGTTAAACTTTTTAAGACCTTTTCAATAGAATGATGAGACATAGGTTTTGACTTAACCTCCTCTTTCCAGTTTTATGCCTTAGGTTGGGTATACCTCTGAGCCATGCCGGTCCCTCAAACTCTGCTTTAGACTAAGCTTTCTGCTTTAGAATGACTTCGGCCCCTGAGGGTGAGGTTCACTCATACAACCAAACCAAGCAGCAAAGATGATGCTTCCCTGTAGAACCTGCCTCATGTTACAGTTGAGACTCTGGTACTTGAGAGTCATGGAGTTAGAAGGAATTTGAGAAAGGGATCAGCAATTAAGGAAAGAGAAGGTGGCCAAGTGGGAAACTTCCCATCATGACATAGAAATGCATGGCCCTGAATTGCCACATCAGCCAAGGAGGTGGGGGCTTTTAGGATGTCGGGGAGTAAGAAGAAAGGCTTCGTTCCAGAGGATACAGGTGGAAACTGAAAAATAATACCCTGATCTTGGGGCACATATACACTGGAAGACTTCAGTTCTCAAATATATTTGCGAGCTCTCACCTTCTTTTTCTTGGCGCATTTTCCCCTTGTTCTCTATAGATGGAAGCCGAGCTGGAGCGTTTTCATAAACAGAACACGCAACTGGAACTGAACATCACAGAGCTGTGGCAGAAACTAAGAGCCACGGATCAGGAGATGCGCAAAGAGAAACAGAAGGTGTGAGGATTTTCAGAGTCTGGCACGATTGCACTTGGAATCTGGCACCTGCCTGCAGTGGGCAGCTGGCTTCTCAGGGACAGCCTGCCCATCGCTAAAACACTCTTCCCATTTTAAGTTCTTTATTTGCCCACAGTGCTGCCTGATTTCAGAATTCATCTGAGACTACAAAACAGTGATCAGGGGCAGGAAGACAGTACTGGAGGAAAATTCTTAGCTTTTGCCTTGTTTGGCCTGGAGAAGAACATTCTCAGTGAGGGCATTTGTGGTCAGTATTTAAGGGTTTTTATGCCAAAAAGATTGCTGAGGCTAGGAGAACCTCAGAGATCATCCACACCAGTCTCTTTATGTTATAAATAAGGACAATCAGTCCAAATAATTAAGAGGTTAAGAAATTCATCCAGCATCCATAGCCGTTAGTGCATCCTGAGCCAGTCTGAGAAAGGTCTTCTGGTCCTGGGCCAGGACATAGTTGAACCTTCACCCCTAGCACCAGCCACCTGGTAATATTTGCTGAATCAGACTGAATTTCCATCCTCCACCTCAAGCATTTACTCCACATCAAACATTTACTAGAAGCTGCTGGGCTACAAATATGAGCTGGTTCAGATTCTGCCCTTCACAGGCTGGAGAGGCTAATGGGTGACTTGTAGCATGGGCCTATTGTAATGGAAGGTAGAAAATTATGGAATATGGATAAAGAGCTAGAAGAGTGAAAAGAAAGGAAAGACCCTTTCTAGGTCAGGGTCAGGGAAAACATGTATCAGAGAAACATAATTGAAGAGGGGGAACTAGTCCAAATAGGCCGATGAAGCAGCCCAGTTCTGTGGGGTTATCTCCATACCCTTCCACATCTCCTAACTGTCAGGAGGGGTAAGCACTAGACGAGCTCATAAGGGGAGCTGCGCAAGCCCTGGCCAGGGATCTTCCAGAGAGTGATGTTACCATCTACCTTGGCTCTAGAGGAATGTGAGTAGACACATGAGCCTCCTTTCATCTTTTAAGGCCCATGGTCCTGAAAGGATTCCAGAGCCAATAAAAGAAGCCTTGTGTATGGTCTCTCAAGGATCAAGCACCAGGTCTTGTAGGCTGTTCAGATGCCTGGCTCAGACAGGTGCACAAAAGTTTCAGTGCTGCCACTAGGCCCTGTAGGTCTCCATGCCTAGTGCGTCCCCTGGCAGTCAGCTGTAAGTCCCAGAAAAGATGTCCCTTGTCCCTTTCTGTGCTGTTGCCTCCAACTGCAGCCTCTGCCATCTACCTGGAGTGTAGCCCACCGTGCCCAAAATAAATGTCTTTAATTGCAGGAGCGGGACTTGGAAGCAGTGGTCAAATGGTTTAAGACAGACCTTCACAACTGTGTGGCATATATCCAGGAGCCCCCGCTGCTGAAGGAGAAGGTCCGAGGTCTGTTTGAGAAGTACGTGCAGCGGGCAGACATGGTAAGCAGCCTTCCCTGCAGCCCTGCCCTGCCCTGCCCTGTGCTGGCAGTCTCCCCTCCTTGCTGAGAACCCCCTGGGCTCCATCAGGTGGAGATGGCAGGGCTGAACACAGACCTGCAGCAGGAGTACGCCCGACAGCGGGAGCACCTGGAGAGGAACCTGGCCACGATCAAGAAGAAGGTGCTCAAGGAGAGCGAGCTGCACCGCACCGACTACGTCCGCATCATGCAGGTACCAGCACACACCCTTGCCCCCCAGGAGGCCAAGCTGTCGGGATGAGTCCCTCCGAGACCACCATCCTCAGGGCGCCCCAGGCATCAGAGGACCCACTAGCTTTCCCTACAGCTCTCTTTTGGCTGCTGTCCTCTGTCCTCTCAGAACTTGCCCTGGCTGTGACCATGGCCAAGAGCCCACCCAAGGAGCCTTCCTAGGCATCTCTGTGCCCCCTTGTTCACCAGCATCCCTGTTCCTCTTCCTGCCCCATTTCTATCCAAAGCACACCTGTGTCCTGACTCATTCCTCTCACCATCCTGTCCCTCAGGACCTTCATCCACAGTATTTTAGCTCTCCTAACTCACTCTCTCCATCTTCTCTCCTCCATTTCCAACTCTTGTTTTGTCTTATTTTGTTTTGCTACTTTTTATTCTGATGCTCACTCCTGCTAGGACACGCCTATCTCACCTGCCTCTTCTCACTTTGCTGATGCCGCAGGTCTCTACCCTTATCTCTTGGTCCAGAGCAAACCACATCCACCTGAGCTGGCCCCACTCTGACTTAATAAATTCTTCACGCCCAACCTCCAGGATCCTTCACAGGGCTGCTCAGAGAGCCTGGCCCCAATACTGCCACCTCACTTAAGCATGTTGTCAGGACTGCCGGTCAGGAGGCTCCTGCCAGATTTCTGTTTGGTATCAGTATCATCTGAGGCAATTAAGGTGAATTAATATCAAAAGAGAACATCAGAATCACATTTATAAAACACATACCTTCTTATATTTACATTTCTTTAATAGCCTAATTAAAATGCTGGAATGGGAACAGATTGCAGTTGGATTGAAACTAGAGCCTAAGTTGAGTAGTGCACACATAGCTAGGCAGAGCACATTGCAACTCAGGCCAGACCCAGGCATGGCTGGTCTCAGGTCATTTTACAACCAGCCTCACCTCCTCCATCAAACTATCACTCAACTCTGGGCCACAAAAGCAGTCAAAGGCCCAGAAAGGGGAGTAGATCCAGTAGGCAGGACCCTTGGCACCAACAGCCCCATACAGAGCCATTGCAAGGGGCCTTAAGTGCCCAGAGCACTGAGAGATTCCTGGGCCCTGGAATGCAGCAAACTGGGCAGTAGGACCAGAATGACAGAGGAATATTTGTCAGCAGGTGTCATAGCTGAACTCTCAAGTGCCCTGCCTGTACTGGCACACAGGCCGGAGAGGTCCTCTGAAGTCTGGGTCCCTTTCTCTATGCCAAGCAAGATGTCCAAAGCAAATGTCAGTCCTAAAAGGAGAGAAGAAAGGAACTGAAGACCACAGGCTGGTCATAGGATGCAGGAGTCCATACGAGACTGACAGGGCAGGCATCGTGTCCTCTTTTCCTTTCCTGTTCCCCCCAAGCCAAGGTAGGGATGGGGAGAAAAGGAGATACAGCAGAGCTCCTATCCAGCCCAGTCCCTCCCACAAGCCCAGTCCCCAGAAGAGCATCTTCCCAAGCAGCATTGTAAGCCTAGGTGCTTTGCAGTCCTGTGGATCCAGAGAATTGACTCAGATAACAACAGGGAGCAAGAAAGGGGCCCTGTGGGCAGGCTCAGAGTTCATTCCCCCTCAACACAGAGCCCCTTGATGATCACATTGGGGCTCTGTGTAGGATTCTGTTTGCAAAAAGTTAGGAAGGTTTTTTTTTAAAGCAAAACTTTCGAACTGCTGTTCTGGATGCTAAAAATTGTTTCCTTATTTGATGTTAAAATTGAAGGAGGACTGGGCCAGGGCCAGGCCAGATGGCAGGGTTTATACAAGCAAACCTCAGCTTGGAATCATGTTCCCAGCCAGGATATAGAAGGCAAATGGACACTGTCACTGTGTAGATCTGAGTTATGCTGCTTCTGCCACTCTTTGGCCAGCAGACCTTGGGTAAATTCCTTGACTCCTCCAGGAGATGCCCTCCTTATCTATAAAATGGAGAGGAAAACACTAACTTCCGTGGTTACTATGAGGACTGAACAGGATAACCTTTGTAATGTACAAGGCACTGGCCTGGGACAGAATCAGTGTTCAAAAAAAATGTCATTTCTCTTCCCTTCTTCTTAACAAAGACTGCATATAGGAACCAAGGTAGAAACCAAGTGGGAGAGCCTAGAAACCCCTCATAACAAGGGCCAGGGTAGCTGCTCCTGGGGGTGGGTGAAGGGACAGCACAACTGATTCCAGACCCTCAACTGGTGGTCAAGTGCTCCTGCTCTTTTGGCAAGAGTTTGTCAGGAGCCTGCTGAAACTGTGTCTGCAGCTGCTGGGTCCCTGGCACCTCAATCCAAAAGACTGAGGAAAGCTGGAATGGACATGGCATCTGAGAGCTACTCATTAGAAAAATAACAAAAAATGAGGCCACTTTCTCATTTGTATATTCAGATAGGAGCTCGGGGCCTCCCTGCTGCATTCTCAGCATACTTGCAGACATGGAAATTAGAGTTGCTATGGAATACAAACATCTAGGACACATATTCATTCAGTTCACATCTGAGAGCCTCATATACAGCAAGGTTTGTGTCAGCCATGGAAGATTCCAAGATGAATGTGAGGGTGTCCCTACCCTCAAGAAGCTCCTCCCAGGAAACTTGGACCAGGTTCAAGTCATCTCTTCTCCATTTAGTATATCCCAGTGCAGTGGGCTAATGGGGGGAAACAGAGTGCAATTATGCCTTGGAGACTCATGGAAGATTTCTGAGGGAAGGTGGCATCTGAGCTGAGCTCAGGGTAGATAGAGGGTAGTCAGGGACCAACTGGGGGAAGAGAGAATAACCTGAGAAAAAGAAAGGAGAGGGTCTTGGGGGGACAGAGGTGGTTGCAGACCCCATGAGTCCACAGACCTCAGTTTGTTGCAAAGTGTTGGGGGCAGAGAGAAAGGGCCCATTGAAATGGTAGGTAGTCTACAGTCAGGTTGAAAAGGGCCTTCCACACCATGCCAGGATCATGAGATTCATCCTGAGTACATCCATGACCTGAAAAACTTCTTAAGCTGGCAGGGATGTTATCTTTGTTTCATAAAGATGGACTCCTTTGGCATGGTGGACAGACTGGAGGCACTCCATAGTCAGGTAGAGAAACAGTCAGGCGGCAGGGAAACTCATTAGGAGATGGCTATTGCGTTAAAGGTAAATGAGAGGGCATTTGCCCCTTAGAAAAGGGCAAGTTATGATGTCAGAAGGCATTTCAGAGCAGAAATGACAAATAAAAATGTCTTAAACACAGGATATAGGTGAAAAGAAGAGCAGAAAAGGAGTCTGAGATGGTTCATTTTGTGCAATTAGACAGATGGAGATGCCATCGACTGTGGGTTCCAGAAAGACACCACCAGATGCCAGGTTTCCAAGTTACTGGAGCAATGAATGCATCTGTTGCTTGCTTTTTTCAAAAGATAGTTGACTCTGAGCCTGCCAGAAGGTGGTGCTATAGACATTTCTTTCCCTGCCCAGCCCATCAAGGGTGTCTGAAAGAACAGCCAGGGTCATCAGGCTGTTCCAAAGGCCTATGGCAGTTCTGGTCACCCTAGCTAGGTATAGTCCCTTTATTTAGAAACCTCCAAATATATGGACCTTAGCATCCTCTAGCCAAATCTCTCTCTCACATTTCCCAGGCTCAGGTCAGATTTTTTCCTGCAGCTGAGTAGTTAGATGGGCCTGGAGAACTGTAGGAGTTTATAAAAACTATCCTGACCAGGGAGCAATCAGAACACAGGGCTCAGAAGCCTGGTGTGTTAATTTTTAATTCACAAAGCTACCAAATGTACTTACAGTTGACCTGAGAGTGATCTTTGGACTCCTC
Organism: Callospermophilus lateralis; assembly: GCF_048772815.1. NCBI lineage: Eukaryota > Metazoa > Chordata > Mammalia > Rodentia > Sciuridae > Callospermophilus > Callospermophilus lateralis. The sequence goes on along the minus strand of NC_135311.1, from coordinate 111,891,719 downwards.
AGAACAGTGGCCACCCTTGAAAACATTTTATAAAGAACCCAACCTGTACTCATTGGGGATGTCGTTGGCCATCATACTATGCAAGATATTGGAATGGAGGTAAATGAGTGGTGACAGAGTAGTGTCTGAAGGCAGCAGTCATGGAGGAACAGGGCACTTTGGAGGCAGACAGGCATCTTCAAACCCATTTCATGTAGATTTGACCTGCAAGACTTTGCTAGTAAAAGTGTGGCCTGCAGACAAGCCATAGCAACATCCCTTGGGAGCTACCATTTATCCTCTGCGTTATTTCTACATCCAAAACAAGTCCTATAATGCCCACTCTATAAGGTGGTTGTAAGGATGAAATAAGGTGATTATGTAAAATGTTTGATATGTTGTGAGAATCCAATTGACCCTTGCAATTATGATTACTCTTGTTTTTATTCTTTTTTTTTTTTTAATATTTATTTTTTAGTTATCGGCAGACACAACATCTTTGTACGTGGTGCTGAGAATCGAACCCGGGCCGCACGCATGCCAGGCGAGCGTGCTACCACTTGAGCCACATCCCCAGCCCTTGTTTTTATTCTTAATAGCAAGCTTTTAGTGTTTGTGTTCTGCTTGCTCCCTGTTGGCTCCAGGCCTGGAATACTCTTCTCCAACCTCAGTCTCCCCTGAGAACCTTCCTCACACTGGGTTGGGCCCCTGCTTCTAACTGTGATGGCATCTCTCTGCATTAGAGCCTAGAGGAACCTCCCCTGTTCAGCACATTGACGAGTGCACAGCAAGTTTCAAGAACAACTGGTTAATAGATGACTTGGTTTTTGGATGAAGGAAGGAAGAAAGGGACGAACAAACAAGAGAATCAGTTTTCATTGAACCATGGGCCTCAATCACACTCTAATAAGGATGGAATCATGCCCTGGAGATGCCCATTTAGGCAAGGAAGGATCATGAAAGTGTCAAAGGCTGGCAGTGGGATCACCAACCATCATACCAAAATATACCAGGAGCCAGAAATCCCAGTCACAGGGTGTAGGTGGTAGATGGGGAAGGGAGAAACTAGGGCAAGGGCTCCCGTGGGAGCACAACAGTCCTAGAGGAGAGAGGGACCAAGAGCCAATTATAATCACAGCAAGGTGAATACAAGGTGCAGCTCCAGCACAAAATCAGTAGGATTCTGTGATAAAAGGAAATGACCAAGAAAAGAAAATAACTAAAGATGTAACCTGAGAGGGCTCAAACTGAGAGGGCTCAAAATGGTATCTTGAGGAGCTGGGACTGCAGCTCTGTGGCAGAGTGCTCGCCTAGCACATGTGAGGCACTGGGTTCGACCCTTAGCACCACATAAAAATGAACAAAATAAAGGCATGCTATCCATATACAACTACAAAAAAAAATTTTTTTTAGTGGTTCTTTGAGTTTCTAGTCTTCATTCTGATTGCCATTATTACTTTATTGGATGAAGCAGAAGTGAAGCTAAGCAAAACCAACCAAGAATAGAGAGAGCTCCCAAGAGAGCAAGTTTGCCCATGACTTTCTTGTGGTTCTTTTTAAGACGGGTTCTTCTATTCTAGTCTCCTCTACCTGACCCTTACCCCTTAATTTCTTTATTAGTAAGTATATTCTCTTATTTCAACCTGGTGTGCAGTGCATTCATATGTCATGATTGATTTAATATATATTTATTGCTAAAACCCTGGATCCTGCCCTTGCATGTAAGAGGTGCTCAAAAAATATTTGTGGGATGGATAAGCAAATCAATATGAATGCACTGCACACCAGGTTGAAATAAGAGAATATACTTACTAATAAAGAAATTAAGGGGTAAGGGTCAGGTAGAGGAGACTAGAATAGAAGAACCCGTCTTAAAAAGAACCACAAGAAAGTCATGAAGTTCCAGGGGAGGGGACTATCAGAGAGTTTCACTGGGCAGCATCTGGAAAGTAAATGTAGGCAATTCATCACCAAGGCCTGGATTGGTTAGAAGGGTAAAGCATTGCATGGAGAAAATCTGCTGACACAGAAAAATTGACACAAAGCCTGGCCTGGGGAACAACAGGTTTGGCAGTGAGGGTTGGGCATTTCATCCAAGAGCGAGGGAATCTTTTTTTTTTTTAGTGAGAAAAACTGAAAGTAAGTGATATATTGAGCCTCTAAAAGTCTAGATCTATTTTTAAAGGAAGAGTCTCTGGAGGGAAGGAATCTGGGATATCTCCCAGCTCTTTCCTGGCTTGAGGGGCACATACCCTTTGCAGAGAAGGGCTTATCTAGCACAGCTCAGTAAGAAGGGTGCCTGAGATCTGCCCAGCCCTGACCCATACTCCCCACTTCTAAGACTGTGCCCCAAGTTCATTCCTGGAGCAGGCCCATTTCATGTAGATTTGACCTGCAAGACTTTGCTAGACAAAGTGTGGCCTGCAGACAAGCCACAGCAACATCCCTTGGGAGCTGGTTAAAAATGCAGACTCTCAGGCCCCACCCAAGACCCACCAAATCAGCAGCTTCATTTAACAAGATGCTCAGATGATTTATTCACAGTCCTAGGTGGGGCTCTATGATAGGCAAACTGAATTCTGAGGCCAGGGGCCCTAGGAACAAAGCAGTGAGTCACTCTGGACCCGTGGGGCCTCCTCCTTAGTGCCACCTGGGGCCCCTATGCTAAATATGAAAAGGAAGGTAGAAGCTTGAGGTGTGGGAAAAGGAGAAGAGGCTATCTGGTCCCAGCACACAGCACCCCAGCAGCTGGCCTATAGTAAATTTCATTCACGCTCTCTTCTACTCCCCTCTTCCATCTCATAGTGATACAGAACTGCTACCGTCCCCCTATGTCAACTGTTTCACACTTCTCTGTCCTGACTCCTGTTAATCCAGTTCTCTGGGACACCCTTTACCCTCTCTTGAGAACCTCCTTTAAGCCTCAGCTCAGGGGTCAGTTCCTATCAATCCATTCGCCATTCAGGCTTGACTAAGTGCCTTTCCTCTGTGACCTATCCTCCACCTTAGCAAGGTGGCTCCATGCTAAAATGGGCCCATATCCCCAACCAAGAGCAGAAGCCAGGTCTCACTTTGAAAATGCCAGGATCATTGCAGTGACTGGTGCATGATGGGTATTCAGTATAAGGTTTTGGATGGAGATGGATGGATAAGTGGATGTGGGGGGCGGGATGGATGGATATTTGTCAAACACACAAACAAGAGACGTGAATTTCCAATGGATACAGTTGATGTTAATTATTGGATTATTTTTCTGTGTTACTAAATAGAATGATGTTGAGGACAGGGATCATGCTTTATTTCTGAAGTCTGCATTCCAAGGGACATAGCAGATGCCCCATAAATGTAGGTTCAACAAATGAATGGGAAAAAATGAATAAAGGATAGCTCAGTATTTAAGAGCTCTGGAACCAGACCACTAGGCTTAGAATCCTTACTCAGTCTCTTGCTAAGTTACACAACCTCTGTGCCTGAGGTTCCTCTTCTATAAAATTGTGATCATAGGGGCTGGACATAGTGTGCTTAGTGTGTGTGAGACCCTGGGTCCAATCTCTGCACCCCCCCCAAAAAAAGTATGATTGTAATAGAATCTAGCCATAGGGTTATTATGATGCTTAAATACATTAAAGTTGTATAAAAAGTACTTAGGGAAACATTGATGCTGTTCAAAAGAGCTCAGATGGATGGGAATAGTGCTGAGCTCACCTGAAAGTGAGCTATTACCTTGAGAGGCTGAACAATGAGAAAGCTAAATATACTCACACCCCAAGGGAGATCCAGAGAGTTAACCTGGGTCCAGACCAACACTGTCCATTCCCACCCCCTCAATCCCATGCCTTGTGTCCAACAGTCACTCATTCATACATATTCACTCTTGTTCCTTCTTTTCTAAAGGAAAATGTTTCCTTAATCAAGGAAATTAATGAACTCCGTAGGGAACTGAAGTTCACCCGCTCTCAAGTTTATGACCTTGAAGCTGCTCTGAAACTGTCCAAAAAAATCCGAACACAAGAAGATCAAGAGACAGGTAATGTCATCAGTGGCTAGGGAGATGGGCATTGGGATGAAGGGACCAATGGCAACCACAAGCAGGTCTCTCTTTAGCTTCCTCTTGTATTAGGTCACATCCTCTAGGGCCCTCTGAGAACTTCTCCATGCCACATGCTTGCACTCCAAAAGATATGTGAGGATCATCCTACATTCAAACACTCACATGTCCACATCTCTTGTCTGAAATCCCAAGTTAGCTACAATTTGGAATTGAGAATCTTTCAGGCTTTAGAGAGAGCATGCTACATGTTATGTAATGTCCCTAAAGGGGTCCAGGGTAGTGCCCTAAAAATTAAAAGTTTTAGTATTCTGTAGTGACATATGAATATTCACCCTAAGCTTCATGAATTTAAAAAAGCATTCCTTTTTTAAATCTTTCTGCATTTTAGAATTGTGGTCAAGGGATTGTGGATCTGTACAATTAAAATGAAGACCAAAAGATGAGAAACTATTAAAGGGGGAGAGAAATGATTACAAAAGAGATAATTGATGAGTTGGTTATAACTCCAGGTGCCTCTGAATTACTAATAGCCAAGATAAAAGGGGAAATAAGAAAATATTATTATTTAAATAGTTCTCCTTGTATGGCAAAAGCAAGTTTTTTTCCTGGAGAAACAAGCCGTTGCCTGACACCAAATTCTATGAGAAATTTACCACATGGATCTTTTTGAACGGAATGCTGCATAACAGTGGATGGAAAAACTATAGACATTTCAGGCAATAAAGAAACATTCTTTAGGTATCTACATAAGGACAATGGATATATCCAAAGGTATAAGGTTTATCTATGAAAAGTAATCCAGCATAGTTCAAGTATTTCATTTGTGGTGGTTTGTGTTCAGGAATAAAACTTAGAGACCTGGATAAATTGAAACATCCCATGGCTATGGATCAGGGAAAATGTCCGTTGTCTCATATACGGTAGGCATTCCCAATATTATCACTGGGGGGAAGTAGCTGAAAGGTTTTACTCAAGCAGCATTCATTTGTATCAATTGTGCACCATGATCATGGAATGCCTACGTCTGACCTCTGATTTTGAATGGCCCACCAAGACAAGTCAGCTCAAAATATACATTCTCAAGTTATATAAGAAATTGGGGGGCTGGGGCTGTAGTGGTAGAGCGCTTGCCTAGCATGCATGAGGCACTGGGTTCGACCCTCAGCACCACAGAAAAAATAAATTAATAAAATAAAGTCATTATGTCCATCTACAACTACAAAAAAGAAAAAAAAAAGGAAGGAAATTGGCCAGTTGGTATTTAAGAATTCTTTATCTGAGTAATTTAATATAATAATATTATATTAAATAATATAATTTAAAAGTTTTTATTAAATTTAAACATTTATATTACATTTTCATACACATGACAATCAACTAACAGATCTAAAAGACTCACCTGCTTTTCAGTTACTAAAGATGGCTACTTTAAAATAAATTAAAATGGCACAAATAAACCATAAGAAAAAAGGAGAACACAAAAGGAGTAAGAGATAAAATTTTGAGAGCTGGGAACTGATTAAATAGACCCAAGAAGCCTAAATCCTAAACCAGAAATGATAAATGTGGGGGAGGGGAGGACAGGGAGAACCTAATATAAACCACAAAACCCTCAGAAGTCTCAGGAATTATCAGTAGCAGATATCTCTAGAAGTACAGATGAAGATAGGGCTGAAAACAGGAGAAAAAAAATCTAAGAAGCTCTTAGATCTATCTAGTATCCAATATAATATCTACAAGTACCCACATCAAGTCTATGATCATGAAATCTCAAATCGCAAAAGTACGAAGAAAAAACTTCTCCAAACTTCCAAGGGTGGGATAGAGAGAGATTGCATATAAAGAATCAAAAATCCCAATTACAGGGATGCGGTTGTGGCTCAGTGATAGAGTGCTTGCCTAGCATGTATGAGGCACTGGGTTTGAGCCTCAGCACCACATAAAAGTAAATAAATAAAATAAAGGTATTGAATCCATCTACAAACAAAAAAAATTTAAATCCTAATTATAGAATACAAAATCAATGTACAAAAGCAATTGTATTCTTTATATACTAATAGTGAACAAGCTGAAAATGAAGGAATCAATTCCATTGCTGGGTATGGTGGCACATGCCTTTAATTCTAGCAACTTGGGAGGCTGAGGAAAGAGGCTAGCAAGTTCAAGACGAGCCTCAGCAACTTAGCAAGGCCTTAAGCAATTTAGTGAGACCCTGTCTCAAAAAATAAAAAGGATTGGGAATATGGCTCAGTGGTTAAGCACCTCTGGATTAAATTCCTGGTATCAAAACAAAACAAAAAACCCTAAGGAATAAACTTAAGGAGTCAAAAGACTTAAAACTACAAAACATTGCTGAAAGAAATTAAAGAAGGGACCAATAAATGAAAAGATTTTCCATGTTTATGGACTGGAAGACTTAATGTTGTTAAAGATGTCAATACTACCCAAAGTGATCTACAGACTCAAGGCCATCCCTATCAAAATTTCAATGACTTTTTTTGCAGAAACAGAAAAATCCACTTTTTCCGCCAGCTCTTCCCCCTGCGCGCCCCCACCCCACCCCTCCACCCCCACCACCCCCACCACCCCCGGCCCTCAACTCTGATCTCCAGGCTCCTGCTAAGCTAGTGCCGCCCTCTCAAAATTTTGAGAGCTGGGAACTGATTAAATAGACCCATCATGATTATCTACCCGGACCTCATCAGCCATTATGAGATGTTCTCCGACATTTACAAGATCCAGGAGATCATGGACAGGCTGTTCCTGGAGCTGGAGGGCAAGATGGCAGTAGAACAGAGGGTAACATTGATGACTCGCTGATTGGTGGAAATGCCTCAGCTGAAAGACCCAAGGGCAAAGGTATGGAAAGCATGGTAATCACTGGTGTTGATATTGTCATGAACCATCATTTGCAGGAAACCAGCTTCACAAAAGAAACATACATACAAGAAGTACATCAAAGATTACATGAAATCAGTCAAAGGCAAACTTATAGAACAGAGATCGCCAGAGAGAGTAAAACCTTTTCTGACAGGGGTTACAGAACAAATCAAGCACATCCTTACTAATTTTTAAAACTACCAGTTCTTCAATTGGTGAAAACATGAATCTAGGTGGCATGGTCGGTCTCCTGGACTACTGTGAGAATGGTGTGACCCGTATATGATTTTCTTTAAGGATGGTTTATAAATGGAAAAATATCAACAAATTTGACAGTTATTTGGCTCTCTCATCTGTCATCATAACTGGCTGCTGCTTGTCATACACACAACACCAGGACTTAAGACAAATGGAACTGATGTCATCTTGAGCACATTTTATTTATTTATTTATTCATTTATTCATTCATTTATTCATTTATTTTTGGTACCAGGGATGATGATGATTGATGATGATGATGATGGTAATGATGATGATAATTTGGTACTGGGGATTGAACTCAGGGGCACTCAACCCCTGAGCCACATCCCCAGCTCTATTTTATGTTTTATTTAGAGACAGAGTCTCACTGAGTTGCTTAGCATCTGCTTTGAACTCACAATCCTCCTGTCTCAGCCTCATGAACTGCAGGGATTACAGGCGTGCACCACTGTGCCTGGCAAGCACATTTATTTTGACACATGTTACAACCTGGATAAACCTTGAAGACATTCTGCTAAGTGAAATAATCAAGTCACAGAAGGACAAACAGTGCATACATAATTCCATTTAAATTATGTTCCTGGAATAGTCAAATTTATAGACATAAAAGTAGAATGAAGCCAGGCACAGTGGTGTAGATCTGTAATCCCAGCAGCTCGGGAGACTGAGGCAGGAGGATCATGAGTTCAGAGCCAGCCTTAGCAACTTAGTGAGGCCCTAAGCAACTCAGTGAGAACCCTGTCTCTACATAAAATACAAAATAGGGCTGGCTGGGGGTGTGGCCCAGTGGTTAAGTGCCCCTGAGTTCAACCCCCAGAACCAAAAAAAAAAAGAAAAGTAGAATGATGGTTTCTAGGGACTGGGGAATAAAGAATAATGGGGAGTTAGGGTTTAATGTGTACAAAGTTTTAGTTGGCTTATATGAAGATGGATGGAGATTTGGATGGGAATTGTACAACAGTGTGATGTACTGAAAGCTACAGAACTGTATACTTAAGATGGTAAATTTTTTGTTACGTATCTTATGTTGGTCAGCTTTCTACCACTATGACAAAATACCTGAGATAATTAACTTAAAGGAGAAAAGGTTTCTTTTGGTTCATAGTTCCACAGGTTTCAGCCTATGGTCACTTGGCTCTGTTGCTTTGGACCTGTGGTGACACAGTATGCCATGAGTGGGCGTACATGGTAGCAGAGGCCTGTTTACCCCCATGGCAGCTAGGAAGCAGAAGGAGAGGAAGGTGCCAAGGTCCCATTTTCTCCTTTACAAACATGCCCCCAATAACCTACCTTTCTCCCACAAGGGCCCTTCTCCCAATGGTTCCACCACCTCCCAATAGCACCACAGGCTGAAGACCAAAACTTCAACCCAGGAGCCTTTGAGGGACATTCCTGATCCAAACTTGAGCATATATGAAAATTATACAGCATATAATTTTTAAAATTTTTCAATCTTCCCTGTATCACAGTGGAAAAAATGGCTTCCTCATTTAGCCTTTGGTATTAGAGGATCTAAAACTATCAAACAATAATAACAAATCTCAATTGCATTGGACTTCTCAGCAATAGCTAGAAGTTAGAAGCTAGTTTTTTGGACCAGGGCTTTTAATCTTCCAAAGGAAAATGATTTCCAGTGCAGAATTCTATACCCAGTTGTATTAGTCAGGTTCTTCAGAGGAACAGAAACAACAGGAGATTAGATAGATAGATAGATAGATAGATAGATAGATAGATAGATAGATAGATTGACTGACTTATAAAAGGGGATTTATTAGATTGGCTTACACGATCAGAAACCATGGAGTTCCATAATGGCTGTCTACACACTAAAGAACTGGATAAGCCAGTAGCTGTTCAGTCCAAGAAGCTAGAGCCTCAGAAGATGGACCAATGATGCAGCCCCAGTCTAGGACCTGAGGCCTGGGAATGCCCTGGCGAGTTACTTGTCAGTCCAAGCGCCCTCCGAGAGAAAGAAAATGGTGCCTGTGTCCAAGTTGATTTCCCTTTTTCTCTGCCCTCCTGTCCCATTGGCTGTACAGTCCATATTTGGGGTTGGTCTGCCCTCCTTAGTTTGCTGTCCCACATTTCAATAATTTCTGGAAACACAAAAAAGTGGGGGGAGTAAAACAAGAAAGACATAGGATTCAAGAATCAGGACATCTGAATTTGAAAGAGGCAAAAAAAAAAAAAAAAAAAATGATGGTGGACAAAGAGCCCCATGTAGTAGCTCTACCACAGAACTGGCAAGCACTCAGTCAAGACTGGGCAGGTAAGAAGGCACCTGATGAAGTTGATAGAATGTCTAAATACCTAGTGAGAGGACATTTACACAACAGCTAGAGAGTTGAGACTGAATTAGCAGCATGTACCTATAAGATCAAGCAAATGAAAATAAAAACAAAATAATTAAATCCAGGGAAAGCAAATTATTATATTGAAAAGGAAAATGAATCATTGTATACTACATGGCTCAGCTGCGACCAGCAGTTACATAAATCATGGTAACATAAATTCTATTAATTCACTCAAAATTGGGGGTATGGGAGAATAACAAGCATGCCTGGAATAGGGGAGGGTGCTGAAGAAAAGAGAAATTCTCTTGTCTCCTAGTGGGAAGACAAATAGATAATACCTGAAAATAATAAATCAAAGAAGCAATATAAGCATATTTATCAAAGCAGAATGTAAAAGGTAGAAACCAAAAGAATCAACTAAAGTAATTGAAACACTTGCTCTGAAGTTTGAGGAATGGAGAAGCATATTATGGGAGATACTGCTGTAATAACCAATGAAGGGCTAATACACTCCAAATTATGGCCATATATTGTGAAAATAATAATTACCAAATTAAGAAAATATGTCATTAGGAAAAGCATGTTTGCCTTCCAATTTTCTACTTCAAGTATATCTTTTTGTTTTCCCCCCCAGTATCAGGAATAGAAACCAGGGCCTCATACATGCTAGGCAAGCACTCTACCACTGAGCTACACTCCCAGCACCCTGAAGACACATCTTTTTAAAAATTAAAGACAGCAAGAAGTGGTAGCTCCACACCTATAATCCCAGCAGCTTGGGAGGCTGAGGTGGGAAGATCCTAAATTAGAGGTTAGCCTGGACAACTTGGTGAGACCCTGTCTCCAAATAAAATTAAAAGGACAGGAGTGTGGTTCACTGTTAGAAGGCCTCTGGGTAAATCCCCAGTTCTAAAGGGGGAGAGAGAGAAAAGGGGGGGGGAGTATAAATGATATAGAATGAATTAGGAAACTAGAGGGGAAAAGCTGCCTTGCATAGGGAAATGAGTAAAATAAGCATCTGTCAGCCTTGGCTCTGGATGAATAAAAGAAAAAAAAACTGAGGAAAAAAAAAAAGTATTTTCCTGAGAATATCTAACCAAAAGCCCATGCTCACTCAGGTTTAAGTCCAGAACTTAACACTCAATTTCTGGTTCAAAGCAACTGTAGCTGAAATTTTCATTTAAAAGATTCCATGATGGCAGGTCCCAAATCCCAAGCAGAAGCCAATACAAATTCTTTCTGGAAGAGTACATTTTAAATCCAAACTATGAATTCCCATAGAAAACATTCCAAGGAACAGGAGCTCACAACTCCAAATCACTAAATACATGAAAAGCCACAAAAATGTCAAACTACACAATAAAACCAACTAAGACCCGTGAATGGTAGAATTATAAAATAGTAATGTTTAATATGTATAAAGAAATAAAAGAGGAATTTGAAAAGGTAAAAAAGCAAGAGTCTCCCAAATGTGTATAGGCATATTTTTAAAAACACAAATAATACTTCCAGAAATGAAAGCTGTAATAATTGTAACTAGAAAGTCAGTGAACAGATTGAACAATAGATTAGACATTTCTAAAGAGATAATTTGTAAATTAAAAGAAAGAAAAAAAGTTGCCGGAATTATAGCCCAGAGAGACAAAGATATAGTAAAAGACAAAAAAAAAAATAGATCAGAATGATTTAATTTATGTCTAATTGAAGTAAAAGAAAGAAAGGCAACATTACCATAAGGAAGAGCTGAGAGTCTTTCAGAACGGATGAAAGATGCCAGTCAGAAGATCCAGGAATCCCAGTGGAGCCCAAGCAGGATAATTAAAAAGAAAACTACATCTAAACTGCAGAACACTAGAAACGAGATGTTAAAAGCAGCCAGAGAGAAGAGATAGACTGCACACAAAAGAAGGACAACTCAATTGGCACTTGACATCCTAATAGCAACAGTAAAACCCAGAACTAGTGACACAGTATCTTCAAGGTGTAGAAGGGTAACAATTGTCCAATTGTTAAAAATGGTGCCAAAAGAAGGGCTGGGATGTAGCTCATTGGTACATGATTTACCCAACATGTGTGAGACCCTGGATTCAATCCCTAGCACCACAAAATAGAAAAAGAGGCCAAAAGAAAAGATTTTTTTCTGACAAAAACAGAATTTGTCACAACAAAACCTCTTTAAAGGAATTTCTAAAGAATATGTATTAGGAAGAAAAACTATTCCTGAAGAAAGTCTGAATATAAGAAGAAACAATAAAGAAGGCAAATATATAGAATAAAAAAATTTAACTTTACAAAAGTACTAAAAGCAATGTCTAAATTGTGTCTTAAAATATTAATATAGAACTAACGGAACCCAGTGATGCACACCTGTAATCCCAGCGATTTGGGAGGCTGAGGCAGGAGGATTTCAAGTTCAAAGCCAGTCTCAGCAATTTAGTGAGACCCTAAGCAACTCAGTGAGACCCTGTATCTAATTAAATACAAAAAAAGGCTAGGGATGATGGGGCTGGGGTTGTGGCTCAGTAGCAGAGAGCACTTGCCTAGCCACATGTGAGGCACTGGGTTTGATCCTCAGCATCACATAAAAATGAATAAAATAAAGATATTATATATCCATGTATAACTAAAAACTATTTTTTAAAAAGCCTGGAGATGTGGCTCAGTGGTTAAGCACCCCCAGATTTAATCCCTGGTGCCAACAGTAATAATGATAATCATCATCATCATCATCATCATCATCTAAAACACTGGGTATTGGCATAAAAACCAGTAGGGCTCAGAGCTAAATCATTCTAAGTCTTTGTTATTTTACAAGAGGTTAATGATATTGATCTACTTTGGACTCATGTTAAAAATGCATGTTAAACTTTTTAGAGTAACTAGGATAAAAACTGGAAGAAGCAAGAAAAGGAAGTAGGGAAAACCTTACAAACCAATAAAGGGAAAAATATTAAATTTGAAAACAGCATTTTAACAAGGAAGAAAGAAAACATGATACAAAGTGGGAAAAAAAAGGTAAAACTGAACCCCGATGTATTAGCAATCACATTCTTATTTTCCATTACTTAAAATTATCCGAATCTGGGCTAGGAATGTAGTTCAGTAGTACAGTGTTTGACTAGCATGTATATAAGGTCCTAGGTTTGATACCCAATACTATAAAAAATGTTTAAATGAATTAATTAAAATCAGACTTGAATCTGTCCAAGGAAGCATGTGGGAAGGATGCAGAGAAGAAGACTGACCAGGTCTGGAAGATGACAGGTTCTGGGCAAGGGACGAGGAGACTGGGATCTGAGGAGAGACAGGAGAGTGGGTCACATGGAGAGAACTGACCTCACACAGCCATGGGGGCCAGGAGGCTTATGCTGGCACAGCTCCTGGAAGAACCATCAAAGGGCCCCCTGTAAGACTGAAACACGGTATGTGAGCAGGTTGGTCAATGTCAAAGGGAAGAGAATGGTGGGAGTGAAAGAAAGAACAGGAAAAACAAACCTGTGCCCTTGAGACACAGATCAGAGGGGAGATAGACCAGGAAACAAAGCAGAAGCACTACATTGGGTCCACTGGGCCATCTTCCACGTGAGCTGGTCCCCCAGGAAGTGAGCTACACTTCCGGGAACATTTGTGGGTCATGTTCCAAAATGACAGCTCCTGGAGGTGAGCCTCCAGCCTGCAGCTCCACGCAGCCCTGAGCTGCCCTGCAGTTGTATCTGTCCCCCTCCCCTCGTGTGTGGGAGGAGCCTGCCAGTACGGGGCATACCACTGCCCAGTCTCTGAGGTCCATCCACTCACAGTTGGGGGCAGCCAGAAGAGCCCTAATGCTACTTGTGCCACCTGCAGAAGCATATATGGGCAAAGAGATGCTGGTGTAATCAGTGCTGCTCCTGGCAGGGCAGAGAGAATTCCAAGTGCTGGGACATTTCCAAACTCATTCCACTGAGTACCTCTAGGACTGTGACTTCATAAACAGGTCAGATCCCCCTAGGAAACCAGATGATGACGAGGTAAATAGCTGGGTATTGGCTGATGGTAGAGGGCACAGACTATGTTAGTAGCTGAAGGAACAGGTGAGAGCTAAGCAGAAACAAGGCACAGCTGACCAATGCAGACCTGAGCCTGTGGATGGACTTATAGGCCTGTGCAGGTTGTACCTTCCCCAGGAGCTCTGCTCTCCCAGGGCCCCAGGCCTAGGCACCACTTGGCTGAGGGGATGGTTCCAGGAGCAACCAGTAGCAGAGGTAAAATGTAAAGCCAAAATCTAGGCGGGGGGTGGGGGGAAGGAATATTAAAAGATTAAGAATCTAGAGATTGGTATTCATAAATGGATGAAAGGCTAGGTGCAATGGCGCATGCCTGAAATCCCAGTGGCTGGGGAGGCTGAGGAAGGCAGATCGAGAGTTCAAAGCCAGCCTCAGTAAAAGTAAGGCGCTAAGCACCTCAGTGAGACCTTGTCTCTAAATAAAATACAAAATAGGGCTAGGGATGTGGTTTAGTGATCAAGTGCTCCTGAGTTCAAACCCTGGTACCAAAAAAAAAAAAAAAAAATAGAAAAAGCAAAAGCAAATACAGCATATATACACAATGGAGTTTTATTCAGCCATAAAGAATGAAATTATGTGAAATTATGTCATCTGCAGGAAAATGGATGGAACTTGAAAACATGTTAAGCAAAATAATCCAAACTCAGAAGGCCAATGGTTGTATGTTTTCTCTCATATGTGGAAGGTAGAGAGGAAGAAGGAAAAAGAAAGGTTGATGGGTGAAGGGTTCATAAAAATCCAAGGGAGATCAGTATAGTAAAGGAAAGGGACCAGAGGGAGGAAAGAGGGGAGGGAAAGGGGAAGTACTAGGAAAAGATACTGGCCAATTATATTGTTATATCATAAACAAATACAAAACAACAAATCCCACCATTATGTATAATATCATGCATGGTAAAAAATATGGAGGGTGAGGAGGACAAAGAGATTGCAGAAGAGTGTTCAAGGAACAAAGGCAGAGAGAGAATGGCCCAAACTTCTGGAAGAGGGATGGGGTAAGCTAGGTGCTGTTTGAATGTTGTCCCCATTAGACCAATTAGAGGCCCAAGGCAAGTGTGGCCACTGGCCGCTGCAACCCACTTCCTCTTTGAAATTCTCTCTTCCTTTGCCTCCAATATCTGTTCTTTTCTAGTTTTCCTCCAGATGTACAGGGAAGGGTGGGTAGTGGAAAGGAGAGACCCCTTTTCCACTGAGAGATATTTGACTAGGGTCAAGGAGTTGCAGACAGTTTCAGGGAACTGGAGACAGGTAGCAATGTCATTTATTAAGAGTGAGGGAGAAGTGGGACTCAAAGGTCAGACATGCGGCTGTGGGGAATGGAGAGTTTGCTATGAAGCCCCTCAGTGTTTGGAGACCAAGCATTTCAGTCTTACATGCTACTTGTTCCAGTAACACACAGCAGGCCAGATGTAGACATGGAGACGCTGAAAGGTTGGTCACCTCAGATTTGGACTGGGCATGTTGTGGGGACAGATGAAGCAAGGCACCGAAGATAGCAGGAAACAGTTTTATTTGGCTGCAGCCAGGTTTAGAGGAACAGCTTTTGCTGTAATCAATCAATCCCCTGAACCCTGAGTTCACGTAATTTCAGAGTTTTATACCCAGCATATAAGGGGAGGGGCTCAGAAGTTCACAGTCTGCAGAAGTTCACATAAAAGCAGCTTTTTCTTCCACTGTTCTGGGCAGGTTAACCCTTCAAGGACAACACCTGAGAAGGGGAGAGATTTTTCTCCCCTTTCCTCCCCCTGCCAGCTGTTACCATGGAGCCCAATTGGTAACTTCTCTTATCTTAGAAATGTAGACATCTCTGTGAAGCTCAGCTCAAGGCCAAAGGCCTTGTTTACACATTTCTACAAAATACTATACTAGATACATGTTTGTGAAAAACTAGTGGGGGTGTCCAGCACCTGGAGTGCTAATTTCTTCCCGGCCAATGGCCAAGTAAAACAGAGCAACACGAAAATTGGAAGTTTATCTACATTGAACTCTTTTGCTGACAGTCCTAAAATCAGCCATGGTGAAGATTTCTGGAGAAAGCCAGTTAAGACTTTTCTGTGGAGAAAGGGGGCACCACTCCAGGCAGGGCACTGAAACAGAAGGAATACTGAGACTGAACTAGAATACTGAGACTGCTGTCGAGGAAAGAGGAGAAGAAACTCGATGGGTCTAACTAGCCACGGAAGGGAGTGCTCGTATCAAAGGAGCCCAAGTGGTGATTAAAAAAGTGGAATCAAAGAGCCTGAGTCTTGAGCAGCAGGAAGAGAGGTTGTGGCCAGAGAACAGCACACTGGGGTGAAATTTAGAATCCTGGGTGGTGAGGAGAGAGGGGAAGCCACAGAAGGGGGTGCTGACATGGGAATGGGATGAGTCATGGACTCTTGTGAACACTAAAGTTGCCCAAGACAAATGGCAGAACCTGAAACAAGGAGGAAGACTTCGAGTGGGGGTGAGGAAAGCCCTCAGGGACTGTGAGTGCATGACCACACAGGAGGGAGCAGGGGTTTACGTGAGGAGGAGGGCTGGTGGCATGGAAGCCAGCTAGTCCAGAGGAGAGTGCCATCCTGCCTGAGGCATGGGGAATGGGACAAAGAGCAGCCTCACTGGCCAGGATCTCAGTACAGGTGCATGGGGGGCCCAGGGGAGAGACTGGGCTGGGGTCACTGGTATTCACCTTATCATTTGGAAGTATGTCTCTCTGCCAGACAATGAAAGGGCTTATTTTTCTCCATGCCCCTGGGACTGAGTGGCATCCCCACAACAGGTACCCAGTGAATGTTTGAGGAGGGATGAAGGGAGGGCAGAGGCCACAGTAGTCCAACAACAGGCCACATTTGCCCTTCCCTGTTCTTTACAGTCCCCAGCAGGGACTTGCCCCGCGTCTCTCCCATCAGGAGGCTGAAGGAGCAAGAAGAAACTAACAGAATCATTGAAATGCAACGCCTAGAAATCCGGCGGCTCAGAGACCAGATTCAAGAACAAGAACAGGTCCCAGGGTTCCACACTATTGCTGGAATTCGGCTTCCTTCCATGCCTGATTCAGATGTCAATATGATGAGCAAGTGATTCTTCGCATGAGCCAGCTCCAGTTAGAGCCACAAGTACCACATGTCTGGCCCCAGGCCAGATTCACGCCGGGGTCCGGGCAGTCCCTGCAACACTGACCCACCCCTCATTTCTCTTGCCCTGGGAACTGGGGATACAGTCAGAATAAAGGTGTTTGCTTACAACTTTGTCCAACTTCTGCTTAGCTAAGGGGCCAGGGCAGGTGAGGGAAGGAGAGGGGTCAAGGACTGGGGGGCTGTCCAAAGCCACTGCTGCTTGTGTCTTCAGGCACAGGGCTGCCTGGCACCATGGACATTGCAATGCGCTTGGGACTGGCTTCCTGCCACCTGAGGCCTGAGGACAGGGCTGCCTGTTTCTTTCGTAGGCGACTCTGCTTGTTGCTTCCCTCCTTTCTTTGCCAGTAAAGTCAGGACCAGATAACACCTCCTACGTTTTCTTCTCCATGATGCAATGTCATGAGGCTTTCTGGTGATTTTTGTATGTGTAAAGGTGACGGAAAAGATGAGAGTAAAAGAACAAACATGCAAATTTATAGGGACCCCCATCTTGTACGACTCGCACACCTTGTTCTTAGGACCACAAGCAGAGCTCCACCCTCCTTTTTCTGATCTCCACGTCGCTCTAGACTAATCTTCTGCAGTGCCCTTCCCAGCACCTCCATTTCTGAGAGGTACTTCTTCCTCTAGCAATGCTTCTGGGCCCCATCCTGGGAGACTCAGCCACACACAGGTACCAGGAAAGATACTTCTTTCTATCCTAAAGAGTAAAGGAATATAACCCAAGAGCCCCTGCTTCTTCCTGCAGAGGCCAGACGCCCCTCTAATGCCCAGATAACTTACCTAAGCCCACAGGCCCTCCTGACCCCTGCTGCCTGTTGTCTCCAAGGCTTACCACCTTCTCAGTCTGCTTTACTGACTCTTGGCACTGCTCTTGGGTTAGTTTTCAAGGCTAGAGCTGAGACTTAGCTGTCCTGTTTAGCAAGGCTCTCCTGAAGGTGGTGGGGGCAGCAGACAGAAGGGACATGACAGAGGCCAAGAAGCAAAGTACTTTAGTGACCTCCTCCTCACCCTCCCCTGCCCCCTCTCACAACAGCCAGCTCATCTCCTCCATATCAGTGTGCCCACTAGCATGCCATCCACTGCCTGGGAGAACAGATCCCAAGAGCAGGGAAAAATGCATACACTCCCGAGAAAAGTTCAGCCACAAAGATGATGGCCCATTACATTATCATACCAGGTAGCTGGGCTCTTCCGGGACTCAGACTTCTCTATTCCAAAGAAACATCTTGGCTTTATCTTTATAGAAGAAAACTGTCTTGAAATGAGAGATGAAGTGGGTCAGTGGAGCCAGAACTTTCAGGTCCTCAAAAGCACATAAAAGATATGGACTAGAGGCCAGAGGCCAGTGCTTGGCTGCTGCTTGGCCTCTTGCTTTCCAGGGTTTTGCTACACTGGCCTTTTTTCAGTTCCTCGAACTAGCCAAGGTCTTCATGCCTTTTTATCTTTGTACATACTGTTTCTCTGCCTGAAATGCTCTTGCCCCCATACCTCCTTCAGATCTTAGCTTAAATGTCATTTCCTTAGAAGTCAGTCCCTGCTAGGCAATGGTGGTGCACACCTGTAATCTCAGTGACTTAGGAGGTTGAGGTAGGAGGACTGCAAGTGTGAGGCCAGCCTCAGCAACTTAGCAAGACCCTAAGCATCTTGGTGAGACCCTGTCTCAAAAAAAGGGCTAGGGATATGACTCAGTGGTTAAGCCCCTGGCTTTAATCCCTAGTACCAAAGAAGAAGAAAGAAAAGTCAGTCCTTGACCCCTCCTATATAAATTACACCCATCATATTGTTTTCCTTCATGACCCTCACAATACCCTGTCCATTTAGTATTTAAACTGTCCTGCTAGGAAAGTTCCACCAGAGCAAGAGCTATGCCTGCATCTAAAATTCACTTGGGTGTCTGGGTGGGGTTGATTAAGAGAACCCAATAGAGGAGGTGGGGGGCGGTTAGAAGGAAGTTGTGGGTGTCCCGTGGCTTGGACCAAGATGATGGCAGAGGGGAAACAGAAGAGAGAACTCTTCTAACATAAGGAATCGGGGGAGTTGGCCAAGCTGAGGGGGAAGAAGCATGACCTGGGAAGAAGGAAAATGCAGAGGAAATCCACCATGGCTAGGATGTGTTGATATTCAAGTGATGGATGCTTCAACTGAAAAACATCTTAGAGTAAAAAGACATTCCACCTTTTACTCACAAGATGGACCTCAGTTCACAAATGAGGAAATCAAAACCAAGAAAGAGTAAATTTACTACACATGATCAGACGTGCAGAGCCAGGATGGTGGTCCCACCTGCCCCGAGGACTCCAGGGCTTCGTGACTCCAGGGCTTTGTGCTCTTACACAGTGCTCTGGAGAAGCACCCAAGAAATACACCACAGAGTAGGTGGTGAAGGTGATGTGAATGTGACTCCCAGAGAGGCTGAACCAGAAGGAAAAGGAGCTGAAGACCAAGCTGAGCCTAACTTAAACCTGGCTGCTCTCCAGCTGGAGAGGAGGAGGAGGAGGAGGAGGAGGAAGTCCAGGCCAAGGAAGAGTCCCACCCCAGAAGAACCTGGCACCTTGGCCAGCAGGTCAGCAGGGCGAATTCTTTGCTGCATACTGATGAACGCAGTGTCTTGCTAGTGAATCTGGGGCCAGAGGTGCAATTTTGTTTTGCTTTCTACATTCTGTCGGCAGTTTTCCTAAGCTGACTTACTGGCCCTGGTTTTCTGGATATTGCATCTCAGACCTCCTTCCACTTTGTCTATCCTGACTTCATGGGGAGGCTGGAAGCACTCCCCCCTCCACTGGGGCCAACTTCTTTTCAGCCCCTCATTGATGGAGTTGATCTAGAAGTCACCCCCTCCTGCAGCAGCCATCCAGGCCCCACTGGTCACCTAAGTGACTAGACATTAGCACATGGACTCAACTCATGCTCATCTGGTTGCAGTTGATTCTTGAGCTCTCTCCAGAAACCTCCAGAATTTCTCTCTCTACCCACCCCCCTCAGATATCCACTTGACTCCCCCTCCCCCTCCTCCAGAGGTATGGCCAGACAGTGTGAGCTGCCCAGATGAGCCTCTGTGCAGTCCTGTTCTCTCAGAACCAAAGACCCCACCCTATGGGAGGGCCAAATATCAACATCTACTTTCCCCACTGCTTCTTACCCAAAGCTTGGCCAGCTGTTTCCAGGAGGTGACTTAGGAGTAATGAAGGGCCTGGGAATATCTGTACACCCAAGTGGGACCCTCTGAAAAATCACTGTTCTAAACCTGGAATGAGAGAAATGGCATTTCAGGACCAGGAGTGGGGTTCACTTTTCCCTGAGCTCTATTGGGATAGCGCCCCAGGACTATCAGGAGTCCCAAGGCCTGCTTATGTTTGAACATGAACATAAATCTGAGAGGCAATCTAACTCCCCTGAGCTGAGCTGAGCAGGAGAACAGACTTAGAAATAATCCTGCTGGGCAGCAGCAGTTGCTGATCACATACTATGGCCAGTAGTATACAGGAATTTATATTTATTGCTCAGGTAGTATGTGTCACATGATGGGATTTGGCAGGGGCAGTGAGGATAAACTGCAACTTTCTAGGCACATACTGGGTGTAGTACGTATTATTAAAATTAGGACTAGAAGATTCTAGTTCTGAATGAACAGAGGAGCTATGGGTGCCCTTCTTTTACCAAAAGTAACAGAAACAAACTAGCTAACTTAAGCACAAAAGGAGAATTTATGATTTGGCTCTTGGTGTGTGTCATGGACTCTCTTGGCAATGTAGCACCTAAATCTCAAGAAGAACCTGAGCCAGGACCTGGAACATTGGTAGAACCCCTCTCCCTTTCTTGTCCTTGCCTCTCTGTCCAAACCAGCTTTCCATTGCCAATTCAGCTGGCAGAAGAGTATTTTAGCATCTCTCATTAATAGATGAATGAGAACAGAAGAATAATAGATGAATGGATAAGAAGTCCCCAGGCTGAAACAAAATCCCCAGTCCAACTTTAAATTTCCACAAGGGAATCTTTGGGACCTAGCTTGAGTTGGGAGCTTACCTCTACCTAATCACCTGTAGTCAGAGGACTGAGTCACAAAATATAATCCTGGTTGCCAGGGTTCTTTCCTGCAAAGAGAACGATTATTGTGAGTAGGACTGATACCTCAAAAGATGTCTATAACAGGGAACCATCAACCTGCAAAGTTTGGGGCCAGTTACCTAGAGCCACTGAAGCCCCTGTTACCCGGGGCCAGTTACGTGAGCCACATGGCTTCCCTGTGCTATATGTCCCTTATTCTCCTAGCCTTATTAGCCCATTCCTGTGTCTCCTACACCTGCACTATACCTAGTCCGGAGAAGAGGTACAGTAAATGTTTGCTCAGTGGATGAATTATAGTATTTAATCCTCCTTAGGATTAGATTAAACACTAATGACCCCATTTTACAAATGAAGACACTGAGACCCACAAAGGATAAGCAATTTTACTAATGTTAAACATCTAGAGCTGGGACTGGAATCTTCAAGATCGATCTAGCTCCAAAACCAGTATACTTTCCACTACTCAGTTATTCATTCAATAAACATTTATAGCACATGCAAGATATACCAGGCCTATTCCTATTCCTATTCCTGAGAATATAGTAGCCAATGAAGAAAAATCCTTTTTTTCATGACATTTAGATTGCGGTGGCCCCCAGTGAGGCAGAAAATGCTCCAGATAGACAAAAAAAAATATATATATATATGTGTGTGTGTGTGTGTGTGTGTGTGTGTGTGTGTGTACAAAAGAATGCTAAGGGGGAAACAAAGAAATCAAGGTGGGAGGAATCGGAAATATTGGGGGAGACTGGAATTTTAGTGGGGCCTGAAGTTGAGGGAGGGAGCCACATGGGAGAAAGGCATTCCAGGCAGAGGGAACAGCTGGTGCAGAGGCTCTGAGATAACAGGAACTAGGTCAGAGAGGGCCTTAAGAACCTGGAGGGACAGAGGGAGGGACTCAAGCTGCAGTGACATTACCTGCTCTACCTAACAATAGGATCATTCTGGCTTCCAGGGTGAGCAGAATGTGAGGTGGGAACATGGCAGAAGCAGGAAATGGCCCCCAGCTCTCCCTTCCCCTCCCAGCACTCCCACCCTTCATCTTCTAATGCTCCTGAGGGCAGATGGAATGCACACTTTCCCCAGCACACCCACTGCCACCACCTCCTCCTCCTGATCTTCATTACTGCCCATCTGAGCTGTCCCCACAACCTCCACTTTGAGGACAGAGGGCAACATCCCTGTGCAGAGCCTGCCTGTCCTCTTTAACTGCAAGTCATTTGACAAGACCCAGGACTAGAACAAAGATGTGCCTGGTCAATGTTTAACTGAGGAAGCTTTTACGCTCCCCAACATCAAACTCCCAGAAGAAAGGGAGGTTAAATCTTATGAGTCTACCACCCCAGCTCTGCCTGGAGCTGCTAGACAATGGGTCTGCCTGGGACTGTACCCTCCTTGGGACCCAGATGATAAATAAATGTCTGATGTGTGTAAGAGGAGGGCACAGGGCTGGGGGTATAGCTCAGCTGGTAGAGTGCTTGCCTCACATGGACAAGGCCCTGGGTTCAATTCCCAGCACCATACAAAAAAAAGAGGAATCCACAGCTGGCGAATCCTGCCAGGCCCTCTGCTCCCAGAACCCCTTTATTCTAAAGGGACACTTTTACAATGTTTTGCAAAGTGGCAAAATGAACACCTAAAACATCATCGCCCTCACATCCAGCCTGCCCCACAGTGCTCAGCCTGCCCCAAGCTTTTCTTCAGAAGACAAACATCTAGAGCTGTGGCCCCCAGTGAAGACATAGCCCAAAGCCAAATGTGGCAATTGGGCATTTGAAATGTGGCCAATCTGAACTGATGCACTGTGTGTGTAAAATTTTCAAGACTTTGTACAAAATAAAAGATTCTCAAATAGCTCATTTGTAACTTGTATATTAAAATATATTTTGGAATTAAAATATATTCATTTTAATGTGTGAATTACACCTGTTTCTTTTGAAACTTGCTATTAGGAGCATGTTAATTACTTAGGTGCTCAAGGTATGCATCTACAGATGTGTCCTCCTGGAGTTATGACAGCCTCCAGACATCTCCACAGAGCAAAGCAAAGAGAAATACAAACAGCTCAGGCGCAATTATTTTGCAAACTGATAATGAAAAGATCATTTTGACTTTGTTTTTCTTTCTATTCCATTTACATCAGAAAGAAAGAGAAGGGGCCTTAAAAGGTCTAGTTCCAAAGATGAGTAACAGCCTGCACCCCTCCCCCAACCAGTCGCCCATTTGCCACTCCAGAGCACGGTGTGTATGGTGCCAGATTAGCTGATTAGAAGCAGAACCCTGCCAGGTGTGGTGGCACATGCCTGTCATCCTCCTGACTTGAGAGACTGAGGCAAGAGGATCACAAGTTTGAGGCCAGCCTTACCAACTTAGTGAGATCCTGTCTCAAAAAATAAAAAGGGCTGGAGGTATAGTTCAGTGATAGAGTACCCCTGTATTTAACTCAAAGAAGGAGAAAAAGAATATCAACTCCCTGTCACCCTCCAGACCCTCCATGGGCACCCTGCCCAGGCCAAATGCCTCCCTTGGCATTAAAGACCTGGTCCCAAACCAAGCCTGAGCCAAACTTGTCCTTCCAGTTTCCTCTCACATGCTCCCTGCTCAAAAACTCTACACTGGTCAGTTCACACTTTATTTATTCAATCATTCAACAAATATTGACTGCTTCCCATGTGCAGGCTGAGCGCTGGCTACTAGGGCACAACGGTTAGCAAGACAGGCACCATCCCTGTACTCCCTAGGGGCCACATATCTAGTGGTGGGGGGGTTAAGAGGAAAGTAAATAAAGAGCATTAGGCCCACTGCAGTAAGAGAGTTGTGGGGAAGCACAGAGGCCATATATGCACCTAAGCCAGCCTTAGGTTGGGGAGGGCTCCTTGGAGGAGGTGACATCTCAGCTAAAGAATCTGAGTAAACCAGACTGAGCCTGGAGAGTGGTAAATATTCCAGGTGGAAGGAACTCTGAGTTCAAAATGCAAAGGGCAGGGTGGAGGGCAGAGCCTGCAGAACTGACTGACACTCATCCTGACTGGAAGGCGGTATGGCATTTATTGTCAAATGTTTATTCTGGGATCTCCCTTTCCCACTTGAAAGGCTTTTACTCCTCCTCTAGGCCTCCCCAGCAGGAAAGACTGGGTGCAGCAGGCCTGCTTCTGCCTGGCATTTGAGTCTAGAGGAGAATAAGCAAAGGGTTTGTGGGGGTCCAGCCTGGGAGGGTCAAGGGACGGAGGTCCTGGGCTGGGTTAGGGGATCCTGGTTCTGGGATTTGAGGTTGGAGTTGAGTTTTAGGGAGCTAGACTCAGGAACAGGAGTCAAGGTTGGGGCTGAGGGTAGGGTTGGGGTCTCGGATCTAAGTTCAGAATCTGGGTTGAAATTAGGAGTTAGTTTCAGGCCAGATGAGCAGTTGGGTGTAGAAAAGGAGCTGCGGCTGGGGGTGGGGGGTTCTAGGTAGGGTTTGCAAGTGCAGCTGGAGTTGGAGGTAGGTTCCGAGGTAAATCTGAAGTGGGGGTTGGGTTGCGGCCCAGGCTCTGGGGCAGAAAGACAACATTCCTCCCGCAGCGAATTGTGTTCGGAGCCCCAACAGCACCCGACAAGATCCCCTCCCTTCCCAGGAATGCCTCTGCCCAGCCGAAGGAGCGCTGCCACGTCAGCCAATCGGCTTAGGCCCTGCCCTGTAAACAACACCTGTTAATCCCCCCTCCCTCCAGGCTCACCTGAGTGCAGGTTAGGCAGGTGAAGTGCCTCCCCGGAAACGGAGCTAGAGCGCCCCACCTGCCCGGCCCTGCCTGCTCAAATCGGATCCAGCACGTCCAGGTTTCTCGTGAGTGCCCCACAGCCTCCCCACCCGCTCCGCCCCCACCTTCTCCCACTAGCTCTCGCCCTGAGATTCTCCACCCCACCCCCAGCCTGGCGCCCGCTGACCCCATACACCTGTGCCTGTACTTTCAGACCAGCGAGTCACAACCCCAGGGAATGCTGGGACAGAGTCCATGCCCCGCCCACGGCCCCTCCCCCACCTCCCTTGGGGGCATTAGTATCTGCCCCGCCCACTTCCCCGTGCCTGGTAGCCCCAGCGGAGGGGTCGTGGAGCATGCATACTTCCTCAGGGTGTACCCCTGCACAGTCATGTTATCATTATCTGGAACGATCCAGGACCTATGCTCCGTCCTATCTGGAATCAGGGGTAACATCGGGTTCACTTATCCAAAAAGCATGCTTCAGCCTCTATGCAGACTCCAGGCCCCATTGGAATTCTGAAAGGAAGATGTCAAATGACTCCCTTCCATCCCTTAAGACAAATGTCACTGTCCTTGCTTTTTAGATAAGGAGACTGAAGCTCTAAGAGCTGAGCTCCTGGGTCCCCCTGACTCTCCCCATCTCCTCTCCTGGGTGCAGAGGGCCCTGTCTGACCAAGCATACCCAACGCCTAGCATGCCAACAGGACCTGCTTATTTCTGATGTTTGTGGCAAACTGGGCTCCTTGAGGGCAGGGACTGCACCTGCTTTATTTTTGCCCTGTGTGAGTCATGCTGGCTGTCCTCTAGAGGACAGGTTAAATGAGTAACCACTGTTAGGTCCCTCCCCATGTTTCCATGGTGAGGAGGGCTGGACTGGGGTTCAAGTCCAGAGCCTTTCTTTTTCCTCAGCACTTTAAAGAAACCATGGAGGAGGATGACATGGGTGGGGTGTGGGTGAAAGTGGAGGAGTGGGGCAGCAGAAAGCTCATTGGGGGTCAGGGCTGAAGAGGCAGGCACAGCGGGGGCTACTGTAGGAACAGAATAGATAGGCAACCTGACTGGTGGACTGGGTGTGACAGAGGGAGTCCAGCCCCCCTGGCTGAGAGGTGTGATGCAATCCTGAAGTTGGGAACACAGAAGAGAAGCAGGTTTGGGGTAAGATGACCAGTTTGGGTTGGGACCTGTTGCATCAGAGATGACAGTGGAACATCACGATGACTGTTGACTTGGGAGGAAGATCCTGGTTGGAGATGGAAATTTGGGAACCAAAGTCTTTTCCTGCCAGTCAGGCCGTGAGATGAGATGGGCCTGGAAGGAGAGTATTAGGGGCCAGATTCTGACCCACAGAGAAGGAGGAGACTCATCTCTAAGAGAGAAGTTACAGAGTCAGGCCGCTGGTTCCAGAAGAGTTAAGTCATCAGCCCCCCTCCCACAACTCCCCCCCCAGGAACCAGCGGTGACAGCTGAGGCCATGTGAGTCTGGATCCTGAATGAGGCTTTATCTCTAGCTGTTCGTCCCATCGTCCACTGTGGCACCAGCTCCCTCGGCCAGCCAGGATGGGACAGGCGACTGAGAGAGCCAGAGCCAGAGAGGTCAGGGGCTGGGCAAGGGGATTTCCTGGAAGGGTGTGGGGGTATCCTGGGAGGAGGGGGAACTCTCCTGGGGTCACTGTAGAGGCTTCCCCAAGGGGCAGTGCTGGGGAGGGGGCTTTCCCAAAGGGGATTCCAGAGGACACAGGGGAGGATACTCAGGGATCGTCCCCAAGGCTCCCAGGTGAGACCATGAGAGCTGGGTGGATGGGAGGTAACTTTGAGATCCTGCCCCTGCAGGTAATGATGACCATAGCCTGGGCTGAGAGAGGAACAAGACTCTGGGCCTGCGACTGCCAAGCAGGTGGTAGGGGCACCAGGCCATGATCTGTACCCTCTGATCCCTGACGCTGACCTTCTGCCCTGACCTGCCTGACTAAGCCATGTCTGAACAAGCTCAAGCCCCTTTGGACCGGGGGCTGCCCCCTGACATGCTGGCAGAGCAGGTGGAACTGTGGTGGTCCCAGCAGCCAAGACGCTCCTTGCTGTGCTTCAGCGTCGCTGTGGGCCTTGTGGCAGGCTGCGGGGCAGGTGGCGTGGCCCTGCTATCCTCCACCAGCAGCCGCTCTGGTGAGTGGCGCCTAGCAACAGGCACTGTGCTCTGCCTACTGGCCCTGCTGGTTCTGGTGAAGCAGCTGATGAGCTCAGCTGTGCAGGACATGAACTGTATACGCCAGGCCCACCACGTGGCCCTGCTGCGCAGCGGTGGAGGGGCCGATGCCCTGGTGGTGCTGCTCAGTGGTCTAGTGCTGCTGGTCACCGGCCTAACCCTGGCTGGACTGGCTGCCGCCCCGGCTCCTGCTCGGCCACTGGCCGCCATGCTGTCTGTGGGGATTGCCCTGGCTGCCTTGGGCTCGCTCTTGCTGCTGGGCTTGCTGTTATATCAGGTGGGCGTGAGTGGACACTGCCCTGCTACCCGTGCTGCTGCCCCCTCAACCCATAGTGGCCACGGTGGCAATAGCAGCATCTTCAGCATCTCAGGACAGTTGTCTTCTGGCCAGCGTCATGAGACCACCTCCAGCATCGCCAGTCTCATCTGATAGAGCCAGAACCCTCCTTCCCAGGACCTGTCTCAGCGTCTCCAAAACTGTGCCAGGACGTGCATGTGTGTGCTTGTGTGTGAATGTGTGTATGTCTCAGGGCCACATCAGCCCTTCACTGGGTGTGTGATATGCGAATAGGAGCCCACATGTACTCACATTCCACATCATAGGTTAGCGTGTGCCTCCTTGGAACTGCATGTTTGTGTCCGATGACTGTCACTCTACCTATTTGGGTCTGAGTTCTATAGAGAGAGAAACATCTGGGATCCCTATTTCCAACACCCCTCAACTCTAGCCTTGCCCGGCAATACCCGTCAAGGGTTTCCACAGGGTGACTGTTGTCCACCCCAGAGACTGCACCAGTGACCACTCATCAAGAAGAATGACTGGTGGCAAAGCAGAAGGAACAGGGGCTCCAGAATGAGACAAGCCTGGATTGAAATCCTTCCAACCCCCACCCCAGGCACCTGATAGCTGGGAGATTCAGCAAGCAACTTAGTCTCTCTGGCCTTTTCTAGAGGTCAGGTTGTCACTGTTTGTGAGAATTAAATGTTGTCATGAATGGAAGGACTGGGCTCGGGAGAGATGTGCAATAAAGTGGTGGCTGCTGTTTTCATTGTCATCTTCACCTCACCATCTCACCTGGGAGATCCTCCTTCTCCCTAGGGCACACACCACTCCTCCCAAGGCTAGCTCTTCCCTGCCATGTCAGTTCATAAAGGGAGCCTTGAAGGTGGCCTGGGCCTGGCCTGGGATTTCTCCTCTCAGGTAATAAGGGGAAGGAGGGGAAGAGTGTTGAATGGCCGTTCAGGTTTGGGAAGATAATGAGTTTGTGGTTCCAGAAAAAGGGTGGAGAACCTGAAGAGTCCTTCACGTTTGTTCACTTGCTGATTCAAGGGGAGGCCGGAAGCCTTGGGGTGTTCTCAGCTGGTTTCTCTGGAGACTGCACCTCCTTTACACTGTCTCCCTTCAGCTGACTCCCTGAGGGTGACTGGGAGGCTGAATCTCCCTACCCCACCTTGGAAACCAGAACAGCCTGCATCCATTTAGTCACTACACCAGCTGGCCTGCTTGTGGGTTCCTGGGCATAGGAGAGGGGTTTGGAATTCTGGGGTGCTAAGAGTCACTTCCTGCCCTGGAAGGAACCTGCCCTTCTGAGGTGTGCTGACAAGTGGTAGCAAGACAGCTCCACTGGAATCAGCCCATAGCGGGGCGGCTTACTGCTGCTTCACATCCTGCTGTGCAGGGTGCAGATGGAAGGGGCCAGAGAGTCAGGGAAAGAGAATTGTCTCCTAAGAAACATTACACTAGAAGCGCTCATGCGAGAAAATTGCTTTCCGCAAGCAAGCGCAGGCCTGAGTTCTGGAAAAACTCAGGGCTGATGGTCGAGGAGAAGAGGGCTACAGGGGTGGGGCAACACGGGCAGCCCAGAGGAAAAGCCAGGGATGTCCAGGAATACCTCGTCATGCTGCCTTGAAGGAGCTGCTCGGTCTCACCTGGAAGTGCCACCAGTCACCTAGCATTCAGGTCAGAGATCTCAGAGTGGTGCTTAAATGCTGGTACCTTCACAGTCTCCTCCCTCCGTCAATGAATCACCCACTGCTCTGAGTCCCCTCATAGACATTTGCCTGCTAATCCACATCTGTACCCTACCTAGCAGGAACTCCCTTTGTCTTTGCCCGAATTGAACAACTGCCTCCTTACTGCGTGTTCCCAACCTCTTCTCTTTTTGCCTCTTAAATCCACCTCCCCCTGCCACATGCTCCTGTATACACTTAAGTCAGAGTGATCATCCTGAAACTAAGATGGGAACCTACCTTAAAATCTTTCCGTGGCTCCCCACCTCTCACACCCTTCCTAACATCATTTGATCTCATTCTCCCCTCAAAGACCCCCCAAAACCAGCCACATCAAACTATTTCCACAAAATGAATCCACTTGTCCAGGTCTTTATATGTTCTATTTTCTTTGTCTTCTTGTTCTTCAAGACCCTGGCTTGAAGACCCTCAAATGCGGACAGTAGCTGCAATTCTTTCTTTGTGTACTTGTCACCTCAACTAGGTGATGAGCTCCTCCTGGGTCTCGCTCACCTGTGTATCCCTAGTTCCCAGCATGGGCCTGACACATGGTAGTGGCTTTGTGGGATGGATGAAGGACTGTGGCTTGGGCAGATGACAATGTGTATGCAAGGGGCAGGGAGACCCACCTTTAGCTGGGAAGGATAGGGAAGTTAGGTCACCGGGCACTTGACCTTGAATCCTTCCTCACTCTTCCTAACTTCTCAAGAGGGATCTACCCCTATGCCAATTCCTGGACTGTGGGAGGACCACAGAATGCTCCTGTCCCATAATACGAGGAAAAGTACCTTTTCCTTTCATCTGAGAAAAGTTAGACCCTCCCAATATTCCTTTTAAGAAACTAAAGGAGGACTGGGATATAGCTCTGTGGCAAAGCCTCTGCCTTGCATTCACAAAGCCCTAGGTTCGACCTCCAGTTCCAAAAAATGAGAAGAAAAGAAAGAGAGAGAGAGAGAAAGAAAGAAAGAAAGGGAAAGGAAAGGAAAGGAAAGGAGAAACAAAGAGGCTTAGAAAATGGGGAGAGGGCGGGGCCACACAGTTTAAATATCTGACTGAGCATCAGCAAGGCCAATGTCAGGTTTCTCTGAAAGGACACCAGATGGAGACTCTGGCCTGTGCCCCCAGAGGGCCTACTCCACGGGATAGTGGAAGTCAGCACCTCTCCATCCAAACTTAACACCAGACAAAAGATGGTGAAAACTGTACCAAGGTCCCTTGATCAATAACACAGGCCTGCCACCACCCCTGCAGCTGAACCCTTCAGCTGCAGGGTTCGAATCACTTAGCTGAACTCCTGCCCAGTCCACTCTGCCACCAGCTGTCTAATAGCCTCTCTGCTCGCTTGCGAGCGGGGGCCCCCCTACACACCCCACCCCCACTTGCTGTCTGCACCTCCCTTGTCCTTTGGTTAAGATTCTGTGGCCCCCAAAGTTCTTCACAGGCGACTCCGCCTCCCAATCCATCGGAATAGGAGAGTATGTGATGGGAGCCCTCCTCTCCTACTCCTGCTGGTCAGAGGAATGGCTTTGTCAGGCCAATAGAGGTATTTGAACTTTGTCCTCAGGGCACGGAGAAGCATAAAGGGATTGTAATCAGGGAGTAGTGTGGCCAGGATAGGATTTAGACTGTGCTGGCTGCTGTATGGCACTGGGGCTTGGCCTTGGGAAGAAAAGAAGAAATGGCCAAACAGCCCAGAGAAGTACTGTCTCTGCTGGCCCTGAGGGAGGAGAAGCAACTGACCAAGCAATAGAGGTTGAGGAGAGAATCCTAGAAAGAAGGAATAGCAAGAAGAAGGGCCTAGAGGCCAGAGGACCTTGGCTCCTTGGAGGCACCAGGGAGGGTTGGCCATGCTGGAAGAGGCAAGGGGTGGGGCCAGAGAGTGCTATGGGCCAGTCCCAGGGCTTCAGAATCCCCTTAGCAGGCGGGCTAGTTTTCAGAGACAAGAGGAAACCAGTGGAGAGTGTCAGGCAGAGAAATGGCCCAGTTAGAATTGTGTATGATCACTCTGCCCACAGTGTAGAAAATTAATGGGAAGGGGCCAAAATGGAGGCAAGGAAACCAGTTAGGGAATTAATGCAGGTGGGTGGTAGTGGGGCTTAGACTGGGGAGTAGCTGCTGGGATAGAGTTCAAGGAGAACAGATTCAATGGATGTTCAGAAGGTGGGACTGACAAGTCTTTGTGACTAGCTAGTAAAGCTTTTTTGAGATGGGAGAGATACGATGAGTTAAATGTTGATAAAAAGGGTGAAGATACATGGTAGGGAAGTCAGTCTTAGAACAAAGTCTCTGAGCAGGGGAAGGTGGGTGGAGCCACAAGATGGAGAATTGGACTTGCAGCTCCATTTTAATAGGAAAGAAGAAAGGATATGGATTTTGAAAACAGAAAATCGAGAGAGGCCTTGACCAATAGCTATTCACTGCAAGGCGAAAGCAGTGTTAAAGAACTGCTATGGAGAAAGGGGAAGGATCTGACCAAGAAAACAGCAAGATTTGTGGAAGTTTTGAGAGCCTTCATGAGGCTGGGGACCAGGCATCACCAGAGGCCAAGTTGCAGGCACAGGGAGCAGCTGACCCCAGGTGAGAGTGTCACCAAGAGTATGCAATGCTGATGGACAGGTAAGTTGGGGATACAGGCAAGAGACAGTGGCATAACAAACCTCAAAATTTAAGCTGGCACTGGGTGAAAAGAAGATGCTGATGAGTTGGGTAAGGTGGTGAAAGCCTGGGGGCCAGGCATGTGAAAATGATTTAGCTTCAACATTCAGTCTAGAAAGCAAGGTTGCCTGCCCAGCAGAGCTATTATAAGATAAGTACAGGTACAACATCAATATGGTCATTGTTCTTCGTGTTAATATTATTTTTACAGTGTCGGAGGTTTTAATCTAAATCCTTTGTTGTTCTGAACAGATCTTTCCTATCCTGGGAAACAGAAAAATTCAAGTCTCCAGCAGGAAGTGAATGAGGAGAGTGGCAAACTCCCCACTCTTGGGATTAAGGCTGGCTACCTTTGTGAGGAGTCAGTGCCCTGGGGGTACGGGTCAGGATATAGCTAGAGCACTTGTTCTACTTTATGTTTAGAATTCTTTTAGTCCAGCTAACAGCCATGTGAAGCAAATACTTATGATCCCCACTTTACTGAGATGAAGTTAGGGAACTCAGGGTTTGAGTAATTTGCCAAGATCAAACAGCATGTAAATGGCAGATCTGGGATTTGAATCCAGGCAACCTGTGCTCCCAAATCACTTTGCTACTGAGCTAGAATGCAGCTGGAGTTTCTTACACTTCGTGGCTGTGGCTTTGTGACACCTTCCTCTTTCCCCTACCCCCACTGTCTTTGACCACCACACAAGATAAAGGATGTGTGGTCTTGCCTTTGGAAGCAGCCAGGAAGCTGGGTTGTCCTCCAAAGTCATGCTGAGGTTCCCGGGGCCTAACAGGTAGCGGCAGGTGCTGAGGAGTGAAAGACAATGTACAGGGCTAGGGACACAGGCAGGTGAGGACCAGGATCTGATGCCAGACCAGTCAGAGAGGCCCTGGTGAGTGCCAAGCCTCCCAACAGTTCTAGCAGCTCTGGCCCTCTGAGCCTGCAGATCCAGTTCAAGCACCCTCTGTGCCTGGGGCCAGGCATGTGAAAAGCAATGGGAACAGAGTCTTCCAAGGAATCCATTGAGGCCTAGATAAACAGGATTCAAGATTCCTGTAACTCCAGGATCCTGTTCAGCCCAGTTTGGCAGGTTCTAAGAGGAATCCTGGCTAGTGGAACCTTGTAGGTTTGGGGCTCAGGAAAAGCAACTGCTAATCTGGAATAGAGATCTTACCTTCTCCTGGACCCCTAGAGGTACTGACCCAGATGTCAAAAAGTATGTGAAAATAGGAACAGCAGAGTTATTCTGTTACAGAACTGCATGTAGGGCAGCTCCTCTGTGGTGGGAATCAAAGAAACTCAAATGCATGGGACAGGCTCAACTGCATTTGCAGCAACACCTCCCTCAGAGGCAAGGAGCCCTCCGTCTCTTAGGCCAACTGTTCGGGACCTTCCCTGTGAGTCTCAGGCTGTAGCAGCCTCTACTTCTCCCAAGCCTTTGAGGGTCAAACCTCTGGACTCAGCAGCAATTGCTAGGTGGGCTGCATGAGCTTGCTGCTTCCTTCTAGCCTTCCCTTCCAGGCCTTCCTCTGCTGACAATCCCTGAGATAAGGTCCCCACTCTATTCCAGAACCTCCTCGTACTCTGGCCCTCCCTGGCCATCTCAACTGTTCCTGCTTTCAATGACCACAGTGCTGATTATCCACAAACCCATGTCCAGAGACTGGACTTTTCTCCCCATGAGCCCAGTTGTCCCTGGCATCTCCCCCTGGAAATCCTGCATTCGACATTGAACCAACCACCAATCCCCCAACCTACTCTTCTTCATTGCACCCAGTTACTGAGCCAGAAAACAGGGCAACTGTATTGATACCTTCTGTTCCCCATATCCCAAATCAACAAGTTCCGTCAACTCTGCCTCCTCGTCTCTGGAGTCTCTGTGTTCCCCTAGCCACACCTTAGCTGGTCTTTGAATTTCTGTCTCTGCACAACAAGATGACTTTTCTATCATGATTATATAACACACACACACACACACACACATACACACGAAGTCACAGGTGAGCCTCAGTTGCTCTCAGGCTGAACTGTGAGCTTTGCATCTCAGCTTCCAAAGCTCTAACGAATCCTCACAAGCTTCATGGCTGCCACGGGCACCCCCGGACACTAGACTCAAGTCCTCCTTAACCTTCTGCCTGTCTCAAGCCCCTCCCTGTGTAAAACACACCAACATTTTTCTTCTTTCCCTCAAATACTGACACTGCATCCTGGTGGACACATGGAAAGGTGGCCACCTGGCTTGTGAGAACTGCCCCTTGTCTGGGAATGATCTGGAAAAAAAGACGTGGACCACTCAAATCATGTGAATGCTATAGGACCCTGCTTCCTAGTCATAGCAAATTGGCCCAGCAGTGAATACTTGACCCAAATGGCCAGGTTCTCTTGCTCAAGAACTTGAAATTTGGATTCAAGAATTTGAAAGTCCTAAGCAGAGAGAGTCCCATCAATGCCCCTAAGTGACGAGTACAGATTACAATGCCTGAGTTCCAACCACTAAGACCACCTATATTCAAGTCATTCTTTTATTTTCTTACTATCTTCCATGAACATTGTTTATCTCTCCATTTATTTACTTTCCCACATTCTATATTGGCACATTATTGTTGTACATAATGATGTACATTTTTATTTTTTATTATATATTCATACTTTCGCACAATATAACAATATAATTTGGCCAATATCACACCCCGGCAGTTTACCCCTCCCTTTCCTCTACTGATCTCCCTTTGATTTTCATGAGATTCGCCCCCACCTTTCTTTTCCTTTTTCCTATCAGCTGACCCTTTGATTCCACACAACAGCCAGAATTCTTCTCCAAACTCCTTTCTATTGTTTGCAATTAGAGAAGCTTAACTCAGATCTCTCCCATCTTAAAACTGCCTTCCTTGCTCTTAAATTTCCCCTCCAAAATCATGACCCTCTCCTTCTCCTCTTTTGCCAAGATTCTTGGTAAAATCTTCCACATCTGTCTACTTCCTCACCTTTCATCCATTCACTCCTCAGCCCATAGTAATTCAACAATACAACTCTCCCTCGGAATCTAGTATTACAAGGGGTTGGTTCCAGCAGACACCAAAATCCACAAATGCTCAAGTCCTTTAAATAAAACAGCATCAGGGCTGGGGATGTGGCTCAAGCGGTAGCGCGCTCGCCTGGCATGCGTGCGGCCCGGGTTCGATCCTCAGCACCACATACAAACAAAGATGTTGTGTACGCCGAGACTAAAAAATAAATATTAAAAAAATTTTAAAAAAAACAGCATCATGTTTGCATATAACCTATGCACATCCTACTTCATAATTTAAATCATCCCTAGACTACCTACAGTACCTAATACAATGCCTGCACATCAGCTCATCCCCATGGACTCATCATAATACTTGTTAAATGGCAAATCCACATTTTACTTTTTGGATATTTCTACAATTTTTTCCCAAATAGTTTCAACCTATGGTTGGTTGGATCCAAGGATTCAGAACCCGTGGTATCTAGTTAGCATCCATGTCATGAGAGAATCTAAAACTGAAACAAGGACTTGAGAGGCTTCACTTTTGCCTGCAAATGTCCAATGGTTAATTAAAAACAGGATTAAAAACTTGGCATCTCTGCCTCCATTTTACTTCTGTCTCCTTTGCTCTGAGGCACCTTAGATTCCAGAAACAACAGATCTTATCGATAAACATCTTATGATAGAGGAAACCACCCCCTCCCCAGGCAGTAATAACTTTTCTAATTGACTAATCCTGACATATGATGGAACAGACCACACCTGACCAAGATCACTGCTTTGCCAGCTGTGCAAACCCTCCAGCCATGAAAATGTCCAAGCCTTACCCTCATTTGTCTTCTTGTAAAACTTCAAAATCATTGTCAGACCCTCAAAGACAGAGCTGAGATGCTTGTTCTCACTTTGCCTTCCCAATATGGCTATATTGATTAAGATGACGTTCCTGCTTTTCACCATTACCTTTCTATTTGGTTTTTGGGGTACGTGGCAGGATCTGATTTGTTGAGACCTCCCCAGCTAGGTCTCTGGCCTAGGACTCCAGTAACAAGACTAGAGAATAAGATACAACCTGCAGACAGAGAACTCACAGTCTAGCTGTGGGGAAAGGCATGGTGAAGGGTGATATCAGTTGTCATAGAGATTAAAATAAAACATGGCCGGGGCAACATGGAGAAATTCTCAGGGTGTGATTGAGGGAGGTGCTCATGGAGGGTATCCTGGTGCAGGGGACCTCGAAGCAGTGTCTTCCAGCTGTGAATGATATGTATCTTTCAGGTAAAATATAAATGAATGATGACTTTTTATGTTTATCCAAAATGAAAATAGATTTATTAATTCCTGTGAAAAACAATATATTACAACCAGATCACCCACTTTATTGATAAGAAATATATTCATTAGGAAACTTGGCACTGATTTCACCTGCTCAAATGCACCATCTGGGCACATCCGAAATGCTGGCAGGTAGGCAAGCAGGCCACAGAGGGCCTGTGGGCTAGAATTTTCAGCACTATCAGAGGGGACTTAGAGAAGGGTATGGCAGCCCAGGCTGAGGAACAAACTGAGCAAAAATTTCATCTAATTAAGAAGGGAGTAAAATAGGGGAAGGCAAAAGAGGAAACAAGAGGTCCACGGAGGCCGGTCACAGAGGGCCCTTTCTCCATACTCATAGGGTTGTTAGGTTTTTTCCAGGTACAGCAGGGAGTCATTTAGAGTTATTGAGCAAGAGAAGGTCATTGTCACTTGGTGGCTAGTGTCAGGAAGGAGAGAATTGCGCTACTCTTGGTCAACATGTAAGTCATTGTCCCCTCTGTCCCTGAGGCTTGAGGCTCCTATTTAGCATCGGCTGTCCTTAAAACTGCCAGGCATGGAGGGAAGAGAGGATCCAAAGATCAGGGCTCAGAGGGAGAAGCGGTCCCTGCTCCCCTCCGTCTCCAGCTCACCGGCCCCAGGCTGAATGTAATTGTCCTCAATGAAACCATCATCATCATCATCTTCACCCACCTC
Source organism: Callospermophilus lateralis (assembly GCF_048772815.1). NCBI lineage: Eukaryota > Metazoa > Chordata > Mammalia > Rodentia > Sciuridae > Callospermophilus > Callospermophilus lateralis. The sequence goes on along the minus strand of NC_135311.1, from coordinate 111,855,416 downwards.
TGGGCGGTTCCCATTTCCTGTTCTGGGCAGTGGGCGGTGTCGGTAGCTGGCATAGTAGCGGCGGCAGACATGGAATTTGGCAGCAAGTGCAAGGAGCACAGAGAAGACCACAGCCCCCAGAACAACCCCTACCAGCACAGGCCACGCCCGGCCCCCAGTGCCCAGTCCAGGGGTCGTGGATATTACTGCGGGGAGCTTCGAGGGCTCCACATGGGCTGCAGAGAAAGAGAAGCATTATGGGTGGGAAACTGAAAGGAGGGTGGGCAGGGTCCTCCCCCAATCTCAGCAGCTAAGAGAACCCACCCTCTCCTCATCCACCGTGCACTGTCACTCACTTTGGTTTGTCCCATTCATGGAAGGGCCTGATGACATCAGTGAGCCTCAACCTCTGCCAGAGGCCTATGCCTCTGTCCTGGAAAATACAAAGAGGTGTGGGTGTCAAGGATAGACAGAGAGCATATATTCCAGGTCACACAGTCGTGTTAGGGCATGGCACAAATGCTGGGGCCTGGACAACTCACCACATCACTGTCCACAGAAGAAACAAGCCGAGTATGCAGAAACTGGCTGTACGTTCCTAAGGGTATGAACATCATCTCCATCTTACAGAAGAGGATGCCGAGGTCCAAAAACTAACTCAATCAAAGTCCTAGAATTTGAACCCAGATCTCTGACACCACAGCCCAGTCTGCTATGCTGTTTGGCTAAGGATGGAACATGGAGGCAGAAGCTGTTCATGGCTCCCAAAGGTTGGACAAGAGCAGTTGTTTGGAGCTACCTGGACACAAGGCAGACCACATGAAAAGGCCAATGCCCCCTTACCCTACCCAGGTTAGGGGCTCCAGACACAGCCAGGGCAGCCCTGAACCTCTGCTCCCCGAACCACTGCTGCCACATCTCTGCCCTCAAGCTTTCCGGCAAACCCTGGTACTCATCTCCACCCACAGAAGGCCCACACTGCCCCCAGAAGGAGGATTATGCCAGAGACTACTCCAGCAAGGACCTCCTGAGTCAGGAAAGATTACAGATGAGGGCCACCTGGGCAGGGAACCTGCCAGAGGAGCACCCAGGTGAGGGGAATAGCTGGAGGAGCACCTGAATCAAAGGCATGTGGGGAGGCACACCTGGACCTGCAGCAGAGCTCGAGGAAGAACTCCAAAGTTGGGAAGTACCTGGGGAGAGACAGCCCAGGAAGTACCTGGGCTGGGCAGCATCTGCAGGTGGAGCACCTGAATCAGAGGAGTCCCTGGACAGAGTAGCCAGGCTAGGGAAGTACCTATAAGGAAGCACTTGGTGTAGGGAAGTATTCTGTCCTATTCTTTAATACAGATAACCTAGTGACACCCTCACCCCTCACATCCAAACTGCCATCAAGCCCCATCAGTTCTTCCTCTAAATGTCTCGGGTGACCTGTTCCTGCCCTCCCCTGACAGCCACTGCTGTACCCAAGCCACCTTTTCCTTGCACCTTTGCCATGATCTTTCCGCCACGACCTCCTAAATGATCTTTCCCTGCCTCTAGTCCACTCCACAGAGCCAACACTGACCCTATCACCTACTTAAAAGCCCTTCAAAAGCTTTCCAAGCCTCTTAGGGCTGCCGGCTGATGGCCAGCACCTATTCCCAGGCCTCACAATCAATCCAGCGTGGGGCCCTCAGGGCAAACAAACTCTCCTACCTCTTTGCCACAGGTCCCTATCCACACTCAGACACACACCCACCCCTACTCACTCACCCACCCACCCTCTACCTCTAGCCACCCTCTCCACAGTTTTTTGAATCTCCATCCCTCAAGGCCAAATCAGAACATCCTGCCCCTGAGGTTTTCCAAGGATTCCCCCAAAGTGGCCCCAGTAAAGTCCTGCTCAGGCAGTCACAAGTTAGAACCGGCTATTTCCAGCCAAGCAGCTCTCTGGGAACAAGGACTTGGCTGGCTGATCAGCGTCAAGGTGCATGCGGGCAGAGCTGGCCTTTGGCGGCTCAGCAAGTTAATGAAATGAATGGGGAATAGGGGCTGGGGGCAGGGAAGGAAAGAGAGAGTGAACTTATGGGGGAGGGGGGAAGGATGCATCAGAAAGGCGAGGTACACAGTTCATTCATTCATTAGCAAGCATTTCTTGGCTGCCTGCTGCGTATCTCTCCCCAGGCACTAAGTCCCCCCAGATAAGAGTTTGTTATAGTGAAATGATTTGAATTCAATTTGACTTTCCTAAGATTTTACTCCAATTCCTCTCCTCTCTGCCTGTTTCTATGAATCCTTCCCAAGGACGGACGGACGAACAGACAGACAGACACAGACACACACACACACACACACACACACACACACACACACACGCCCTGCCCCCTCAGGTCAGATAATCACACACCCCTCTGATCTGCACAGACACACCCCCACCCTGATCTGTAGTTTCCTTGTTGCTCTCAGGAGCCCCTGGGAATCTACAGAGAGTCTGTGCACCCTCGCCCATGCCCCCCAATGTCCCCCCGCCCTGCTCCCACCTTCAGGAACTGGGCACAGTCCGTGGAGGTGGCTTCCGGCTAGGCCGGCAGAACTTGGACAGGTGGGCGGGACAGAGTTACCACTTGACTCACCTGGGGAGGCGGTGGGTGGGGCGGAAGCAGCAGGAGAAGGAAGGGGAGGGTAGGGGAGGCCAGGGCAGAGCAGGGCGGTTAGCAGTGCCTCCCGCAGGGTAGACTCATCCTACATCTTCCCAAGTTTTCAGGGGGGCAGGCTCACCCTCATCCCCAATATTGGGAGGTGGGTGTACAGCTGGAATCCGGAGGAGGGTCCAGAAGGCCCTAATAGAAGCAGACCTCAGCAGGCAGCTACTCAGACTCGTGGCCCTGATAAACAAGTAAATTTCCTGTGATGGGTACAAAGTCCAGAATTGAAGGGAGCTTTGCAGGTCTGAGAAGGAGGTGGGCGGGAACTGCAGTGCGAGGGGGAGAGTGACCTTTCCAGGCAAAGCGAGATGGACCAGACACTCTAAAATTTCCTGCAAGTGTGTGTGTGTGTGTGTGTGTGTGTGTGTGTGTGTGTGTTTACCCGACTTGGGCCTTCATCTGGATCTCAAGGTTCCCTGTGACCCCACCAACCAATTCTGGGCCTCTCCAGGGGTGCTCCTTCTTGCCTTGCACCTCATCCCTGGGCCTGGTGCCTCCTTGTCCTTCAAGATCCAGTTCAGGAGTCACCTTCCCTGAGCCCTTGAGCCTAGTAAGGCCGCCTGTGGCGTGCCCGGAGCACCCTCTGTATCACAGCATTTCTCCCACCAGCTTGTACTTCTCTTTGTGCTGCTTCCCGATTGGCATGGGAGCTCTCCCAGGGTGGGAGGCAGTCTCTGGGGAGTCCCTAGGTTCCCAACACCCAGCACAGGGCCTGGGATGGGGCAGGCTCTTGGGGAAGATGGATTACCTGGGCTCAGGCACAATGGGCCAGGATCCACTGGGTCAGACAGGAGCAGGACACAGCTGGAGCAAGGACTGCGGAGGATGGTTGCAAAGGCCGCGTTAAGAAAAAAACTCTGAGATGCCCTCACTTTAACTACACAGGGCTGGGGATGAAAGGGAGGCCAGATGGGGAAATTAGATCAGAAATGAGCTACAGGCCACAAGAACCAAAGTGTGTTTTTACCTTCTTGAGCTCTGTTAAACCCTTGAGTGCCGCCGTATCCTACTTACAGGTTGCTTCTCCATCATGACAGCCTCCCTGTCCCGAAGCCTTGTCTGGCCATGGGGTGTGATCCCAGCCCTCTCATCTTAGCCAGTATGGGTCTGGTGTGAACAACCAGGCTGCCTTCCTTAGATTTTCATAATAAAGTACTCTGGCATTTTCCCAACCACTACTGGTCCTTGCTGGTGGGGGCTGCATCAGCTTGTCCCAAGACAAGTCCATTCTGGCAAGCCTGGTAATGGCTCACCTTTCCTCACCAAGATCTCACAGTCTTGTGAGTCATGTTCAACAGGGACAACCGTGCTGGAGAGCAGAGGCCTGGAATGTCTCCGGATGGAGTCTCAACTCACTGCCAGGAGCCCCTTCCATCTTCTCCCTGATCTGGCTTACACCTGCAATGCCTTCCCACCTTCCCCTCCCTGGATTTGTGTGTTCTGCTCTTTTCCTGGGCCCCTCCCTACTCCAATGGCACCTCCGACCCCTCCCCAACATCTGCATCTTCTAACTGCTAAATTATCCTGAGCAGGCCTCCTTACCTTGCTGGTTCCAGCTACCAAGCCTCATTTATCTAGAAGACTTCCCAGACATTCCCTTGTCTGGGTGACCCTCCTCCGTGCCCCATGCCATGCCCCATGCCAGCAGACCTCAGCCCTTCTCCTTACAACCCTGACCACCAACCACCTAGTGTGGTGATTTTCTTTTTACTTTCTCCCACAAGCCTGCGATCTTTGGATGTGGGGTCTGTGTCTATCTTAATTCTCATCATATCACCAACTCCAAAATGGCAACAATAAATACTTATGAAATGAATGAGAGGAAAGTCAATATTAACCCAAATGGGGCAAGAGGCGCCAAGAAAGGTGGGGGTTTACTTTATTTTTGAAACAAAGAAATCATAGGATTCAGAAGGGCCTGGTGGCACCCACATATAATCCTTACAACTCTGGAGGCTGAGAAAGGAGGGTCTCAAGTTCAAGACAAGCCTGGGGAACCAGCAAGACCCTGTCTCAAAATGAAAAATAAAAAGGTCTGGGAGTGTAGCTCCAGTAATAAAGTGACCCTGGGTTCAGTACTGGAAAAAAAGAAATCATAGGATTCAACAGATATCCACAGAACACCTGCATGCCCCTGCCATTGCATTGTTCAAAAAAGAGATATAACATGCCCTAATTCACATACTATAAAATTCACACTTTGTAAAACATAACATTTATAGCAGTATGTTGGTGGCACTGGGCAACCATAGCTCTATCTCTAAAGCACTCTCTTCACACCAAAAGCATCCCCTTCCCCCTCCTCCAGCTTCTAGCAACTACTAATCTGCTGTCAGTCTCTATGGATTTGCCCATTCTGGATATGACACATCGATGCAATCACATTGTGACTATTTAATGGACTGTCTCATCGATCCTCATAACCAGGCTATGAGATAGATGTTAATTATCCCTTTAACAGGTGCAGAAAATGAGGCTGTGAGAAGGCAATTGGCCTGAAGTCCTGGAGAAGAAGAAAATAAGCAAAAGGTCCACACATCCACCTGTCAATCCATAAGTGAAAGAAAATTTCTTGAATGCCCATGAGAGATCCACATCCTGTCCATCCTGCTCACATTGTAAAACAGCAGAAGGCAATCTGCTGGATGCCCCCGTAACCTGGAGAACAGAGAGAAGGCTGGATATCAACTTCTGCTGGCTCTTCAGCCAGGAGCTCTGATGCAGTGAGCAGCTTCCATGACAGCCCTGGCAACCATGTGGTCCGCTCTGAGCAAGCTACTAGGATTAGAGTTAGTGTCATTGTAAAGCTTTTATTCTAATGGAGAAGATGGACAGTACACAATTAAAGAAACAAATAAGACTATTTCAGATGGTGGTGAGTGTTATGAAGAAAATAGCTTCATGTGAACATGAGAAGAGATTGCTACTTTAGATGATCTCACTTAAGATCATCTAAAGAGGGGACTCATTTAAGAGGGAACCTTTGAACCGGGATCTAGATAAGAGTAAGATAGCAACTACACCAAAGTCTGGAGAAAGAGCATTCCGGGCAGAGAGAACACACAGGAAGACACTAAGAGGCGGGAGCGTGACTGGCTGGTTCAAGTGGACAGAAAGGAGCCTGGGAGTGGAGTGCAGGAAGGTGGCTGGGGGAGAGTTCTCGTCCCCCATGGACCTCATTCACTGCTGGTTTGCCTCCAGCAGGCCAGGATAGAGCAGAGAGCCAAGCTAGAGAGCTGGTGCAGTCATCCAGGGATCGGAAGACAAGGGGCCTGGCTGTGGGAGAAATCCTCAGGTCGCAGATATATTTAAAGGTGAAGCTGATAAGACTCATTGATTGGATGTGGATTGGAGTTAGAAAGAAAGAAAAAAAACAAAAACAAGAATTTTGGGCTGAACAACTGAAAGACTGGAACTGTGGTTTACTAAAGCAGGGACAGGATCTGGAGGGAAAGCAGAACCTGAGAGACATCCCAGTAGCACACCAAGCAGGTGTAGCATGAACTAGCCTGGATACACCACCCTCTCGAGTAAGAGAACCAGCAAAATGTACATGATTTTTCAAGTCAGGCATCTGGGTGAGGAGAGAGGTGGAGAGGAGAGAGAGGCGCTCTGGAATAGGCCAGGAAGAGAGGTCAAGGTGGGGAAAGAAGCCTAGGGAATGGCCGGTACAGTAAGAGGCGTCCAGTCCAGAGAAGCAAGCACTGCAAGGGCAAGGGATTGGTTATCGATGTCAATGCTGCCGATAGGTCAATTAACATGCGGACTGAGAATCAACCTTTAAATTGGCAAAGTGAAAGTCATGGTGACCTTGACAAGAGCAGTTTCGCTAGTGTATTGAAGACAAATCCTGGCTGGAGGAGAGCTTGAGAACACAAGCAGAGGAATTGGAGGAAGCAGAGACCGCTCTTCCAAGGAATTCTGCTATAAAGGGAGCAGAGAAATGGGGCAGACACTGGAGAGAGGTGCGGATCAAAGGAGGAGTTTGGTTTTTGTTGGTTTGTTTTTTCTTTTCTTTTTTTTTTTTTTTTTTAAGGCTAAGAGCTATTAGAACAAACAGTATGCTGATCAGAATCCAGGAAAGACAGGAACTTGATGATGCAGAGGAGAGAGGGAAGGGACAGTGCAAGACAGTCCTTGAGAAATCAGAAGGGTGGGGTCAGGTGCACAGGGTTGGCCTTGGACGGGTGCAACAGAGTCCCTCTGAGTCACCAGGGGAAGGCGGCCTGTACAGGTAAAATACAGCAGGTCTGTGGGGAGAACCTGAGGAAGTTTTCTTCTAGTGGCTTCTGTTTTTCCAGAGTAAAGAGGATGTGATGTCCCCAGCTGAGATTTGAAAAGTAGGGAGGAGGCACTGAGATTGGCTGAGAGAAGAGAAGGTGAGGATTCAGTTCATTATCACAGAGCAAGGGTGGCAGGATCCATGAATTTATTTATTTATTTATTTATTTTTAGTTGTTGATGGACTTTATTGTCTTTATTTTTTTGTATGTGGTGCTGAGGATCGAACCCAGTGCCTCATGCATGCAAGGCAAGCACACTACCACTGAGCCACAACCCCAGCCCCAGGATCCATGAATTTTAGGGAGACTGTTAGTGTACTAGAGAGGGCAAGTGAAAAAGATGGGGTGAGGGGGCAGATGGTGGCAGGTGGAAACTAAAGTCACCCAGGAAATGCAGTTCTTTTTTTTTCTTCCCATGGTACTGGGGGGTTTAACTCCAGATACACTTTACCATTGAGCTACATCTCTAGCCCTTTTTTATTTATTATTAATTAATTTTTTTTTTTTTTTTTGAGACAGAGTCTCACTAAATTGCGGAGGCTGTCCGGGAGTATCTCGAGGCAGCCAGTGCCTCGCCAGGGTGATTTTTCCTATGCAGAAGGGGACAAGCCACTGAGAAAATGAAGTCTGAAATATTTAGTGAAGAAATAAAAGACAAAATCAGAAAAATAGTTTTAAATGCAGAGCACCCGATAGGTCCAGCCCACACATGAGCTGGAGCTGAACAATTAGAAAATGGCTCTGGTGGTTTTATTTAAGGGGGTACATCAAAGGCAGGGATAAGGTTTCAGGGGTGGAGTCTTGCTTCATGCTGTCTTGCAGTCAACAGGCTGATTGGCATCTTGGCAGGCTACACCAATCTCTGAGAAGCTGTGTGGCTACAGTAGGTCACCCCATCTCTGGTGCTATGTGGGACCTGGCAGAGCTGAATAGAAATTCACATGTATCTGGTCTTAATCAGTAGGATTGATTGCCATCGGGAGTTCCCAAATACCAGATTTTCCTATTCAATCAGCTTCCATGCCGACCTGTCCACGCATAGTCCATGGATGGCTCTCTACACTTGGAGCTTGCTATCCTTCTGTCTTAGCCTCCCAAGTCGCTGAGATTACAGGCATGTGCCACCGCCCAGCTGGGGATGCAATTCTTGATAAGGACAAGTCCTAAGAAATGAACCGTGGTGTGGTCTTGGGGTGGGGCTGGCAGACCAATGTTGGGTTACTCTTATCTGAGGCATGTGGCTAACCTTCTGAATCAGAGGTCTAAGGAAAACATTCTAAAAACTCTATTAATAAATAACAGAGCGAGAGTTCAAACCCAGGCTTCTGACTCCAAGTACAGCCCCTTTGCAGCAGCTGGGTCTCCACTCTGATGAGTAAAATTTTCTATCAGGTGTTCAATTCCTCAGTCATTTGGAGTGACAGATAAGAATCTCTTCCCTTCAATGATGTGATTTTATGTCCCCCAAAGAAAACACAGGATTCTGCTAGCTGAACAGGGAACAGATGCTGAGCAAGCAAAAGCCTGAGGAGCCCTAATTCCCCCACCCCAACACCCACCAGTCACCTTCTCCATCAGACCCAACTCCTCCCTGAGGCAGACAGAACTTCTCACCCAGGGGTCTTAGGTTTGGGGTAGTTGCAGAGCCCCTCCGAAAAGCCACGAAAGCAGGAAATGCGTGTGCACCCGCAGTCAGGAATATGTAAACAGGCCTGGCTCCACCAGATGCTCAATATAAATTGTTGGATAAATTCATCGTTAGAATTCCAAGGCGTTCACTTGCTTGCTTCAGGTTCAGAACTGGTACTAACCCTGTCCACTCCGTGTGCAAGGTCCTCTGTTCTAAGGTATTTATGTCTATGCTGCTTTCTTTGCAAGCCTCTGGAGGGAAGCCACCCATTTCCCATGCTTCCAATCTCTTCCTGCCTCTCAGAAAGGAGTCAGCCCCTCCCTGGCACTTAGAAGCATGTTTAGGAGGACACAGAACTCTGCCTCCTCCTTTCAACTGTTTTTCCTTTGATACCGGGGATTGAACCCAGAGGTGTTTAACCACTGAGCCACATCCCCAGTCTCTTTTTATATTTTATTTAGAGACAGTGTCTTGCTAAGCTGCTTAGGGGCCTTGCTAAATTGCTGAGGATGGCTTTGAACTCACAGTCCTGCTGCCTCAGCCTCCTAAGTCTCTGGGATTACAGGTGTACACCACCACACCTGGCCTCCTTTCAACCTTCACCATCCAAGGAGGCTGGCCTTTTTTCTGATCTGCCTCCTGGACATATCCCAGTATTCAGAGCCTCCCTGAAGACTCTTAACAACTAGGCTTGAAGTTTGATGGAAACCAGCCCTCCAATCCAATCATCACTAAGTTAGTTTGTGAGATAAGCTCAAAAGGGTATGTCCTCAGTGGAGCCTCCCAGGAGACCTGAGACTAGGGCAATGTTTCAAGACTTCAACTTCTAGGGCTTCCTCACTTCTTCAAGACGAATGAGCCCATCTAGAGCCACAATGTTCTGTGAGGCCCTGAAGATGAGCTTACACCAAGCCTCCTACACCTCCAAACACACCACCCTGAAACTCAATAAAATTACCTCATACAGTTGCCACATCGGATCCAATATCCAAGCTCATGGGCAACTTTTCCCCAAGTCACCAGCTTTCCCTTACCACATCTGATGTATAAAAATAATTAAACATCACCCATGCACAGGGTAGCGATATAGCAACCCCATGGTTGACAATCTCTGGGGTAGCCAGACCTAGGGGAACAGAGCTGAGCAGGCCTGGGACCTCCTTTCCTTAGGGACACCAGGTCCATGCAAGTGGCCAGAGGCAGTAGATCAGCTGGGCAGAGCTGCCCACTCTGGTGTCCCCTCCCAGCCCTGCCTCCTGGGCTCTCTGCGGTAGGAATAGTCAGTCATCCCCACTACATTCCTGCTTTTTCATGGCAGCCCTGTTGGGAAAGGGAGAGGACTAGGAATTTGGTGTCCACCAGAGACCCCAGGGGTGTTGGAGCAGTTCTCATGCAGAAGTGCCCTGGTGGCAAGCACCACTTAAGCCTGGAAGGAGACCATCTCCCCGTGGGGGGTGAGAGGCCCACACCTGCACGTGGTTGCAATAGCTCACACTCCAGTTCCCCCGTCAGAACAAGTATCCCCTCCTCAGGGTGGGGGCAAGGGCTGAACTCTAGAGCACCACTATACAGTCAGGAAAAAGGGGGTAAGAAAAGGGTGGAGTGAGGGTGCTACCTTCAAACCTTTCCCTGTCACCCCTGGGCCATGATGGTGAGTGCTAGTGGAGTGCCAGGAATACTGAACAACCAAAAGGCAATCCGCATGTGCAGGTCCTGTAAGGAATGTGTGCGACTGTGGCCATGGAGACAGATTTCTCTCATAACATGTGCTTTGTAGGCTAAGTAGGCTTGCTGTTGTTGGAGGCAGAAAGACAATGAGTCACTTGTGTCCTCAGACACTGAGTGTGCAATTGGTTCTAGAATTTCAGAGTGACCTGGTGTAACTTAAAGGCGAGATGCCCTTAAAATTCATGCCAACCCATCTCTCCTGATCTGCGGGTGCCTTTTACAAGGCCCTGTTCCATCAGAACCCAGTACAGCACTAAACTCATGTTTTTTTTTTTCCAGAATAAACTCTCTAATGCTGCCTGAGTACATAGAGGTGGGTTTTCTTAGATCATTTTTGGGGAGGTGGTGTATACAGAAGCTAACAGCCTTCCTGTAGTTGCTGACAGTAACTTTCAACCTGCTTCTTACCTGGGTAGTACGGTGTAATGAGCCTGGTACTCAGCCGAGCTCTCTGGCTATGGCTTGAACTACCTGGAGTCAAAGTTGAGCTCTACCTCTTAACTAATCTGAGGATGCATCGGTTTCTTCATCTGAGAAGTAGGGATAATAATGAAAACTGTCTCAGAAGCCTGAGAGACCCTGAGGTGTGGGCTTCACCTTTTCTTCACACCTGTAAATGTTCAATCACTGTTCACCAAAGGAATGGAGATTTGTTGGTGCTGTAGCATAAGACTGTTTACATTACTTGGTAAATTTTATCCTGATCAAAGTCAATAGAAGTTTGTTATGCTTTAAGTAAGTCCTGAGCTTCAAACTGCCTGAACCCTGTGTGGGGTGTTAATTTCAACTTCTGGCCCCACAAGACTCCTCGGAACCAAATGGCCTTTGTCAAGCAGTTTGTATAAAGGGACTTCATTCAGAGCCTTGTTGAATTAACTGGGGCTTCCTTTAAATAAAGGCTTGTTTTTAGAAGCCTTCTTTTTCTAACAAGGAAAAGAACACAATGGATTCCAAGTAATCTACAGTCCTCATCACAGCTTGTCACAAACACCTGGCGTATCTTTTCAGACCAGAGTGAAAACAGACACACGCTTACTACCTTGCTAACTTCAGGGCACAGCCTTGGCCTGATGCTCCAAAAGCATTTGCTGACAAACTTCCTCTCACTACACAGTTATTTCCTGGAAGAGTAGCAAAAGTTGTTCTTAATCGACAATATGGCTTTGGTTACTGCTGAAGTTAAGTGAAAATGCCATTGCTACCAATTAGTAATCTAAAAAAGCTTTAGAAATTACTTTTTTTCTTTTTAAAGAAAAAAAAAATCTCTTTTTGTGGGCCTCCCTGCCCACAAAAAGATATTTTCCCTTTCTTGGCTGATCAACATGGGAAGTGATTTATTGGTAAAGTTGATTTCCGCAGAGGTAGAACTCAGGAAGCCCATCAACATGTTGCTTATTTTAACCAAAAGTCAACTTCATAATGTTGTCTGGGCAATATTTACTGGGTCCTTCAAAAAAGCAATTGTGCCCAACAGCAAGGAGAGTGAAGGCCCTGATAGAATATACAAAGACACCAGCATTGGGGGTTGCACATAACAAAGGAATAGCTCAAATACTTTTAAAAATATTCTAGAAGGCAAGACACAAGGGCATGCTTTAGGAGAAGACAGGAATGTAATTTGGGAGGGGGGAAGTCATATTGGAACTACCCATCTCCTTTAAAAATCACTGAACAAACAAGGCAGCATTCAACTTCACTTACTGACTTTACATTGTTTATACACAATAGCTTCGCTCAAATCCAAGAAGCAAAGATGGGACTCTCATGTTGTTTATTTAGAAAAATAATTGCATGGACACTCAGGTGATCCACCTCAGTCTGGCAGGTTTTCTTGGGAGGAGTCTCTGTTACTTAGAAGAGGACCAATTTGACACTGATTCAGATGGTCTGGATGGCAATTTTGATTTATTTTGGGGATTGAACCCAGAGCCTCACCCTATGGTAGGCAGGCACTCTTCTACTGAGCTACATCCTCAGCCCTCTTGATACCAATTTTAAAAGGCAACTCATAGAGATTCAGTCTTTTCCTCAGACTGCTTCTTGATCCAACCAGAAATTTTACCAGCTTTTTTTGTGTGTGTGCATAATTTGTATGGCAGTTTCACCCAAATGGACCTCAACTGCGTCACCATTTCCACAAGAAGGTTAAGGACCTCATCTACATAGACAATTAAGTCAAATTCTTGGGCATCTGCAATAGTTCCCAGAATGTTCCCACGAATGTTGACATGTGTTCTAAAACCCTAAGATCAGTTTAAGACATTGCACAAAAAAAAAAAAAAAAATGAATGTTGTAAGAGGAAGATATCATCAGTTTGCATTCTGAGCCACCTCTTCAGGGAAACCAGTGGAAATTGAGCTATCAGGTTTTTCTGTCCCTCTGGAACCTGAGGGTCACTTGAAAACCACGGGCCTTTACTTTCCTAAAATGAAAGACAGTTCAAGAAAATAATGCTTTGCTTTCCAGCTGAGCACTCCTTCTAGAATAGAATTTAATACAATTGATAACCATGCTGCCAAATTTTCTCATGTAAAGTGGGACATTTCTTGCCTTTTGTCAAAATGAGAAAATAAATGTGAAAAGCTGAATTATCTTCAAATTAATTTTATCTTATTCTCAACTACGTAATATGGGTCAAAGAACTGAAAAAAATATAAAAGATATATGGTGAAAATTTTCACTCCCACCCCGCTGCTCCCCCACCCCACCCCCCCTTCCTTCCTCTCACCCCAGGTAAGTACTTTTATTCCCTTATGGTATATCTTTCTCAATTTTCTTTATGCAAATACAAGTAGTGAATATATATGCTTATTTTTTTTTCTTTCTGGGACAAAAACATACTATATACACTGTTCCGCATATTGTTTTGTTGTTATTGTTGTTTTTCACTTACTAATTAGTGTGTCTTAGGGAACTTTAAAAATCAGTACATAGATTTGGAGAGTTTCTTCAACCATTTTAAAAACACAGAATATTTCATTTGTATAGCTACATCACAGTTTATTTAGCCAGTCTCCAATTGATTGACACATGGATCAATTCCAATTACTCACTGTGGCATTCCATGTAACGCCACAGTGAGTAACCATGACATTTTTTTACTGTACAATGGTATCTGTAGGAAAAATTCCCAAAAATGGGACGGTAAATCAAAGGGAACTCATATTTGAAATTTTTTAAATATTTATCTTTTAGTTATAGGTGGCCACAACATCTTTATTTAATTTTTATGTGGTGCTGAGGATCGAACCCAGTGCCTCATGCATGCTAGGAGAGTGCTCTACCTTTGAGCCACAACCCCAGTCCATATTTGACATTTTGACAGATATTTCCAAATTGCTCTCCTGGGAAGTTGTACCAACATGCCTTGCCAAGACAGAGTGATTTGGAATTGATAAGTAAAAATTATACTTAGGAAATTTCATTTTGTATTACACTTCCTATAGGTGAGGTTGAGCATATTTTCATGTGTTAAAGGGTCATCTATATTTACTTCTCTATAAACTTTTCAGAATTACAACTTCTACTTTTTCAAAATCTGCCCATTTATCTATTGGATTTTAGGTGGTTTAGATTTCTAATCAGTTGATTTCTAATCTACAATGTGAGTTACAAATTTTTTGTGTGTGTTTATCTCCCAGTTTTTACCATTCAGATTTTTTTATTTGAACTAAATTTGATTAATAGTTTCTGTTCAGATCTGTTAATTTTTAGTTTTAGGAAGGTCCACCTACCCTAAAGTTGTAAAGCAATGTGCTCTTGTTATTTTCTAGTTCTTTTGTGGGTTTTGTTATGTTAAATCTTCAACACTTGAGGAGTTAGTCTTGATAAGCGATGTAAACATTATTTATTTAAACATTATTTATTTTACACATGGTTACCCAGTTGTTGCAACACCATTTGTTAAAAAGCCCAACTGGTTTGACATATTACTTTTTACTAAATTCCTGCATGTATTTAGTTTCATTTCTGGATTTTCTCTTCTATTCTCTTGGTCTTTTGTGTGCCAGCATTACATGGTTTTAATTTTGATATTTTAGATATGTTTGATGTTTCTGCAAATATTGTGATAGAATAAAATGTTTCATAACCTAGTCCTTTAAAGCAAAAAAAAAAAAAAAGTTACACCTTGCTGTCTTTTTGAGGAATTTGGAAAGTCTCATCTGGGTGGTTCTGGCTCATTCAGAACCAGTATTATTTGACCATTATTGTCAAAGAGTAACTGAAAGTGGAACAGTTACTTGGAGGGGACAAGAGAGGGGCTAGAGTTGGCCAAGCTTCTCTTTCTCTTCATGCCTGGAGGCTTTTTCAGTGTGGTCTTTCTGCATAAGCTATTTTGAGCTTCCCCACAGCATGGCAGCTTTAGAGAAGTCAGACCTTTTACGTGGCAGCTCCAGGTTGTGAGAGTGTTGTGGCCAATTTGGAAAACTATGGTCCAACACATTTTATTTTCTGATAGGGATAGAGCACCAGTAATTGACCTCTTCCAGAGTATTCCTGGCTATTTTTTTGCCAGAAGAAAACTCTGCTTTCAAATTAGAAACCTTACACTTGAAGTGAGTTCACTTATAATCATGTGCTAATGTTTTATCATTTTCATAATATACATTTAGCTCTAAATATGGGTAAGTTCTTACTTTCTTCTTTACCTTCTTTTCTTTGTACTAGGGATTAAACCCAGGCGCCCATCCATAGTAAGCACTCACTCTACCATTGAGCCATACCTACCAGTTCCCATATGTGATTCATTTCTGAAAATGGATGTGTGTGTGTGTGTGTGTGTATGTGTGTGTGTGTGTGTGTGTTAAATCAAACAATAGGCATAAATGTTGTATGTATTTAGTGGAGGGGTGGGGGAGAAGGTAGGTTCTCAGATAAAAAAAAAGCCTTGTCCCTGATCCATGTGGTAATGGATTAAAGTTGGAGATGTCCTTATGAACTCATGTTCAGCTTATATAAATACAAATAATTACACATAGAAATATTTATAGATATGTGTATATGTGTATTAGTATACACACGTGTATTTCCTTGACTTGTCAGCTGAGAGAACCTAGAAACAATGACACTCCAGTATCAATGAGCACAGCAGCAGCCCAGAGTGTGGTTTCTAGTACCATTCTCAAATGAAGGAAACCAGGGCTCCTTGGAAAGATGGCTGATTCCCAGGACTAGAATGGGAAATATGCAAGATGAGTCTGGAGTATCTTATTAATGCCAAGAAGTAAGGAAGTGCTAAAGAATAAACAAGAACAACAAACTATATTTGTAGGGAAGGGGACGTCAATGGGACACAAGAGCCAACTGAATTAACAGAACTGGAACAATTTGAGCAACAAAATAAACTAGCTTTGGATTATAACCCAAAGTATGAAATAAATATCTGTGAGCCTGCAGTGATATAAATAAATAATAAACTAAATAAACAAGTGGGTGAAAAGAGAGGTAAATCTGGCTTTCAGAAAAAATGAATAATTTATGGAGCAACTTCACCTTCAAAAGAGGGAAGCATAAATCCCAGTCCTTAAATGTGTGTTGTATATGGTGACTTTCTCCAAAAAGTACAGTATGGAAAAGGAGGGACAAAAAAAAAGTAATTTTACAGTGGAGAAACCTGACCACTACTACCTCAGCCAAGTGACCAAGGTCAACATCAACACTGGGTTGCTACTCTGTGCCTTTCATATTATGGGATGAAAATGGCACTTTGCCTCTGTGTTCTTCCTCCCATCAGTCTAATCATGAGGAAAATTCCAGTAGAAGGTCATCCTATAAAATATTTGACTAGTGCTCCTTAAAACTGTCAGGTCATCAAAGCAAGGAAATCCTGTGAAACTCACAGCCAAGAAGAATCTAAGGAGACATGATAACTAAATTTAACATGATATCCATGAATTGGATGTTGGAACAAAAAAGAGGCAGAGAAAAACTGAAAAAAATCTACTAAACAAGTGACTTTAGTTATTAATAATAATTATTAGTTAATAATAATATTGGTTCATTAATTGTAGCAAATTTGCCACACTATAAGGTAAGATGTTAATAACAGGAGAACCTGGGTGTGGGATACCGTGGAACTCTCTATATATTATCTTCTCAATTTTTCTGTAAATTTAAAATTATTTTAAAAATAAAGTGTATTTAATTTTTTTAAAAAGCACCTTCAGTTCAAGAGAACAAGATTCACAGGAGCCTGTGGCTGTGGCCATGGGCCATGCCAGCCATTGCCTCTTCTCCCAGTGTTCTGTTGTTAACACTGAAGAAGCTGAGCCGGGCACTATCAGCCATATCCATGACACCTATACAGAGTCAGGGTGAAAGTTTAAGCACTTCCTTATTTAAGTCTGGCACAAGGGGAAGGGATATTTCTCCTAGGACCACCATTACTAGAAGTACAAACTCAGTGGGCCTTAGCCAGTCAATCCTTGTCCCTCCATAGTGAGCTCCCACCTAGTCTCCTACCCATTCCCCAGCATGGTCTGCTTTTCCCTCTTTCCCCCACATTCTCCCCACCCTCCATTCACTGAGGAAGGACAGTTACAGAGATCAGAGGAAAGGTGGGGAACAGTCCAACATGGAGAAAAGCAGCTCTATCCCCACATAAGTAAGCATAGTTTGGAGCCTTCCAAGCGCTGGAATCAAGTGGGACTCACACTGGTCATAGCAGGCAAAGAAGGCCAGTACCACCACCCTAACACCATCATGATTTTAGAGGAGGCCTGTCTTTCCCATCACCACCTCAAAAAAAAAAAAAAAAGCTAGAAACCACTCTCTAGGAAAGATGGACTTCCACCTTGAGAGAGTTTAAGAGTCTTATATATTGTCATAGACAATGTGCAGATAGTACATAAGTCAGGAAAGTCTGTGTTGGGAATGCCCAGTGCAGAGTCCCTTCACCATATGTCTTATATGGCTGCATCTGTGTGTTGTGCATGGTAAAGGGGAAAAGGGGAATAACTGCATAGAGGCACCTACCAAACTTGAACTTCACTGAACTTCCTCATCTCCTGTGATCTTCACTTCCTTGCCAATTACCCTGCCCCACCAT
The DNA here is from genome assembly GCF_048772815.1 of Callospermophilus lateralis. NCBI lineage: Eukaryota > Metazoa > Chordata > Mammalia > Rodentia > Sciuridae > Callospermophilus > Callospermophilus lateralis. Next base: position 111,838,060 of record NC_135311.1, on the reverse strand, counting down.
GGACTCTTTAATAATCCAGAAATGCAAGGATTCTCCCCAAATTCAAACTTCAACTATGACTTCAGCCATCTATCCCCACAACCCTCTCTCTCTTACTCCATTAGACTAGTGCTACTCAAAATGTAGCCCTGCACTGGTCTGAGAAGTGTTACAATGAGACCTGGGCTAAATCTCAGAATAGCATTCAGAAACTTTTATAGCAATCTGACCTTCCTGCAACAGCCAAGTGCATGATCAGCAGAATTGTACAGACCATATCAGGTATTAAAGAATTCACACAAGAAGTGCAGTATGTGGGCTGGGGTTGTGGCTCAGTGATAGAGCACTTGCCTTGCATGTGTGAGGTACTAAGTTCAATTCTCAGCACCACATATAAATAAATGAATAAAATAAAGGTCCATCAACAACTACAAAATAAATTTAAAAAAAAAGAAGTGCAGCATGTGACAGTAGTTGCCTGCTAGGGACATATAGCAGGACTACATGCTGGTCAATATAAATTGAGAACATGCATTAAATGGCCTTTCTACCACTCCTAGCTTCAACCTTTAAGCTGGTGTTTCTTACTCCTCCCAATTCAGGAAAAGCAACTCCTCTCCAAGAGAAATACTTCTGAATCCAGACTTTTATGTCCTTCCCAACCTAAATCACCAGAGAGCACCTCCATGAATGTTCACACCATTTATTTCAATCTAGAATGAATCCCCTTCTAATTCAGGCTGTTGCTCTTCAGAGTGGGAAAGGATCCTTTCTCTGGGATCATGGAAACAAAATTCTCTTCAAAGAAGATCCATGCCTTTCCCTGTTATAAATAGAACATAACAAACACACAGTTATTATTAATTTTTTTACCAAATATTTATTGAGAGACAATTGTTGCCAGTGATGTCAATCATTTGCAGTTGTGGTCCTTGCCCACATGGAGTTCTCAATTCAAAAGGAAACATTGGATGGACCTTACAAGGAAGTTGAAGGTTATTTATGAACATAAAGGAGAAGTACAGGAAGCCATGAAAGAGTGTAAACCTCACTGAAGATGTAACACATGGTGCAGCTGGGCATTGCATGGAGGTGAGCAGATAGGAGTGGTGTAATGGAGAGGTCCCTGGGGGAGGTAGAGTTTCCCTTCAAAATGGAAAGCAGAAGCACAGCTTCTGTGATTCTAACATTTTTTCTTAGACTGAACGTGTTAGTCAACTTTCCGTTGCTATGACAAAATACCTGAGATAATCACTTATAAGGAGAGAAGATTTATTTTGGCTCACACTTTCAGAGGTTTTAGTCCATGGTCACTTGACTCCATTATTCTGGGCTTATAATGAGGCAGAACCTCATGACAGAGAGCATGGGTGGAGCAAAAATGCTCAACTCATGGCAGCCAGAAAGCAAAAGTGGGGGGATTGGGGTCCCTTTGTATACTTTAAGGACATACCCCCAATCTACTTCCTCCAACTAGGTCCCACCTCCTAAAGTCTCACCGCCTCCCAAGATCACCATCAGCCAAGGACAAAGGTTTCAGCACATCATTATCACATTCAGAAATAAAAATAGTACAGAGTTTTGCCTCCTTATAGCCACATCAGATCCTTTTGGTACTTCCCTATGCCTCTGAAGCTGTTATTCTGGAACTTATACCCCAAAAAGAAACACCACTCCCAAGGAAGCTCAATATGGGTCAGACATTATCACGAGATTTGCTAAATCATAAACTCAGGGATGAGGATGTGGCTCAGTGGTAGAGTGCTCGCCTGTCATGTGCAAGGTCCTGGGTTCAATCCCCAGCATCAAAACAAACAAAACAGCTGGGCATAATGGTACACACCTATAATCCAAGTCTTGGCAGGCTGAGGAGTGTCATCAGGCCCGAGGCCAGCCAGGGCATCTTAGTGAGAACCTGTCTCATAAAATAGCTGAGGATGTACCTCAGTGGTAGAATAACCCTGGGTTCAATCCTCAATACTGGAAAGGGAGGGAGGGAGGGAAGCAAGCATACAGTAAAACAAGGTCTTTGCAAAAAAAAAAAAAAAGTAAGTTGGTCTCTGTTATTTGGACAAGTGCCTTGAAACTTCAAATCTTCAAGTTTCTGCCATGAAATAACTTCTTCTTTTTGGGCTATTTCCAAGGCGTGGCATCTATCCTTCACAGGGTCTGGCACATGGAGAATGGATCAGTAAACACATGCACATGTGAGTGGATTTCTGTGAAGCTGTATCCCTGTCTTTATCTTGTTTTCATTAAGCTGGTCCTACAGAAGGACTACTTCAAATACAGCAGCCCCAAATCTACAGGATGCTTATGAAAAATATACAACAGTTTTCACGATGACTCAGAATGATTGCTGCCATCAAGCAAACACACCTACTTAGCTCCACAGCCCACTGGGGGGGCATGAGCACCTGATAGGGTTTGGATGGGTCCAAAAACACAAGTCATCTTTTCAGTTGATAAAGGTAAATGATAACTAATTTGATTAGCTTTTCTTTTTAGGTTCAACTACAACTATTTAACTAATTCTAAATGAAAGCCATTAAAATTTAGCATTTGGAAACTAAAACTGGCACATAGAGTTTACTAAAAGCTCAACTTCAGTGTTCACCAGGAAGCTTGGCTACCCTGGACCCCTGGCAATCTGGAAAAGCTTTGCATGCTGTCCACTTACTCACAGCTGGAATTCCCATTACTTTCAAGACAGTGGCTTTGTTCGCAGTGAATTATCAGCCTTATGAGGAGTTGATCATGCTGCTAGTCTTTTTTGGATTTTTGTGTTTTTTTTTTTTAAACAAATTACCTTTACTTTAGCTCTAACATTATCAATTTGGTTTGTTTGGGCTGTGGGTTAACCTTCCAATGCATAGAACAGCATTAAAAAGTATTTTTGGCCTATAATTTTCCAGTGACTGAGACTTCAAGATCTGCATGGTAGCTTAAATATTCCTATTGTAACTGCAGATGTATACGCAACCCACTCTACATTTGTTTGTGCTGTGATATTTCATTTGGCATATGCTGTGTATAAACTAATGCTATTTAAATTACTTGCAATATAAACTCAATACATGTAAAAATAGCTTTACACTTATAGGACATTGTTTTATAATACAAATTCTTGTATGCAAACTCTGCAACATTTGCCTTTCATTTATCTACAGATCATTAACTGAATTTTGTTTCCTAGTTGAAAGCAGTGAAGACAGATGGGCCCAGAGTTTTTGCACATGTCAGTCACAGTATCTCAAACTTCCCCATTCAGAAAAAAAAAAAAAAAACCTCTGCCAATATCTGTAACATTTTCTAGAACAAATTCTGCCCCAGTGCTCATACTACAACTGCAAAATGACATCAACTCCACCAGGTTTTCCCAGAACCAGTGAGAGTTCCACACAAGTGTACTCTGCCCACAGACCTGCCACACAAATGCCCCAGCATTTTCCAGCTCCTTTCTCATCCCAAAATCAAAGATCTTGGCCCCAGAATGAGCTGAAGTCTAAGGCATCAATCACTCTTTGAGTCCCACTCCCACCCAGTGCCCCTGCAGAAAAAGCTCATCTCGGCCTCAGACCTGGGAAGGGGAGTACCTGTGAGGTGGACAGATTTTTCTCTGGTCCTTTTTCATGATACTCCAGGAGTCAAAATCCTTCCTGAGATTTTCAGAAGAGGGACATAACCCAACTGAACCATCTGCAGGGACCCAGTTTCCATCGGAAAGAAAATTTGAGTATGGGGGATCCAGAGTAGAATCAAGTCTTTATTCAGAACAAAGAATGGAAAGATGTTCCCGCCCCAGAGGGAGGGTTTGGGTTTCCAAGTCACTTAAGCTAGCACCAGGTCTCAGCCCAACCAACCATATCCATCCAAGGCAGGCAGTGGGGGCCACAGATTTAACAAGTGAGCCTTGGCCACCTGATGGCTCCTCTTGCTGTTCTCTGGAAGGACCTTCCCATGGGCATCTTGTACCTGCAGGTCATGTTCTGTCTGGGAACTGCCAGTGGTGGCTAGAGGTGAGCCTGGGTGCCAGTGTGCTGAGAGTACAGCAGATCCAATATCCACAGGGCTCTGAAGCCGTGGCCAAGGGGCTGAGTCTGCTCCCAGGTCTGCTCCAAGCCTTCCAGAGTAGGTGCATCTCCCTGGCTGCATAGGGATAGACATGGGTTTGCTGCAAAATGAATGACAGCAGGCGGACAATGAGCTGAGGCTTCATTCTATCAGCAGCTTCAGCTGAGAGCACCCATGTCACAATCTGCTGCCCATGGGTTCCCCTGAGTCTGTTTAACATGTGCACTTGTGGAGTAATCAGCATCGAGTAACCAAGCACCAAGTCAGAAGTTCCAATCCCCGCCTTGCCCCAACCTCAGCATGCCTTCAAGCCCTGCAGGCCTCAGCTTTCCCATCTGTAAAACAAAAGAAGTACACTAGATAGATTCAAAGACTCTTTGTGGCCCTGAACCCATATTCTTTTGAGTATGTTCATTCTCAGGTCCCAAAAATCCTTGTGCTACATGAGAACTCCTCTCTAGGAGCCCATGTAACTGTCTGCATCTTGGAGCACATGTGTGAGGCATCATGTGGGCCACACTTGTGTGTGTGTGTGTGCTGGGAGGAGGGGAGACCCCAGAACAATGCCATGCCTCCAAAGCTCCTCAATAGGCGGAAGCCACTGACTTCCTCTATTTCCTGCCTCTTGTATGCCAGCAAGACTGTGGACTGAAGGCAGAGAAGGGATAGAAAATTAGCCCAAACATTCCCAGGTCTCTCTCTACCATAACCCTCCCCGACCTCCACCTAAATAGCCCCCCTTCCAGGGCCTTCCAGGCCACACCCATCCCCAGCTTTGTGGTGGCCAGACTGGGTGATCTAGAGGCTGAGAAGCAGGATAAGTCCTCCCATCCTCTCCCCTGCCACCCTCCCACCAGAGCCACCTCATTTCCTCTTCCTCCCCAACACTGGGGCCTACTGACCGGCACAGGCGGAGTACTCAGACCCACAACTGACCCCAGGCCCAGCTTGTCCTGGCTGGCCTGGGTCAGCCTCTGGAGTATGGTCTGGCTGGAGCCCCCTTTCCTGCTCCCTCTTCTCTTCCTGGCTTCTCATGTTGGTAAGTCTTCCACGAGTCCCCCATCCCATTACTAGGCTCCAAGGTCCTGATTTTCCCCCAAAGAAATCCTATCATGTCATAGAAACAGACAGGAGAATAATGGCTGCCACGGGCTGGGGAAGGGGAATGGGAATTATTGTTTAATGGGTATAGAGTTTATGGAAAGAGTTATGGAAATGGTTAGTGGTAAAGTTTGTACAACATTACAAATGTATTTGATAACACTCAAGTGTATGCTCCCAAATGGTTGAGATGGTAAATTCTAGGTTATATGTATTTTGCCACATTAAAAAAAAAATGGGGGGAAAAATAGAAACTCTATCATCACTGTCATGATTTTGACCCACCAGAAAGCAAAGATCAGGGTCAGGAAAACTTAGGCAGATACTAGAAATCACTGCATGCTGGGGCTGGGGAGGGAAGGAGAACATCCATTGACTGTTGGATCTCAGGATCTGTGGGAGCCATAGGGCCTATAGATTCAGTGATGTTTTCAGTGGATGCTTATAGAGTCAGTGTACTGGGCTCATTCCGGTAATCACTGGACAAATGTTTACTGAACACTAACAATATTCCATCAGTTGCGAGGCTGGCAACCTCCAGACCTATACAATGAGACTCAACAATGCTGACCTCCTATGGCTGTTATGGGGTTTAAATGAGATGATGTACATAGCCTGCTTGGCACAAAGCCTGGCACTTGGTAAGGATTTCTAAATAAGCTTAGTCCTTCAGTCTCCTGGTAGAAGGATTAGAACACAGAAGCTGCCTTTGAGTGGCTCGTGGTATAGTGGGGAACACAGCACATGGGATGAGCTAATCAGAGATAGGCATGAGGAGCTCTAGGGGAGTACTGAGGAGGAGTCAGAGTAATGGACAAGAACAGAGTCAGGAAAGATTTCACTAAGAAAGTTGGCAGTCAGAAGAATCAATGCAAGTCTCAGAAGCATGGAATAGCACAGGAGAAAAGGGTCCTATAGGGAAAGCAGACGGAGAGGCAGAGTGTGTATAGCAAGGGGCTCAGGAGCATGCACACTGTCCTACAGGAAATGGGGAGCCCTGGAAGTTACAAGCAAGAGCGTTACAAAGGGCTAGTGGTGATATCTCAGTGGTAGAACACTTGCTTAGCATTCATGAGGCTCTGGTTTTGATCTCCAGCATGGAGGGGGGAATATCTCACAGAGAGAGAAAGAGAAAGAAATCGGGGGCGGGGGTGGGGGAGGTAAGTGTGGTTTCTTGGAATGTTCCAGGTCAGTAGGGATAAGGGCTGAACAAAGGTGTTTGGGAGACTGGAATAAAGTCAGGAAGCTTTTAGGAAGCAATTTGCAGAATTTTGTGATTGGTTGGGGTAGTTGGCACAAAGCTTAATGGTGTGGATTTTAAAATCAAACAACCTAGCTCTTCTCATTACTAATTGTGTGACCTTGGGCAAGTTACTTAACTTCTCACAGTCTTTTCCCTGCCTATAAAACAGGGTAATAACACCCACCTCCCAGGACAGTCAGGATGATAAAATGAGAGAACATCAGTAGAGTGGTTGGTATAGTGTCCTGAATATAATTGACATCCAATAAACATTCATTGTTATAGCAGTGGGAGGATGAGATGACTCCATAGTTACTGCCTCAGCTGGCAGGTGCTGTCTGCTGAGTCAGGGAGCAGGAGAGAGGAGCAGGTTTGGGAAGGCTGATGGAAATGAAGCGCTGAGCTGAAAGGCCATCCCAGAGTTATTGACTCAGAGGTGATAGTTAAAGGGAGCTTGCTCAAAGAAGCCTCTATAAAAATTATTATTGCCTCCTTTGTAAGTGGAAGGAATATCAATTTCACTGGAGGCTTCCAGGATAAATAGGAAAAGGGTGCTTGATACCTGGTGCATGGTCAGTAAATGCCAGCTTTGTTTACTCATATCAAGCTTTCAAAGAACATTAAATGATAAGCTAAGTGGCATTTAATTTAATTTAATTAATTAATTTAATTAATTAATCATGGAACTGAGGCAGGCAAGCGGGCTCTCCTGGATCTGGTCTGGACTCTGGCTCTATCTGGTCTCTGCCCACATGTGACCACATGTTTTATGCTCTTGTCACACCAAACTTGGACAGTCTCATTCCCCACACCATAACATTTTTCCTTCCATGTCCTTCCGTAGCTCTTCCCCCTATCTAGAATGCCCATTTCCCACCCTGACCTGTCTCCCTCCCCATTCTCCTCACCCGTTGTGATCTGCTTGAGCTTTGAAAGTCCTCAAGTTGTATCTCCCAGGAAGCACCTCCCCACCCTCCTGCCACTCCCAGGTTGGGTTAGGTGCCCCTCTCTCTGCTCCCTCTCACAGAACCCTGCATCTGACAGCTATGTCCATGTCTGCCTCTCCAACCAGACAGTAAACTATTTGGAAAGCAAACACCAAGACCCACCTGTGTCTGCATCCACCTGGGCCCCAGGCCTGTGCTGGACCTGCCCTCTTCTCTAAGCCAGGCAGAACTGGCTTCATTTCTGCTGCACACCCAAATTAAATCCCAACACATCAAATATTTCATGATTTCTGTGGTAACAAGGAGGGGGGCCCCTAAAAGATGCTTTTGGTCTGGATGGGGGCAGAGAGAAGTGACTTGAGGCAACCTTGATGAACCAGTTTTGGAGAGGAGCTAGGAAAGGGGCCTGGCGGAGAATAAAGTGAGGAGATGAGACAGGGAGCAGAGATCATTACTTCTGACAGCTGGGCTGTAATGGAAAGCCATGTGGCAGGAGAAGGCGGGGAATGTCCAGCCAGAGAAGGGTTTGTGTTTTTGTTTTTGTTCTTTTAGGATGAAGAGACTTGAGGGCAAAGGACCAGTGCACATGGAAGGGGGAAGGAGGGGGATGGAAGTACCTGATAAAATGAAGTGCCTGTAGGCTCTGAGGGTCCCAACAGGGAAGGAAAGAGGGTGGGAAGAGGGGACCCTCTTCCGAGGGTGCGGTAGAACAGTAAGATAAGAGGACTGGGATAGGGAGTTCTGGGGTACAAGGAAGGGTTCACTGGGGCTATGATGGAGTCACTGCTGTCCTGGCCCAGGCGCGGCTGTGGACCTGACGCTGCTGGCCAACCTGCGCCTCACAGACCCTCAGCGTTTCTTCCTGACCTGCGTGTCCGGGGAGGCTGGGGCGGGGAGGGGCTCGGATGCCTGGGACCCGCCCCTGCTGTTGGAGAAGGACGACCGCATCGTGCGCACCCTTCCACCCGGACAGCCTCTGCACCTGGCACGCAATGGCTCACACCAGGTCACGCTGCGAGGCTTCTCCAAGCCCTCAGACCTCGTGGGTGTCTTCTCCTGCGTGGGTGGTGCTGGGTCGCGGCGCACTCGTGTCATCTATGTGCACAACAGCCCAGGGGGTGAGTTCTGGCCTTGAGGGGTCGGGGTGGGCACTGTCCTGGATCACTGACCCCACCCTCCCTCCACTCCACAGCCCATCTGTTCCCAGACAAGGTCACACATACAGTGAACAAGGGTGACACTGTGGTGCTTTCTGCACGTGTGCACAAGGAGAAGCAGACTGATGTGATCTGGAAGAGCAATGGTGAGAGGGGCATTTGGTTGGGTAGATGGACCCACAATTCTGACGCCGCAGCACCTCCATCCTCAGAATTCTCAGTTTGGGCCCCATCACCCTGATACACCTGTTGTCCCCATGGCCAACCTTCAGGGCCATTCCTTGACCTGAACACACTTGAATTCATCTCCATTCTAGCTCTGGGCCCCCTCTTACTATACTCAGAGGACCAGGAGCCAGTGGCCAGCTACCCTTTAAGCACTATATTAAGTATTCATCCTTAACTGGGAACTGGCAGGTGTGTCACCTGGAAAGAGCAGCTGTCCCCAACTGGAAGAAGAGAACTGGGAACAATGTGTCCAACACAGGACCAAGAAAGTCCAGCCTTTATCAAAGTCCTGTCCAGCCCAAATGTCCACAAGAGCCATCCGGGCACACCTGTGAATCTCAGCCCCAGGTCTGCCCTCCATCCTGATCCTTTCTGTCTTTTGGCTACCCCATAGGAGAACACTGTTATCCTGTATGGCTCCAAAGATTCCTGCCTCAGCCCTCAGATACACAATCCTTTGAATGACTCTTGCATCTCTGGGATCCTTCCTGGGCCCAGGGGTCTGTACCCTGAGCTCCAGGCCATCTGAACTGACAGGAGATGCAGGAGGAGGCAGGGAGACTTATAGACATAGAGTATAGAGTCTCTATGCTGTTATAAGCAGAGGCAAGAGTGAGACCAAAGTAGATGGAAAGTGTACCCAAAAGAAGTGGGAAGAAGCAGGAGCCAGACAAAGGGAGAGCATTCCAGGAGGCTGGACTGACAAGAGCAAAGGCTGGACCCTCTGAAATATCAGATGTTTCCAGAAGGGAAACAAACAATTCAGGAATGTTTGGAGTCCGGCAGGGCAGGGCAGGGAGTGGGGAAGTTTAGAGCTAGAGGGCTCATCAGGAGCCAAACTGGTGAAAACAAACTGGTGAAGAATCTGTTGTAGAAGAATCTCACTGGCTGCTAAATGAAGTGGAGGATGGTGGGAAGAGCCAGGCTGGAGGCAGAGAACCTACATAGGAAACTTCACAGATGAGGAAGTGATGGACTGAATCGGACTTAGTGATTTACTGGGTGGTTGGTGCTAGGGCACAGTGATGTGACCTGGGCAAAGGGAGATGACACTAGCCCATATATGATAGTGTTGAGACCCCTGATCCCTTCATGCCGCCCCCAGGATCCTACTTCAATATCTTGGACCGGCAGGAGGCCCGGGATGGACGGTTCTCGGTGCAGCTTTCAAATGTGCAGCCACCATCAAGCGGCATCTACAGTGCTACCTACCTTGAAGCCAGCCCCCTGGGCAGTGCCTTCTTTCGGCTCATTGTGCGGGGTCAGGAGCAAAGGGCAGGGGTTACGGGTGTTGTGGGAGCCTGAAAGCTCTATACTTCCCGTAGGTCTTAGAGATTCCCAAAGTCCCTGAAGCTACCCCAGTCCTCAGTGGCCATGGGTAGGTGAGTGAAGGTTAGTTACTGAAGACACTTTTCTCCAGGCTGTGAGGCTGGCCGCTGGGGGCCAGGCTGTGCCAAGGAATGCCCAGGCTGCCTACATGGAGGTGTCTGCCATGACCATGACGGCGAATGTGTTTGTCCCCCTGGATTCACTGGTACCCGCTGTGAGCAGGGTAAGGAGGAGGGGCGCTAAGACCCAGACAAGAGAGGATACCTGACTGGAGAAAGACTCAGAACCTGGAGGGTGAGGGTACTGATTCAGTCCTGGACTCTGCACCCAACAGAGACCCATATGCCACATATCTTCTTTCTAGCCTGCAGAGAGGGTCGTTTTGGACAGAGCTGCCAGGAGCAGTGCCCAAGCACATCAGGCTGCCGGGGTCTCACTTTCTGCCTCCCAGACCCCTATGGCTGTTCTTGTGGATCTGGATGGAAAGGAAGCCAGTGCCAGGAAGGTATGAACTAACCTACCCTCCACAGCCACAGGCTTGGCCTGGATCCTTCACTCTGACCCTGACTTACACACCAAGCCCTCTACAGTCCCCTGACCTGTGCCCCCTCTACATTCAGCCTGTTGTACAACACATGCCCCATCTGTGCCCTCATGGCCCCCAACCAAGCCTCCTAAGTATACTTGCTTTGTTCCCAGCCTGTGCCCCTGGTCATTTTGGGGCTGACTGCCGCCTCCAGTGCCAGTGTCAGAATGGTGGCACATGTGACCGGTTCAGCGGCTGTGTCTGCCCCTCTGGGTGGCATGGAGTCCACTGTGAGAAGTCAGGTATGAGCATTAGAGACTCGTCAAGACAAGTCAGCCCCCACTGAACATGTCTGCACAGAGGAGCCTTGCCCTTCCTTTCTCTGCTAACAGCCCAAGGGACCGCATAGCCTGGCAGGAGTTCTCACCATTCAGCCGCCCATAACTTGAAGGGTGACAGCCCAGAGGGCACTGGAGCCCACAGGAGGCTCCTGGCCAGCATGAGAGAGAGAGAAAGTTCGGGAAGGCTTCTGGGAAGAGGTGAGATCTGAGATTAGATAGGGAGGACAGAGGAGAGATGACAGGGAAGGAGTGTGGAGAATGCCTGAGGGTTGGAACTCAGGCTTGGATATCAGGACAATGAGGTAAGGGGCAGGGAGAATGTCCAAAGGGGTCAAATCATGGGGCCTCTGAATATCAGGTCAAAGGTTTGCACTTGGTATGATAGGGGTAAGGGAGACTTGTTGAAGGGGCCTGAGGCAGTTGGACTCTTTTCAGAAAGGACCTCTCACTGCTGGGTAGAGTGCCAAAGCTGGAAACTCCAAGGAGTCTGTGGCTGGGGACAGAAACCAATGAGGCCCAAACAGTGTGCTGGCTGTGAGGATAGTGAGGGGCCTGTCCATGGATAATGGAGGAATGAGGAAGAGTGCTGTAGAGAGGGGGAAGAGGAGGAAGACCCTGTGGCTAATCAGATATGGGGCACGAGGACACTGGAGGGATCATATAAGACTTTGCTGGCTTTCAAATTTGAGTGAGATGGTGGTGCCTCTACTGAGATGCAGAACAAGGGACAAGGGGCACTTTCGTGGTTATGTGCTTGCCCCATGGGAGTCCCAGCACTAGTCTTCTCTCTCCCCAGACCAGATCCCCCAGATCCTCAATGTGGCCTCAGAACTGGAGTTCAACTTAGAGACGATGCCCCGGATCAACTGCGCAGCCTCAGGGAACCCCTTCCCAGTAAGGGGTAGCATGGAGCTTCGTAAACCAGATGGCACTGTCCTCCTGGTCAGTCCCAGTGACCCTAACCCTTTGTCCCCTGTCCTTCCACTTTCCTGGTTGATTCCTCAGAACCCCATCCCCTCAGAACTTTCTGCAAACTCTACCCACTAGCCTGGGCATGGCTCTAATAGGGTAAGGCTGATTGGTGAGGGGCTGCCACTGGGCCCCTCTCCCATCAATAGTCCAAACATATTTGTATATATGCCTCATAGGTGCATAATCTCTGTGGTCTGTCCCCTCTCTTTGTCTATCTTAGTCCACCAAAGCCATTGTGGAGCCAGATAGGACCACAGCTGAGTTCGAGGTACCCCACTTGGCCCTTGGGGACAGTGGGTTCTGGGAGTGTCGTGTGTACACATCTGGTGGTCAAGACAGCCGGCGCTTTAAGGTCAATGTCAAAGGTCAGTAATGTCTTAGGGCCATGGAGGATGGACAGTGGGCAGATATCTACCTAATGCTCAGACTGGGGATCCCAGCAGAAAGGGCAAGGGCATCCAATCTGTCAGGCAAAGAGGGTTTGTGGTCAACCAAAGGTCTGGGCTGGGCAGTGTCAAGGCTGGAGCACAGCTTGGTCCCATCTGGAAAGGATATTCCACACCCCATAAATGGGGGATGCCCTCCAGTCTCTCCCTACCTCCTGCTTAGCCATGCCTCCCCACCCCCACCCCCACACACACTGTGCCTTTGACTCTGCCTCGAGGACACTGCTCCCTGTGTCTGAGTCTCCCTGCATGGGCACTCAGTGCTGGGACTGGGGAGCACAGGATCTATGGAACTCAAGGGTGATCTGCTTGGCTCCCCAGAGGGGATAACTGCATAGAAGTCTGCCAGGTGAACAAGGGGCTAACTCCCAGCCTCCAGGAGTGCTCAGAGAAGAGGCCCCCTCCCCAAATTGGTATCCCTGTACCTTCTCAGCACCATAGCATGGGCAGGTCACACCCCTGGGCCCTGCCACCCCCAGGTCCCACCACTTTCCCTCTGACCTCCTCCTCTACATGAGCTCTCTCTCACCTTCTTCTTTTTCACTGTCACACTCTGCTTCCAGGTTCCTCACCATGTCCTCTCACCAACCCCTCCTCCACAAGGCTCCACCTTCAGCCTTTCTCTTCTCAGTCTTCCCAAGGCTTCAGACCCAGAACCCTGGGTTCAAATCCTCTCTATATAAGTCCCAAGTTCTGCTGGTTACAGTGGCTCACATTTGTAATCACAGCTACTAGAGAAGTTGAGGCAAGAGGATCATAAGTTCAAGGCCAGCCTGGGCAACTTAGTGAGACACTGTCTCAAAATAATAATAATAATAATAATAATAAAAGGGGCTAGGGATATAGCTCAGTGGTAGAGTGCTCCTAGGTTAAATCCCCAGTACTAAATAAAATAAATAATTTTAAAAATTCCTAGTCCCATTACCTTAAGCAAGTCACTTAACCTCTCTTAGTTTCTCTGCATGTGAAATGAGGACATTAGCACACACCAGATAGGGTTGTTACAAAGATTAAACTAGGGGCTGAGGTTGTAGCTCAGTGGTTGCGCGCTTGCCTTGCATGCATGAGGCACTGGGTTCGATCCTCAGCACCACATAAAAATAAATAAATAGTGGGCTGGGGATGTGGCTCAAGTGGTAGTGTGCACGCCTAGCATGCATGCGGCCCAGGTTTGATCCTCAGCACCACATACAAACAAAGAGTTATGTCCGCCAAAAATTAAAAAATAAATATTAAAAATTCTCTCTCTCTTTAAATAAATAAATAAAATAAAGATCTTTTTAAAAAAAGATTAAACTAGATGATGCTTTAAGCAGTTCATACAGAGTATGTGTTCAGTATATGTTGACAATTGATATTTTTAAAATGACATCTAGTCCCCAAAGTGTCAACCCTTGTCTGGTAATGCCCTCATGTGATCTGTAGTCAGATCCTTCTGTCCCCAGACTTATTGGTAGGACCTCCATGAAGTGAGGCATCTTCTGTGAGGTCTGGTTCTGAAATTGGTGTGAAAGTTAACTGGTGTATGATTCAAGGGCCTGTTTTATATCCAGCCTGCATGTCTGATCCTCTGTATAAGCTGCAGACACCAGCAGGGGCTCCTCAGTATCCAAGATGGACTTCTTCTCCTCACAAACTTGCATCTCCTCTGATGTGCTCATTGCTATCGGATGCTCCTTCAGCTCACAACCCTGCATCTTCCCTGAGCAGTCTTCTTTCCTTTCCTTCCCTCCCCCACTCTTTCCCTCCCTCTCTTCCAAGTCACATCTAATAAATATTTGGAAGAAGCAAGGGAACCTCTTAAGGCATATAATGCAATAATCTGGATAGAAAAGCTGAGGCCAGAATAGGGGCAGTGACCACAGAGTAAGGAAGCTGGGCAAGAACATAAAAGTTATTTCAGGGTAGAATCCATTGCCTTGAAGTGACCTGGTCAGACACACTTAGTTCAAACCCTCTCCTCCTATCTGTGAGTCTTTAGGCAAGTTATTCAATGGTGAGCCCCAGTTTCTTCATTCATGACTCAGGGGTAATGAGCTCCATCTGAAAGGTAGTTGTGAGAATTAAAGGTCATGCATATGAAGCATCAAGGGTGGAGCAGGGACTTCATCACTGGTACCTTGCTTTAATTAAGAGAGTGGTGAAAAGAGAGAGAATAGTGAACAATGAGGGGAGGGGCAGAGAAGAGACTGTCTCCCTGCCTTGTGTTCCAGCCCCTTTTGTCTACATTACACTTCACTGACAAGGTGTTCTTCCCCAGCCCAGCTGACCATGTCATTCCCTTGCTTCACATCTTTTGAGATACCAATGTCCTTGTCATTGAATCCTTGTATTTTAAGCCACCCAAGACCAGAACTGTGTCCTCTTGGGCCCTGGCCACTCTGATCTTCTATTGAACTTGGTCTACTTGCACCCAGTCCAGAGGGTCCCCAGATCCAAATAAAGATGCAAAGCACAGTGTTCCCCTTTTTCTGAGGACAGGATAGGCCCTATGGGCAGTGCCTTACCCCTAGTCTCCTGGCAGTGCCCCCAGTGCCCCTGACTGCACCTCGGCTCCTGGCCAAGCAGAGCCGCCAGCTTGTGATCTCTCCATTGGTCTCGTATTCTGGGGATGGACCCATCTCCTCTGTCCGCCTGTACTACCGGCCCCAGGACAGCACCATGCGCTGGTCCACCATTGTGGGTGAGTGGGGAGAGAGCTGGGGGAAGGACAGGGGTGTTGGGTAATAGTGGGGGGATGAGGTGAGAATGGAAAGGGAAGGAAGATTGTATAATAGGGGGGAATGAAGGGAGCAGGTGGATTCAGGAATGGTTGGCATTAAATGATATGTGTGCCACACCCATCCTCAGTGGACCCCAGTGAGAATGTGACATTAATGAATCTGAAGCCGAAGACAAGATACAGTGTCCGTGTGCAGCTGAGCCGTCCAGGGGAAGGGGGAGAGGGGACCTGGGGACCTACCACCCTCATGACCACAGACTGTCCTGGTGAGAGGCCAAGAGTCATCCCTTCCTGCCCTGCCCCTAGGATTACTGACCTGTCTATTCAGGTTGTCACATTTTATCCATCCAGGGGCCCCTGATTTTCCCATTGGAGGTTCTTACCTGTTCACTAGGGATCATTGTCCCACCCAGCCCTGAAGACCCATTGGACAGTTCTGACCCCTGACCTTTGGCCCCAGAGCCCTTGTTGCAGCCATGGCTGGAGGGCTGGCATGTGGAAGGCCCTGACCGGCTTCGAGTGAGCTGGTCCTTACCCTCGGTGCCTGGGCCGCTGGTGGGTGATGGTTTCCTGCTGCGCCTATGGGACGGGGCACGGGGACAGGAGCGGCGGGAGAATGTCTCATCCCCCCAGGCCCGCACTGCCCTCCTGACTGGACTCACGCCTGGCACCCACTACCAGCTGAATGTGCGGCTCTATCACTGCACCCTCCTAGGTCCTGCATCGCCCCCTGCACACGTGCTGCTGCCTCTCAGTGGTATGCCTTGAATGGTTGATGAATTAGGGATAAAGAGAGTACAGGGCACGTGGGGATACGTGAGACACAAGAGTCACAGAAGAGGACATAGAGATAGCACAGGACACATTTGGGAACCAGGGAGGACGTGGGACATGGGGAAGGTAGAGGATACCAGAACATAGGTCACCATGAGTATGTGGACAGAGGAGCTCATGGTTCGTGTGGAAAACAAGGGTCATTGGAGGACATGGGACTTGGAGAACCACAAGGTATGGGGGACATAGGGAGGACTTGAACTACATGGAAAAAAGAGGGTTAGCAGAAGCTTGTGGGTGAATGTGGCCTTAGGATGGAGAGGAATCCAACTGGGAGAGGGGGCAGGTGGCAGGGTGGCTCCCATTCTGGAGTCCACAGAGCAGGACACACACAGCTGTAACTTATGTAATTGACCCATGACCATATGGTCTGGTCCTGTCTGAGCCCTGCCTTCCTGCTCCCCTCTCCCCCAGGGCCTCCAGCCCCCCGACATCTCCATGCCCAGGCCCTCTCAGACTCTGAGATCCAGCTAACGTGGCAGCGACCAGAAGCTCCATCTGGGCCTATATCCAAGTACATTGTGGAGGTGCAGGTGGCTGGGGGTTCAGGAGACCCACTGTGGATGGACGTGGATAGACCTGAGGAGACAAATACCATCGTCCGTGGCCTCAATGCCAGCACGCGCTATCTCTTTCGCGTGCGGGCCAGCGTTCAAGGTCTTGGTGACTGGAGCAACATGGTAGAAGAGGCCACTCTAGGGAACGGTGAGAGGGAAGAGCCCACAGGACACCTGGGCCCTGGGGCTGGTCTCAGCATGCACTCTATCCATCTCACTAGCTACCTTGGAGTTGGGGCCCTCCCAAAAAGTGACACAAGCCCCCACCTTGCCCATTTAATGATCCTAGTACTTGGGTAATCACACTTGTCCTGTGACACCTCTGGCCCCACAGTACCTCCCCATGTCCTATTACTGAAATCTGCAGACTTTTCCTTTGTGGAACTCTATGGTGACCTCTGGGTTCCTTGACTTGGGAATCCCCATCATCTGTCCTTCATGTGTCCAGGGCTACAGAGCCAAGGCCCAGTCCAAGAGAGCCGGGCAGCTGAAGAGGGCCTGGATCAGCAGCTGGTCCTGGCTGTGGTGGGCTCCATCTCTGCCACCTGCCTCACCACCCTGGCTGCCCTTTTAGCCCTGGTGTGCATCCGCAGGAGCTGTGTGCGTCGGAGGCGCACCTTCACCTACCAGTCAGGATCGGTCAGTGAACCACACCCCCAGATGCACAAGCTCTGTCCCCAGTGTGCATGCATCTCTGTCTGCATAAACACAAGTACTTGTACACCGTGTGTGTGTACATGTGTTTGTGTCACAAGTATAAGACTACATTGAACCACACTTAAGGGTACAAAATATAATCCTTTTCTACGTCTCTAGAACTTCAGCTCATGAGCCCATTTCTACTAGAGGGAAATATTTAGTATTCCTAGTTCAAAAGAATTCAGTTTTGTCCATATTTCACCAGGGCCAATTCCAGGCTTGAATGGGGTCAGTTTGAGATTATCTTGCCCAATCTTTGCCTTCTTCCTGGAGTTGCTCTTGGCACCTGGAGTCCATATTAGCCTTTGTCCTTGCAGGCCCTCCCAACTTGGGAGTCAGCCTCCATCTGCACATCTGTGACTGATGTCCTCAGCACTACTGTGGCTTCTTGCCAACAGGCCACTCAGGCTGTGAGCTCCTCTTCTCAGCCTCCATCCTTTCGAATTCTTGGTTTGCCTGTACCCTGCAGAGGGCAACATGTTCTGTGGCTCAACGCCTCTAGAATTGAGTCTGGCCTGCAACCTCACCAGCACCCCTTGAGAAGAGAAGCAGTCACCTCCACTCTTCCAGGCTTCCCTGCAAACCTGCCTGGGTTCTCAGTCCTCCTGTATTCTACATCCCTCTGGCCTCAGAGCTGACATTTAAAGATGGGATGGGGGAGGGGTGCTGGCTCCTCTTCAGGGACCTGGCATCACCTCATTTTTCACATCTGCCTATCCCACCAGTCATGTTTCTTCTGAGACTCTCCCCACTGTTGTCACTTAGGATTTGAGGGCTCTTGGCCCTCCAGGCCTGAGCACTTGATATCTAGAGCCAAGCTTTAGTATTTAAAACAAAACAAAACAACAAAAACCACACAAACCCTTTTTATCTCTCAAGGGCTGACTCTTGTAATAGAAAGTCCAGAGTCCAAGTCTAGTGTCTACTATGCCTTTAAAAAATTCCATCCAGGGATTCAATTGGTGTCTTTGTCTGGGCTCTCCCTCTGAGGTCAGGGCACACAGCCAGCCATCACTGCCTAGTGAGGGAGGGTGTTGGGCACAGATGCAGAGTGAAGGTGGCACAGAAAGCAGCCTTTAGCATTCATATTATCGTAATGCATATCAAGATGTGTCCCTGCTACCTGTGTCTCCCACAGATATAATTCATGTGCTGTGTCCAAATATATGTATGCATCCTCTATGAGTCCTCCCATGTATATAAGTGTTCCTGATGCACGTGTATCCCTGTGCCTGTGTAGCTCCAGGCCCTCGTGTGCCTCTGAACCTCTGCATGGATGCATGCATTCTGGTATAAGCCTGCAACTATTCATGCTTCATGTAAATCCATGTGACCCATGTCCTCAGTCCCCTCCCATCAAGCGAGGCTTCAGCTCACTTAGGAACCCCCATCCCAAGGGTTTTTTTTGTTTGTTTATTTGGTACTAGGGATTGAACTCAGGGGCACTTAACTACTAAACCGCATCCCCAGCCCTTTTAATATTTTATTTAGAGACAGTATCTTGCTGAGTTTCTTAGGACCTCGCTAAATTACTGAGGTTGGCTTTGAACTTGCAATCATCCTGCCTCGGCCTCCTGAGCCACTGGGATTACAGGTATGCACCACTAAACCCAGCCCAAGG
This sequence comes from Callospermophilus lateralis, assembly GCF_048772815.1. Taxonomy (NCBI): domain Eukaryota; kingdom Metazoa; phylum Chordata; class Mammalia; order Rodentia; family Sciuridae; genus Callospermophilus; species Callospermophilus lateralis. The sequence continues at coordinate 111,819,284 of NC_135311.1, read as the reverse complement.
TCTATCTTTTTTTTTTTTAATATTTTTTTTAGTTGTAGTTAGACACTTTTATTTATTTTTATGTGGTGCTGAGAATCGAACCCAGGGCCTCGCACATGCTAGGTGAACACTACTGCTGAGCCACAACCCCAAGCTCCACAAGATCTATCTTAATCCTGTTTCCAGGTCTCATATTGGCAGTTCCCTTGATCCTGTTCAGCTAGCTACTCCTTTTTCCTGCCATCAATCCTGCCCAGGTGAACCTCCTACTCAATAGAGGGAAGTGAACATTCCTCTTTGTTAGAGTCTTAGTATCTATGGGTGCTGGCCTGGTTTCTAGAGCTATGGCTAGACACCAAGTGGGTGGACAGGAGTCGTCTCTCTTCTTCTGCTACTATGGAAAAGAAAACCCCTCCATTGACTCTCAGTATTTCAGGGCTTTGCATGTAGTTGGTGCTCAGTAAATATACCTAAGGCTGGATTCCTCTCCAGAGCACTCTGGCAAAAAAAAAAAAAAAAAAAAAAGCCTAGTTGTGGGATTAGCACAATAACAGGAAGCCCCCTGCTTCCCATCACAGCTCATCCCAATTCTTTTCTGTTTTAAATGTGAAAATCATCTTTCCATTGACTCACATCATAGCATTTAGAAAATTACCCACAAGCCCTGTTCTGCCTTCCATAGCCCCACACTAACCCTACTAAACCTGCATGCTACAGCCTCTGCATTTCTCTTCTTGGACATCAGTCCACCAAGTGACCCCCCTGTGGCTCTGTCACCTATGATTCTGTCTCAGTATACGTCCTCTGTCTGTAAGTATGTCCCTGGCTGACCACTCGGGGGCCCTCTGTCTGGCTCTTTGTCCATTTTTCTAACCACTGACCTTCTCTTTGCATGATATTTTTGCCTCCTTCTGCCCCCTCCCCATGTCTCTTGTGGGGACTGCCTGCTCATTTGTTCCATCCTGTGAAGGGTGAGGAAACCATCCTGCAGTTCAGCTCAGGGACCTTGACACTAACTCGGCGGCCAAAACCACAGCCCGAACCCCTGAATTACCCAGTGCTGGAGTGGGAGGACATCACCTTTGAGGACCTCATTGGAGAGGGGAACTTTGGCCAAGTCATCCGGGCCATGATCAAGAAGGATGGGCTCAAGATGAATGCAGCCATCAAGATGCTGAAAGGTCCCTAAGAGTGACCCCTGACCTCAGCCCTGGCCCTCTACCTTGTTTCATAGACCCCAGGCCTCACCTAGACCCCTCCAGCATTGACCCCAGCCCTCACCAGTCCATGCCCTTTCTCTGTTATTTCTGGCAAGGATGACACTGGATTCTTTACAGAGTATGCCTCTGAAAATGACCATCGTGACTTTGCTGGAGAACTGGAGGTCCTGTGCAAACTGGGGCATCACCCCAACATCATCAACCTCCTGGGGGCCTGTGAGAACCGAGGTGAGGCCCCTGTCCTTCTCCCACCCCCATCATTGGCCACTGCCCCTACCATATCAGTGGCTTGCTGGGAGCTGCAGGTCACCTTCATCACATTTCCTGCATGCTGTAAGCTCTTACCCTGGGGTACCTGCTCTCACTCCAGGTGGGCTGCATCTAAATCACCCCTCTGTATCTTCTCAACTCCCAGGTTACTTGTATATCGCCATCGAATATGCCCCCTATGGGAACCTGCTAGATTTTCTGCGGAAGAGTCGGGTGCTAGAGACTGATCCAGCTTTTGCCCGAGAACATGGAACAGCCTCCACCCTCAGCTCCCGGCAGCTGTTGCGTTTTGCCAGTGATGCTGCCAATGGGATGCAGTACCTGAGTGAGAAGCAGGTCTGTGTGAGCACAGTGGGTGACTGAGGGCAGAGGAGGGGCCGCGGGGCCAACCTCAGGAGATAAAATCAGCAGGCTTTAATTGGGTGTGGGAACTGAGGGACAGTGAGAGGGAAGGACATGGCCCAGGGTGCCTAACCCAAGTAACCATGAGTAGAAGCTCAGGCGAGTCTGGAGAAGGTGCTGCGTTTGGAGTGTCTGAGGGAAATCCTGGGGCAAGTGTGGGGTGGGCACTTGTAGAGGCCAGTCCAGCACTCAGGAGAGAGCTGGCACCCCAAGATGATGACTAGTAGTGAGAGAGTGAGTAGATCTACCAGCAACGGTGAAGGGGGGGGGCCTGAGCCAAATCTGAGAATACCCTGCCTGAAAGGGAGGAGGGAGCAGAAAGCCTCTGGAGGGGGACATGGGACTGAGGGAAGGCATTTTACCGGTAGTCAAGTTTGAGAATCTTTGAAAATAGAGGGGCAGGGGACAACACAGGGGGAGGGGGTGATGAAGAGAAGTCTCTGAGGAAGGTGGAGGACCAAGGGGAGACACTGGAACTCAGCGGGGAGGGTTGCTGAGGGTCTTTCACCAATGAGGAGAGAGTGGGAGAAAGAGGATGGGGAGCATGGGAAGAAGGGAAGATGCAATGTGGCCATCGCTGTCTCAGGAAGAGGGATGAGCCAGAACTTGGCCAAGGCCCAGGTCTCAGGAAGGAGAGGAGCAGAGCCAGCACTGATTTCTCTCAGATAGACATCGGCAGACACAAGGTTGAGGCCTATGTGGGTGGGAAGAAGAGGAAGGGGCTCCTGAAAGCCTGAGGGTGCCCCTCCCTGGCCCTGCTAACCCAGTCGCCCTCCTCCCCCTCCCCCTGACTTCTGGCCTTGCCTGCAGTTCATCCACAGGGACTTGGCTGCCCGAAACGTGCTGGTTGGAGAGAACCTTGCCTCCAAAATTGCAGACTTTGGCCTTTCTCGGGGGGAAGAAGTGTATGTGAAGAAGACAATGGTGAGTCTCAGTCAACCCCCCCCTGCAGGGTCGGTGCCTGGCTGGGCCTGGGCCCCCAAAGCCTCCAGACAGGCCCTTCCTCCACACCCAACCCCTCAAACCCATTCTCTCCCAGGGGCGTCTCCCTGTGCGCTGGATGGCCATCGAGTCTCTGAACTACAGTGTCTATACCACCAAGAGTGACGTGTGAGTGTGAGGGTGGGAAGGGACAGGAGGGCTGGATGCCCAAAGATCAGGCAGGCATAACCTAGACACGCCTCAGCAACATCTGATAATCCAAGGCATGATTTGGGTACTGCTGGGTGTGAAACTGGCGTGTCTTGAGCATTTGGCAGTGCCCATCACCTGAATGGGAAGGTAGGGGACTAGCTGGAAGGAAGTTTTGTCTTGGAAGGTGTTTTAGGGGTAGGACTTGGGTAAGGGTAGCTGAAAATTTTATTTGTGTAACAGATGGGCAATGCCTTGGAGAGATTGGGGAATACTATGGATAATCTCTAAGGCAGGCGTTGGGGACATGCTCTCACCTTCCTGTCAGGAAGGCAGGGGCATGGCTAACCATCACACAATCCTCACAACTCCTTCTCTGAACTCCTCAACCTCAGATAGCCATCTTGGCACTCCTCACCCTCTCTCCAGGATCGTCCATCTCAGTCTGAACCTGACCTACCCAACGTTTCAGCCCTGTCTTCTGAGTTGTTCTGCTTTGGCACTGAGCCTTTCAGCCTGGCCTGCCTGCTCGCTGACCACCCCTCTGTCCACTATATGCTTACTTCCTGCTCTACCATAGACTCCCTAGATTCCCTCCCCCAGATGGTCTGATACATACCTACATGGAGGTTATTGCAGTGTGAGATGCAGTTAAGTACAAGGACTTTGGAGCTAGACTGCCTGTGTTTGAATTCCTGCTTTGCCGCTCATTAGCTGTGTGACATTGGGCAAGCTCTCAGTTCCCTCTGTAAAATGGGGGCTAATAATAGGCCCATATCTTAGGGCTGGTGTGAGAGTTTATATATATAATATATATCAGTGCCTGGACTGTAGTCAGTATTCAATAAAAATCTTAGCTATAATTATGTTGAACCAGGGGTTAGAGGTATGAAGGAGCTTCAGTGAAGCAGAGAAAGCAGCGGGCCAAGTCAGACACTTGTAGAGCAGACACATTGGGGTCTGGGAGAGGCCACGCATAGTGAATAGGTAGACTACTGGGTGCCAGGGCCTAAAAGGCAACTAAGTACATCCTTCTCATTTCAGTTGGTCCTTTGGAGTCCTCCTCTGGGAGATAGTGAGCCTTGGTGAGTACCCACCGCTGTTCCCCAGAGCACCCCTTTATGAGGGAGGCTCTGGTCTGAGGGAGCCCCATCTCCTCCTGCAGGAGGCACACCCTACTGCGGCATGACCTGTGCAGAACTCTATGAGAAGCTGCCTCAAGGCTACCGCATGGAGCAGCCTCGAAACTGTGACGATGAAGTGTGAGTCACCTCACCCTTGAGCTCTGTGATCCCATCACCCCAGCTGGCCCTAACCCCTTTCCTCAAAATGCCCCACCCACAGGTACGAGCTGATGCGCCAGTGCTGGCGGGACCGTCCACATGAGCGCCCGCCCTTTGCCCAGATCGCTCTGCAGCTGGGCCGCATGCTGGAGGCCCGGAAGGTGAGGAGACTGAGGTGATGGAGCTGGGGCTCCACAGGCTCACAGGAGTGCTCTCTCCTAGATGCCAGAGAGCACAGCCACTATGTCCCCTGTCCCACCACCCCTGGCCACCCAAACTCTCTCAGCCAGAACTGTCATCATCCCAGGGCCCCAGCATGCAGACTCCCTTTGTGGCCCTTGCTGGATTAGACACAAGGCCATTCCACACACTTCCAGGATTGCTGTTGTTCAGCCCCAACAGCAAAGTCCTCCCTGCAGTCCCTGGTCCCAGACTGCTTACCTGTCCTCCACTGCGGAGGTCATCAGCCCAGGCTGATGAGACACCTGTCCTCACCTGGCAGAGCCAGAGCAGAATGCATGAATGGTCCACTAACCCAAGCTGGATGGGTGAATGAATGGTACAGGAAAGGCTTAAACAAGAGGAATTAGTGGGTGGATGATACAATAATTACATGCATGCACAATTCAATAATTGACTCTAATAACTATGAATAAATGAATTATCAAATAAAAAAATGAAGAAATATATTAAAATAAGTAAACTTTAAAATAGTTGTTTATATGAATTTGTGATTATATAATTATCTTAAGAAGGACTGAATATGAAATAACCATATAAATGGTGACTCAATAATAGCCTTAACAATACATGAATAAGCAAATGAATTAATAAATGAACGAGCGATTCATCTAATGAATACATGAAAAAAAAAAAAAAAGAACTCCTCTAGGACCTTAAGAAAATCAAGAAAAGACCAGTAAAGTAGAGGAAACAGATCAGGGAAGAAGGAGAGTGGAGGGGGAAAGGGGAATAGTGGGAAACAATACTGGCCAAATTATATTGTTATATCATGTGCATGAATGAATATGTAACAATGAATCCTGCCGTTATGCATAATTATAATGCATCCATAAAGACAAGGAAAAACAAAACAAAAAGAAGAAAAAGTTCTCCTTTGTGTCTGCCTCTCACCTGAGACCCCCAGCGGTGGTCTTATGCCCTTACTGCTCTGGGCCGGTGAAGACCAACCTTGGCCATGGGGGCCTAATGGAGCCTCGGCACAAATCAGTGTCTGTTTAAATGGCCCAACTACACAGGAGGACAGATGTGCCACCATCTCTGGCCTCCACTAAAGCTTGTTTTGCCCACACAGGCCTATGTGAACATGTCGCTGTTTGAGAATTTCACTTATGCGGGCATTGACGCCACAGCTGAGGAGGCCTGAGCCGCCAACACACCAGAACCTGGCTCTGCTGGCCAGAGCAAACTCTGCTCACCAACCTGCACTTCTGACCCTTCTAGCCTCTCACCTGAGCCTCCCCAAGGAATTTTTTTTTTTTTTAACTTAAGAGGGGAAAGAGGGAATCCATGGAGAGGGTGGCCTAGGAGAATGGAGCCCCATCCTTTGCAGCTCTTAATGGCTACCTTTCACATCCTTCCTTTTCTTCAGCTGCTTCACATATGTGCTCCCCATTCTGCTGCTCCCCACTCTCAAGCCCCTACTGCAGCTCCTCTGCCAAGCCACATGCATTCCCTGTTCAGCTGCTCCCCACCCCATGCCTTGTACTCAGAATAAATAAATGCTCTGAGAAACGCCATCCAATGTGTACCTTTTACTGCTTAGTCCATCCCAGGGCAGGGGTTGGGAGAGGGAAACTGGACTTCCAGGAACAGGAGCGCCATCCTACATGTACTGCCTGAGGCCCAAGGCCCTGTAGAGATTGCCTCTCCATGCTGGGAGACATTTTGGAAGACCCATTTGACACCTTTAGTCCCTACCTCTGTTCTAAACACAAATCTATCTTCCCCTGGTCTCCTCCCTGTTCTTCAGCCTCCTCACAAACATGTCTCCCAGTATCTCTGGGTAGCTGCCAGCCTAGGATTCTTCACTCTGTCCACGCACAGTCCGTGCCAGGATTGGCTGGAGCCCAGCCTCAGCTCAAACTGACACTCAACCCCAGATTCTGGCCTGTCTCAAATTCCTCCTGCTCCTATCCTTTTCCTTATCCCTCCAGACAGCCTTTCCCTTACTGCCCAGCTGATGGGTGTAAAAGGAGGAAGACAGAGGCCACCCCCAATTTGAGCCAGCCAGAGTTGGATTCCTTCACCTTCTTCTGGGTCTCAGTGTTCTGGGCAGTGTTCCTTGACTGGGCTCTTGCTTTCACTTCTGAAAGTTAGCCTCACTCTACCCCATGCCGTGGGGCCTCTGGCTTGCTTATGCTTTGAAAGTCAACCTCATATTTCCCTCCCATCAGTCCTTAGGAAATAACACTGGTCATACTTCATACATTTTTTTCCAGTGAACCAAATGAAATCAAAGAAGGCATAGCACAGTGAGGCATTGTGGTTAAGAACACAGATCCTGGGACTGGGAATGTGGCTCAGTAAAGCACATGCTGAGCACAGATCCCAGATTCACACAGACCTGTGTCCAATCCCTTCTATACCACTTACTATCTGTGTGGCCTTGGTCAAATCACTTCACCTCTCTGAGTTTCTGTTTTCTCCAGTGAAAAAAAATGGGGTTAATTAGAGCACTTTGTTGTGTTAGTGTCAAATGAGATCTCACAGGCTTGTCTTCCACAACCCTGGGTCAGGTATCTTGTAAGAGCTCAGTAAATGTCAGTTGATCACATTATATACAATGCAGGAAGTTGGGGGTATCAGAACTGCAGTCAAACAGACTTGAATGGCTGGAGTATGGGGATGAACTCAGGAAGAAATTAATTGGAGTAATGAGAAGTTATATAGGATGTGGGGAGATGGGATTCGCTAGAATGTAACTTTATTTCAGATCTGCATTCACTGCAGGGATGTGATCCAGGGTATGGGCACTGAAAGTTGTCCCAGATGGGGACTGATATGGAAAAAAACAAGGATGCCCCTGTGGGTGGCAGATATGTAAACAAACATTAAAATACAGTGTCATATGCTGTAAGAGAGGAAGGGGACCTGGGCAACACTGAAACAGGAGTTGGAGTCAAGAAAGCTTTTCCACAGAAAGTGACATTTTAATCTGCACTTCAGAGAGGAAGTAGACATTCCCAGAGGAAGAGATTCTGGCATAGGAAACTTAGGCATCTATGACATATGCTGTGTTCAGGAGCAGCAAATAGTTGCATGTGGCTGGAACAAAGGGAAAACACAACTCTGAGGGTCAAGCACCCAGAGAGGTGACAGAGACCAGCCCATGCTGGGCCTGAGAGGCAGCATTAAGGATATAGGTCTTAAATGGCAGAAAGATCAGTAGAGCAGTGGGGAGAAAGAAGGGAATGGGGGGAAGGGAGGGGGAGGGGAGGTACTGGGGACTGAATTAGAACAAGATATAGTCCATGCTTTTATAATATGTCAAAATGGATTCTGCTGTCATGTATGACTAAAAAGAACCCATGAAAGTAAATAAATAAAACAAAAAAATTTAATCACTTATAAAAACAGTGACAACCCCAGAGATAATAGGTAATTCTTAGAGTGGTAATAACATTTGACAAATAAATGTGAAAAATGTTTAAGAAACTTAGCAATCAAAGAAATCAAAACTAAAAATTTTTAAATATAAAAAAGAAAATCATATGAAAAGATCTGCTCATGAATAAACCCATAAAAAGACCTTATGAATAATCAGAGACATACAAATTCAGCCCATTTGGAGTTATTTCAAATCCATTATTTAAACAATTGTAAAGTCTGCTAACACTAGATGTTGGTGAGGATGTGCAGAAGCAAGCACTGCTCCACAGTTCCCCTCATAATGCACATGCAGTACCAATATTTTGGTTCAGAGCAAAAAGTAGCCTGGCATTTGCAACTATATATAAAGATGAAAAGAAGCCAGGTGCAGTGGCACATGCCTGTAATCCCAGTGGTGGCTCCCGAGGCTGAGGCAGGAGGATCAAGAGTTCAAAGCTAGCCTCAGAAACTTAGCAAGGCCCTAAGCAAGTTGGTGAGACCCTGTCTTTAAATAAAATACAAAAAAAAAAAAAAAAAAGGCTAGGAATGTGGCTCAGTGGTTAAATGCCCCTGGGTTCCATCCCCAGCACAAAGAAGAAGAAGGAGGAGGAGGAGGAGGAGGAGGAGGAGGAGAGACAACCACAAAATGAGAGAAAATATTTGTAAATTATTTCTCTTATAAGAGAATCATATCTAGAATTTATGTTGTCATTTGGATCCAAAATGTCCCCCAAAGTCTTGTGTTGAAAGAATGGTTTCCAATACTGCAAGATTCAGAGGTAGATCATTTTGGCAATGATCATGAGAGCTCTGACCTCAGCAGGGGATCAATCCATTGATCAATGAATGGACTTCAGGGAGGTAGGATCTGGTTAGAGGATATGGGTCACTAGGGTTGTTCCCTGGAAGGCTTTATCTTTTCTCCTGCCCCTTTATTTCTCTCTTCTCTCTCTCTCTCTCTCTCTCTCTCTCTCTCTCTCTCTCTCTCTCTCTCTCTCTCCCCTCCCTCCCTCCCCACTACTCCCCTTACCCCCAGGTTTCCTGGCTGCCCTGAGCTGAGCCATCCACTGTGATGTTCTGATGTTAATGAGCCAAAATAAATCTTTCCTCCTCAGAGTTAATCTCGTGAGGTATTTTGGTCTCAGCAATGAAAAAGCTGACTAATGATATATAAAGAAGTCTTACAACTCAATAACAAAGAGGCAGATAACCTAATTTTTTCAAAAGGGCAAAGGATCGGAATAGACATTTCCAAATGAGATATACAATGGACAAAAAAACACACACAACATGATTTGGTTATCAGGAAATGAAAATCAAAACCATAGTGAAATACTACTTCATATCCACCAAGAAAAACAATTGTAATTTTTAAAAAATCATGGTATTGGCAAGGAGAAATCAGAACTCTCATATACTACCAGTGGGAATATAAAATTGTGCAGCATCATTGGAAAACATTCTGGCAGTTTCTTAAACAATTAAACATAGAGTTCCCATAAGAAACAGAAATTCCACTCCTACATATATACCCAAGAGAAATAAAATGTCCACACAAAAACTTGTACACAGATGTTTATACCAATGTGATTCATAATAGCCAAAATGTGGAAACAGCCCAATATCCATCAACTGATGAATGTATAAATTAAATATGGTGTATCCAAACAATGGAACATGATTCAGCCATTAAAAGGAAATGAAGCCAGGCACCCTGATGAGTGGCTGTAATTCCAATGGCTGAGGAGCCTAAGGCAGGACAATTATAAGTTCAATCAATTGCCTCAGTAGTAAGTAAGGCCCTTAGCAACTTAGTGACATCCTGTTTCTTGTTTTTTTCTTTTTTAAGAGAGAGAGAGAAAGAGAGTTTTTATTATTTATTTTTCAGTTTTCAGTGGACACAACATCTTTATTTTATTTGTATATAGTGCTGAGGATCGAACCTGGGCTGCACGCATGCCAGGCGAACGCACTACCGCTTGAGCTACATCCCCAGCCCTTAGTGTGACCCTGTTTGAATGAAGTAAAAAATAATCAGTGCAAGCCAGGCACCGTGGCACATGCCAGCTTGGGAGACTGAGGCAGGAGGATCACGAGTTCAAAGCCAGCCCCAGCAAAAGCGAAGCGCTAAGCAGTGAGACCCTCTCTCTAAATAAAATACAAAGTAGGGGCTGGAGTTGTGGCTTAGTGGCAGAGTGTTTGCCTACCACACATGAGACACTGGATTCGATCCCCAGCACCACATTAAAAAAAAAAAAAAAAGCAAAATAAAGATATTTTGTCCATCTAAACCTAAAAGTACTTTTAAAAAAATACAAAATAGGGCTGCGATGTGGCTCAGCAGTTGAGTGCCCCTGAGTTCAATTCCCAATACCCCCCTCCAAAAAATAAAAATCAATGCAAGACTACTCCAAGACTGCAGGTGACATGACAGTGTGGCACTAGTGAGTTGAAGAAATACCTAGGAGAAAGAATGGGCAGGGATTGGATCTGGAGAGGGAACAGTCTAAGATTACTGCCAAACTTCTGTTGATACAACTGGATTGTCAGCCACTAAAAGGATAAAAATAGCTAACACTTGTATGATGCTTAAATGCCAAGCACTTTGCACATATTAATTCATTTAATCTTCAACAACCTATTAGGTAGATACCATTATTATTATCCTCATTTTAAGGCTCAGAGAGGTTTAAGTAACTTAGCTATAAAGTCTGACAGCTAGTGGGTGGCAGGGCTGGAATTCTAACCTCTGGCTCCAGAGTTGCTTTCTTAGCCATAACACTGAGCTGTCTCTGACACTATGGGAAAGCCAGATTTGGGTATAGCACACTTCCAAGCCCAACACAAATACATTGATCACATACTCCATCCTAAGTTGGTAGTTCCAAAGGCACCCTCCCCACACAGAAGAACCCCACGTTCCTGCTGTGGCACCATAAGGACCCAAGGCCCCACTGGGAACTGCAGGCACACAGCATGGTCATAAATTCTCCACCTCACCTGCTCCACCCAGTTCTAGCTTCATTTCTCACTGCTCACTCTACCGCCCTGTTCCCATGGGAGATGGCCTGGGTTGGGCAGGGGTTGGAGCAAGAGATTAGCCCAGCAACACAAACTTGTTTCCAGAGAAATGATGGAAAAGGCAAAAGGAAAAGCCTAATGACAGGCATCAGGAAAGGCGAACCTGGTGGGCACTTCGTCTGAGGGGCCTCCTGGCTGCCCATCCTGACCACAGAAAACGGAACTCCCACCAGTCAGTCCTGAGTCATTCATTCCCTTCTCACCCCCAAGGAAAGAGTGGTTTCCTGCAGGGCCCTCTGGGCAGCTCAGGCTCCTCCCAAGGGCTCTTATCTCACCCCAGGCCCTCTCCTGGGGCAAAGCAGAAGCTGGAAATGGTGGGGCTGGCCCTTCTCTTTCCTCAGCAGGCCTTGAATCCAGGGATCAGAGAGAGGCCAGCAGGCAAAGTAAGGGCAGCTCAGGAGTCAGGATGCTGCATGGAGAACAGGCCCAGGATTAACCAGATGGGCCCCTGTAGCTTTTTTACTGGTCCTTTTCCCATTGATTAGTATTCTACCCCTCCAGATGCCTGCTTTGGACTCAGCCTCACACTGTGGGAGAGACTCACATTAAGCCCAGTGCCAGACACTTAATATTAAATAAGTGAACAAAACAGAGGAAACAGCTCTAACGTGGCCCTAGTCAAAGGTGTTCATGGAGGGGTTAAAAACACAAGCTTGGGGCTGGGGTTGTGGCTCAGCAGTAGAGCATTTGCCTAGCACATTCAAAGCCCTGGGTTCGATCCTCAGCACCATATAAAAATAGATAAAATAAATGAATTGTGTCTAACTATAACTAAAAAATAAAAAGTAAATAAAATAAAATTTTAAAAAACCCACAAGATTTAGCTGGGCATGGTGGCACACACCTGCAATCCCAGCTACTTGGGAGGCTGAGGCAGCAGGATTGCATGAGCCCAGGAACTTAAGACCAGCCTAGGCAATATAGAAATTAGCATTAAAAAAAAAAAGTTTCAGAGTCAAACAGACCTGAATCTCAGATCTATCCTTATTAGTAACTTTGGACAACTCATTTACTCCTTCTAAGCCTCAGTTTCCTCTTCTGAAAAGTGAGGACTGAGTGCTAAATAGTTATTGTAGGATGAAAGGAGACAAAGCACAAGCATCACACTGGTAAACAACAGCACAGTTGATTTCAGTAACAGACAGAATAGTAATAAGGGAGGGAGTCAGTAGGAGGAGGCCACTCTTGCCCAGTTCTCACCCTAGGGGAGCTGAAGTGTCTTCTTTGGTGTTCACATCTCATCTAGTTAGTGGAGGAGCATGGCATGACTATTTTCATATAAAAATGCCCCAAAAGAAGTGCAAGATTTTGTGGGGACATAGAAGAAGGAAAGATTAATGTGTGTGCAACCCAGATATCCTGAAAGCTTGCAGGTCCTTGTGGCTTCCTTTTCCATTTACATCTAATTAGGGTAGCTCCATCCTTATTCCTCATCCTCTGGGAAGTCCTTGACCCCTTCTCTTCTACCAGGATTCCTCAAGGTTTAGTCCTCATCATCACCCCTCAATCTGAATCCTTGTTCTTGCTAATTCTTGATTATTGGGCTGCTCATTTTCTATGGACACCATTCCTCTCTCAACTCCACAGATGTAATTACCTCTTTCTCTTTGTTCCTAAAGCACCATGAATACAAGCTTTAAGCACAGGAAATCTTTCACTGGATGGGCAAGATGGAGGAAAGCTAAATATTCACAGGATAGGGAACAAATTTAAAATGAGTATTGAGCATCACTGTTTTGAAATACTTCTCAAGAAGTTTTTCTCTCTGGTTAGCCCCTTCAGGTTGCCATCTTTCCCTTATTGGCCCCTCTCCTTTTTCTCTGAAGTTATTCCATATTCAGTAAATTTAGCTCTTTGCTTCCTATCAAGATCATTCCCAAAGCCCTCATTAAAATAAATAAATAAAGTCCAAGTCTATCAAGTTGTTTCTGATCACAAGAGAGCTATGGGCTTCTGAAAAGAGTGTAAATTGCATTTCTCTTTTTAAATTAGAATTTTGCCTCATTACATATAGTTGGAAAGTAAGAAATGACTCCTAAGAACTAGTGACTTGGGGATAGATCTGAAATCATAAAGAAAGATCCAACAGGCTATTAAGTTGGAAAGGTTCTGTACCTGGTTAGACCCTGGGGGGAGGTGGAGCAAAGGAGGAGGAGTTGAGCTTAATGATAGTGAATGGCACATCATGAAACAGAGATTCTAAGAATGGGAAGGCACAAAGGTGGGAAGGGTAAGGGTATGTAAAAGTTGGTCTCCAAAAGGTTATGTAAAAGTGATAGTTCTGTTGGGGGCTTGGTGAGTTTGAAGTGCCTATGGAACAACAACTAGAGATGTCCAACAAATAATTGAGAATTCAAATTTCAAGAGAGCAATTAGATGGGAAGAGTCCATGTCCCAGAATCTAGGGAGAAGTCTTGATCCAGAGGATTATGTGGAGCCATGAAAGGAATTTAGAGTAGGGAAAAAATAAAAGCAAATTTAAGCCTTAGAAAATATTGTGTAAGGAGATAACATTTGTAGACTAGAGTGGCAAACTTAATGTTGACAAAGGGAAGGGGAAGTACAGTGCTCTGTATACTGTAGGGGTATAAATAGACCCTTGTCTCAGAGAGAAGTTTGGCAATGTTGGAAAAGAGATGAAGAGATACAGAATCCTGGTGCCTAGAGCTACCTGAACTCAGGCTTCCTGATGGGATAAAATGTCTGGTGTTAGGAAATCTAGAATGACAAAGATGAAAGGCAAAGACCCAGGTAGGTGCTCCCAAGAGCCAGTTCTTTTCCCAACTCACCATCCAGTGGCATCACGTTAGCAGCTTGAAACTGCCTATGAAGTATGTAACACCACAAAAAGCAGCAAAGCCTACAAAACAGGACTCCCTCCTCTCTGAGAGCCAGTTTCACAGCACTCTACTGAGCCTGTCCTCATCCAGCAACTCCTAAAGTTACCCAGAGATCAAATGCTAGCTTTCAAAAACCAGGACTTTGGCCTTATATTCCAAAAGAAAAGGCTAGGCCTGATAAACTTAAGGAGTCTTCAACTTTTTAGCCAAAGTGGGAAGATCCACATGGCCTCCTTTTTCCTAGGCCTAACCCAGTTCCTGCTTGATTTTCTAAAGAAGCAAAGGACTGGGGAAGGCAGCTTTTTCTAGCTATGTGAAAGTAGGAGGGAATGGGAAAATGACAAGGACAGGTAGCTGGGCCTCATCCCATGGAGGAGGAACATTCCTAATGTCAACTCTTTGACAGTCACAGACAAGCCCCATATGGGCTCTGCACCCTTAATCACTATTATACTGCTTCCCTGTAGAAGTCATAGGACTTGGAAAGGACTTGGATGCAAGAGTAGAAGGAGAATAAAGATTTGGTAATCACTCTCTGGTTTCAGACTTAGATGGCTGGGTAGCCTATATGAGATGCAGAACATAGGAAAAAAGATCCAAAAGGGCATGTGAAAATTAGTAATAGTTTTGTTTAGCACTTGGTGGGTTTGAAGTGCCCAGGGAACAACAAATAGAGATTTCCAAAAAATAATTTGAGAACTGAATTTCAAGAGAGTGATTAGGACTTTCTGGTGTATACAACAAATTGAAGTCATGCGATCACTCAGGGCTAAGTAAGAACACCCGGGGAACAGCAATATTTAAAAGAAAGAGAAACCACAGAAATAAACTGAGAGGGAATGTTATAGTAGGTGGGAAGAAGCCAAGAGAATGTGACCTTGTACAACCTAAGGGGAAGAATACTGAATGTTGCAGAAAATTTGAGTTCAATGAAGTTGAAGATGAGAGACACAATGTTTATTGTGGTTGGTGGAGGATGAAGAAGAAAGTCATAGAAGATGAGGTTCAAGCAGGCAGGGGCCAGGTCAGATAGGGCTTTGTGTGCCATTAGCAGGCATGTGAATTATATTCTAAGTGCAATGGTAAGTCTTTGGGGGATTTTAAGAGGGGAGTGAAGATATTAGATGTGTTTTTTTTAATTATAGGTGGACACAATAACTTTTTTTTAATTTTATGTGGTACTGAGGATCGAACCCAGTGCCTCACTCATGCCAGGTGAGCGCTCTGCCTCTGAGCCCCAGCCCCAGCCCTGGATGTGTGTTTTAAACATCAGACTATTGTATGGAAGATGGATGGAAGGAGTAAGAGCGGAGGCAGGGACACCAGTTAGAAAGCTACTGCGGTAACACAGACATGGACCAGGATGGGAGGAGAAGGGGTAAAAAAATGTTCAGGTTTAGTGCACACTTGGAAGGAAGTGCAGGACCTACTGATTAATTGGATATAGGTTAAGAGAAAGATAGGAATCAAGGAGTAATGAGCTTTTGGGTTTGATCAACTCAGTAGATGGAGTTGTTATTTACAGAGGTAGGCAAGAGTTAGGAAAATAGGGGTAGGAAGGATAGTAGATTGAATCAAATATTATTACCTTATGTATATATATATAAACTATGCATCCGATGGCATTCCACATCATGTACAACCAGAAGAATGAGAAATTATACTCCATCTATGTATGATGAATCAAAGTGCATTCTACTATCATGTATAACTAATTAGAACAAATTTTTAAAAACACAGTATAAAAAATGGGGGCGGGGACTGGGGATATATCTCAGTTGGTAGAGTACTTGCCTCGCATGCACAAGGCCCTGGGTTTGATCCCCAGTACTACAAAAAGAAAAAAAAAAAAAAGTAGGAAAACAAAGTTTCGGAAGTGAGAACCAGAATCAAGAGTTTTCTTTTGCCTTTTTTTTTTTTTTTTTTTGAGATGGGATCTTATTCTGTTGCCCAAGCTGGTCTTGAACCTGTGGGCTCAAGGATCCTCCCTCAGCCTCCTGAGTAGTTGGGACTAAAGGCACATACTACCACACCTAGCTTGGCCATCATAATTGTAAGATGTTTATTAGACACACAAATGGGGAAGCCAAGTAAGCAGTTGGCCACTAAATCTGGGGCCCAGAGGAGTATTCACTTAGCATCCAAAGTTGTGGACTGCATGAACATTAAAGTTGTGTTTCCTCTCTTCCTTGATCTGATAGAAGTTGGGTAGCCCTTGATTGGAGACTGGGGCAGAGGGAAGCATCCAAAGTCATTACCATTGGTCTTTGTAATCTGAAGGCTGACAGGGCTTATGACAAACCTGGATCAGGGACAACTTGCAGAAAAATGGTGCCAGAGAAACTAAGACTTCACAGGAGGGCGGAAACACTTCCCTCTACCCACCCCTCCCCTATTGAAATTCCTTGTAAAATTAATTCAGAAGGAGGAAGATAGAAAGATGTGAGGACATCTGGTCTGCAGGAGCCAGCAACGGAAGCCCCAGTTGAGGTCAAGGGGTTAAATGTGGGAGTTAACATGGCTATGCATACTCCTCCCTCCCAACCTGCCCTTCCCTGCCTAAGCCAGCATCTGAACTCCCAGAGTCAGAATAGGAACCACCAGTGTGCCCAGGAGGCCTTGGCCTCCATGAAGAGATCATAACTACTACTCTGGTACTAACACGAAGACCAACACAAGCTAGGTTTGAGACCAAACATCCCTGATTCTGAGCAAGCCAGATGGAAATACTGAAGACCATCTCTTCACAAACTTTATCAAATCGTCTGGGGATTTTGGTGAATGCAAGTTCTGTTTTAGCAGGTCTGGGGCAGGGCTTAGAATTTCGCATTTTATAAAACTCCCAGTTCTGCTGTTGCTACTGTCTATAGACCACTTTGAGTAGAGTGACCAGAGGCTTCTGTGGAGGCCACCCACAATGGAGATGGCATGCCTAGATCCAGGGGAATGTGTTTATTTATGCATAAAGTCCAGAACCTATTAAAATGCAAATACCCACCATCTGTCATGGTTATGAGCCAGATAGTTATTTCTTGACTAATTACATCTGCCAGAAGCATTACATGGCTGTTAAGCACTTGGGTTCTGAATGTTGACCTTCTGCAATTTACCTCTGAAGAGTATGTGATCATAGGCAAATCGTCTCTGCCTCTCCATTTCCTCATCTTTATAATGGGAATAATAAGACTATTGTGAAGATGAAATGAGTCAATAGATTTTAGTTAGGTGCTGCTGCTTAGTTAGGTGCTCAGTAAATGTTACCATTCTTGATGACAGTATGCCCTTCTATAACAGACTCACACATAGACACACACTCAGGCTTATTTTATTTTTTGTGTATAAATATATACCTCCCACCAAAAGGCCTATATCTTTTTTTTTTTCAAATTTTTCTTACCTTCCTGCCTACTCCCCCTCCTCTGGCCCCTGGCCCCAGTGTGGTCTGGATGGGCCCCAGCAGGGCAGGGACAGGGACAGGACGTGGGGCTGTATCTGACAGGAACCTGAGGGGCTGGCCTGGGAGGGGATTGGGGCCCAGCTTCCTGAAGGGAGGATGGGCTAGGGCAGGCACACAGTGCTGGAGAAGATGCCCTTTTGGGCCCTCTTCATGGTCACCTCCTGCCTCCTCCTGGTCCCACAAAACCTGGCACAAGTCACCAGCCAAGGTGAGGTGGGTAGAGGGTGGAGATCACCTATGCCCAGGAAGAGGGACCCCTGGGAGGGGATGCAGAGTCCTTTCGGGGGATGTAGGGTAAGAGGTTCCCACTGGTCCCCTACTCACACCTGGTAGGACCCAGAACCCAACTTACCAGTTGTTCCTCAGATGTCTCCTTGCTGGCCTTGGACTCAGAGCCCCTGAGGTGTTTCTCCCAAACATTTGAGGACCTCACTTGCTTCTGGGATGAGGAAGAGGCAGCGCCCAGTGGGACATACCAGCTGCTGTATGCCTACCCAGGGTAGGTGCTGGGTTATACCTCACTCCCCATATATTTGTCCCTGTGGTTAGCTCTGCTGAGTCCCATTCTAAGAGCTTCCCTGTTTGGGGCCCTACTGGAGGACTTACTCTAAGAATACGTGTTAAGTAGTCACCTTATGAACAGCTCAGCTCAAGCCCCTATATAATTCCAAATCCCAACTATCTCTAGCAGTGAAAAGAAAAATGGCAGCAATGGAAACAGATGTTGGGAATGGGCCAAGGCCTGGGTCCTCAGGGTTGAGTATGGCAATTATGTAGGGAGACTTCTCCTATACCAACAGAGAGAAGCCCCGTGCCTGCCCCCTGAGTTCCCGGAGTATACCCCCCTTTGGAACCCGATATATGTGCCAGTTTCCAGCCCAGGATGAAGTACGCCTCTTCTTTCCACTGCACCTCTGGGTGAAGGATATGTTCCTGAATCAGACTTTGACCCAGCGGGTACTCTTTGTGGAAAATGTGGGTAAGGGCCCCCCTACCACCCTGGCGCCCCCATTTGTTGCCTGCATTCCAGCTCCTAGAATCAGACTTGCCTGCAGCCTTTTGAGACAACGTGGTTGCCCCCCATTAACAGATTCCCAGAGGCATCTCAAGATCCTGTGATCATCCCTCCCAATCTTGGCATCCAAATCTAGATTTGTCTCAAAAACCATTTCACACCAAGGACATCCCAGTCCCCTCATCATTAATATATTCATTGAGTCACTCATTCTACAGTTACAGAATACCTACTGTATGCCAAGTACTATGCTAGATGACAAGGATACAAACATGAAAAGAAGTTCAAGGAGCAGTCTAACAAACTATTACAACAAACTATTACATCGCAGTGATGTCTTATTCTCATGAGGAAAGCAGGAGAGGATAAAGAGCCTTCCTACCCTGCCATCTCCCCATAAGTGTGACAATCTGTGATCTTTTTTTTAACCCAATGGCTACCCTCAATTTAGTACCCCTTTCTATAGTCCATGAATTGAACCAAAGAACATGGTATTCAAAGTTCTGATATGCCCTGCTTTGCCCTCAGGCCTGCCATCTCCCCCTAATATCATCAAGGCTGTGGGCGGGAGCCAGCCAGGAGAACTTCAGATCCACTGGGAGGCCCCAGCTCCTGAAATCAGTGATTTCCTGAGGCATGAACTCCGTTATTGCCCCAAGGATCCCAGGAACTCCAGCAGCCCCACAGTGATACAGCTACTCTCCACAGAAACCTGCTGCCCAACTTGGTGGAGGCTGAATGCAGCCTCCTCTCTAGACCAACCTCCATGTGTTCAGTCCATAGCACCCCAACAGGATGGACCAACGCAAACCTCCCCAACTGGAGAAGTATTCTAACCTTCTTTTGCTTCACCTCCTACATCCTATCCTCTATCCTCAGTTTTGCCACAGTAAACATACTTTGGGGACTCAAGACTGGACTGGTTCTTGGGGAGTTATTAGCCCTCGGGATTTATTTAGGGGTTTCCCACTTTGAGTCATCCATACTGACAAAATTCAGGGCTGTTAGATCTCCAAAGTAAAGTAAATTTCCCTAAAAAATCCCTGAACATCACCTGAAACCCAACAACCTGGCCCCGAGTCTGGGTGCATATCTATTCAATAAGGAGCTGAGGTCTGCCCAGGGGTACTGTAGGGCTTCCAGTATAAGGGACAGAGGCTGTCTTGGATGAGAGGCAGGCCTAGATTCTGACACTTGAATTCTTCTCCCAAGGATCCATCTCTGACAATGATGGGTAGAAGTTGCCTCATCTCTGGCCTCCAGCCTGGCAACTCCTACTGGATCCAGCTACGCAGCCAACCTGATGGGGTCTCCCTCCGGGGCTCCTGGGGCTCCTGGTCCTCTCCTGTGACTGTGGACTTGCCCAGGAATGCAGGTGGGTCAACAAAGAAATGGGTAGATGGGGAGAAGATTAAAAAGTAAAAAAGATCTCTAGGGAGGATTGGGCTGGATATGGAGACTCTAGGAATCATGTCCTTCCTGATGACCTCAAACTAGCCTTTGCACAGGATGAACTCTGGTCAGAGAGAGAAGAGAGAATAAGAATAAATGTTCTATATTGTGTGTATAAAAATGATCCAGATACTCTAAAGAGTAGGGGCACATGGACCTGATAGGACTTACTTCTTTACTTCAGTGGCAATTGGACTGCAGTGCTTTACCTTGGACCTGAAGAATGTTACCTGTCAGTGGCAGCAACAGGACCATACTAACTTCTCTCAAGGCTTCTTTTACCACAGCAGGACACGATGCTGCCCCAGAGATAGGTAAGAGTTACACTGTTGGTTGAATCTGATGTTATGAGAAAAAGACAAATCTGCAGAAAGAGGGAAGAGAGTACTCTTGATCCTTTTCACTCTCCTACCTTGTCCCCAAACTGAACAGCCTCCAGTACCTATTCTCCCATTTCCAATGAGAGCTTTATCTTCTCAACCTTTTTCCATTCCCACTGGTAATGCCTTGGTTTATGTCAGCCTTATTCATGTCATCTGGACCATTACAAAACTTACAGTCTCATTCACCTCCAATTTATTCTCCATGCTGTGGACTAAGTGACCTTTGTTAAAATCAAATATTGCACGATCTTTGTAAAACTGTAACATGGCCTTTCCATACATAGGTATGTATTTCAATTTCCCATGATTTGAGATCTGTTAAATCCATACAAAAGTTAGCCTGGCCTTCAAGGACTTCAACCAAACACCTCACTGATCCTTAATCCTCTCCGAATTTATTACCAAGTTTTGTTAATTTTATCTATAAAATATCTTTAGAATATGTACACTTTATCTCTGCCATTGCCCTGGCACAAGCCATCATCATCTCTCACTTGGGCTACTGAAAAGACCTAAGACCTATTAATTAATCACCAAGTCATTCTCTTCATAGAAGCTTGACTGATCTTTCAAAAGTGTAAAAATGAGAGCTGGGGTGTAGAGCGTTTGCCTAGCATGTGCAAGGTCCTGGGTTCAATCCCCAGCATTAAAGAGAAAAAGAAAAAATGAAGGAAGAGAGAGAGGGAATAAAAAGTTCAAAAGATGAACAAAACACTCCCTACTTTAAAATCTTTTGATAGTGGGCTAGGGATGTAGCTCAGTGGTAAAGCTCTTGCCTCCCATGCACAAGGCCCTGGGTTCCCTAGTACCAAAAAAAATAAAAAGTTAAAGTCCTTGATAGCTTTTCACTGATGTTAGAATGTACTGAAGCCTTATAAAATTCTAAAAGACCCAGCCCCTACATATGCTTTCAGCTTCATCTTATCCTAGCCCCTTTGGGTTCTCTGTCCCAGTACTAGCCTTCCCTGGTTCCCTCTATTTCCTCTACATCTTTATCTATGCACATGTTGTTTTCCAGCTCTTCCATCTTTACTTCTACTTATCCTTCAAAATCTCAGGACACCCTCCTTTATTACAGTTCTTCCTTATTAGATCCAATGGCATGATTATACACTCTTATTGTACCACATACTTCTTCTTATGTATTCATCACAGTTACAATTTAACATTTATACTTAATATGACTATTCAGTTGATTTTAAAAATTATCTTAGAATTCCAGTTGAGAAAGGCTGATCTTGACTATACATGACTCATTAGGGCAAAGTCAACAAACATTGTTACTCACCAATATATTCTCTCCTACCACAGTACCAGTAAGTACTCAGTTAAAAATTGTTCCAATGAATGAATAATGGAAAATCCACTATTAACAGTTTTAATGTGTTCTTTAGTTTTTTCTATGCATTTATATATGTCTACATACATTTAAAAATATATATTGGATCACATTTATATATATAATTTGCTTTTTGTTTGAAACCCTGGGCCTTGCACATGCTGGGCAAGCACTCTACTACTGAGCTACCAGCCCCACATGGTTAACTCACCTTTTTACTTAAATATATATATATATCTTGGAGCTCATTACAAAAAGCGTTAACTCATTCATTTTTAATAACTACACAGATTTCCAATAAAATAGAGGTGCCATGCAAGGATTAAGGACTGACAAAACTGAAGTCATCATTTCTTCTACCAAACCTGCCCCTTCTCTTTAATGTCCTCCATCCTTCTATATACTCAGTTTCCTAAGCCTGAAATATACAAATTGCCCTGGATTTGCTCCATCCCTCCAGTCTTATTGCTCCTGCCTCTTTAATATTTCTTGGATCATACCTTTCACTCTATCCCTGCTGCTACCACCCTATTTTCAAGCCCTTACCACTTTGCACATTAAAAAACAAACAAACAAACAAACAAAAAAACCCACAACACTGTCCTAATGAATTTCTCTGTTTCTACTCTCCCCTCAAAAATCCTTCCTAGAAACTGTAGTGATCTTCCAGAAGTACAAAGGTAATTATGACATTTCTCTGTTTGAAATCCTTAAATGTTTCCAATAATCACTCTAAGATTTAAGTTCAAGCTCTTTAGAGAGGCCACATGTTCTACATTTACCATTTGCCACCAAGCCCTCAATCCTAAAATCATTCCATACCACTTGGAGACTTCTCCAAAACACACTCTTCTATTTGTGCATGAGTCTGTGCCTGGGATGCCCAATTATTCCCTTTGCTCAGCCTATTTATAGTCCAAGATTCAGTCTAAACACCTCCCAGTATGTCAGATGCTCCCCCTAGATGATTTAAAGCCAGTCTGCACATCCCAGAAAAAATAGCATCTGTTTGTTTTTCTATCTCTCCCACTGAAATGAGAGCTCATTGACAATTATTCCTCTATGTACTCATAGGATAGCATAAGGCCTTTGTACATGGGTATCAATTATTTGTTGAATAAATGAATAAATATATAAATACTCAGAGTGATAATTTTAATGGATGTAGAGTTACTTTGGGAATATAATCAAGAAGGAGATATGATTCATTTGCTCAATAAACAATTATTATTGAGAAGATTATGTGCCAGGTACTGGAAACAGAGTGACAAATAAAATAGAAAAGGTTCTTGGGCTGAGGATGTAGCTTAGCGGTAGAGTGCTTGTAGAAGGTGGGGGAGGTGTTAATTTAGACTGAGTGCTCAGGAAAAGGCTTGCCAGAAACAGGTGAGCTGATATCTACATAGCAAACAGAATGAATCCTGTCCAGACCTAAAGTCAAAGCAATCCAGGGCAAAGACAAAATGCAAAGACGGTGCATTTGGCACATTTGTGGCACAGAAAGAAGGCCCATGGAGATGAAGGGTACTAAATTGGCATGAGAGTCAGAGATGAATATGGTGAGATAATGAGGCATCAAATCATAATGAGATAAGGATCACTGAAGGATTTTAAACAGAAAAATAACCTGACTTAAAATTTTAAAAGATGTTTCTCTGTGGAATCATAAATAAGAGTGGGAGCAAGGTCAGCAGTTAAAAAATTTGCCTGCATCCACACAAGAGATATTGGTGGTTTCACCTTATGTGACAGTGGTAAAGATCAAAATAAACAGATTTGTGATACATTATGGACATTACCAGAGCAATATTTTTTAAAACAAAATCTGGTAGCCATGTGGAGAACTAACTGAAGATAATGGTGAAAACAGCAGCAGAAAAACCAGTTAGAAGATGGTTGTAATAAACTAATGGCAAATAACCAAATAAGAGGGCTGCTGATGAAATAAATTTAAAACTCTAAAGATATTGCCCTCCAGAAAGATGAAGACTCTTTAATCTTTGAAACAATCCTGTGAGGTAGGTGTCAACCTATTTTATAAAAGGAAGGAAATTAAAGCAGAAATAAATATTTTGCCCATCATTATACACTAGTAGGCCAAGACCAGAACTCTATAGACTATACTATTTTCATATATCATGCTAGCTCTTTCCTTAAGGGGAAGAGGCTGGATATCAAGACAGAGATAAAGGGAAAGCACTGGAGGGCTATCCAAGGGAGAAGTTAGATTTATAATCCATACAGACCATAGTCCTGTATCATGGTGAGGATGGGGATTAGTTTCTGGGGCAGGCCTGATTTAATGACTCTGTGGGACTGGTTCTTAGGGACCCCATGTGGGAGAAGTGTGAAGAGGAGAAGGAACCAAATCCAGGATTACAGCCCCCTCAGTTCTCTCGATGCCACTTCAAGTCACAAAATGACAGTGTTATTCACATCCTTGTAAAGGTGACCACAGCCAAGGGTGCTGTTTACAGCTACCTGGGTTCTCCTTTTTGGATCCACCAAGTTGGTAAGAACTTTCTTCCTCATTCCAACCACACAGCCTCCCCTCCCAAATCCCACCCTATGTACATGATTCCCAACTCTGGCACTTCTGCTTCGTGACCCTGTTAGCATGATGTCTCACACACAGAAGGGCTTAAACTAGTCCTGCTAAAATCCCTGTAGTGCTCATCCCCACCCCAAACCTGCTTTGGAGGGAGATCTCCAGTGGGCAGCTGGAATTGGAATGGCAGCACCCATCACCTTGGGCAGCCCAAGAGACCTGCTATCAGCTGCGATACACAGGAGAAGACCATCAGGATTGGAAGGTATGGTCAAGTGACAGATGCCTGCAGAGCTTGATACTGTGTGTTCCTAGGGTTTATTATGTTTCTTATCAGAAGGACTGTGTTGAGTTCAAACTCAATGTATTCAAAACTGAATTCATCTTTCTTCCTGAAGGTATTTTGTTTTTACCAAGGTATATTTTATATGAAGTATACAAACTTTAAATGTACAGTTAATCTTCTTTGTGTATACACCCATGCAACTATTACCAAGATCAAGACATAAATTATTTCCAGCACCCCAGAATCTCCTTATGCCCTCTACAGTCACCTTCCCATCAAAAGTAATCACTATCCTGATGCAACCATGGATTCCTTCGACTATAAATTTTGTAAAATAAAACCATCCAGAATTTCTTCTTTAAGCTCTCTTCTGTCCGACACTGGCACTCTTTCTTTCCCCTTACCCCTTCTTCTCCTTACTTATTAACAAGTTGAATAATGTACAAACACTCCTCAGCCTCCTACTAGGACTGCTTTTGCCTTCTCTTTACCCATCCATCCTTCCCACTTGTGCTTTCAGCATACTGAACTATTCTGTGACCCCCAACCTAGCAGCACAGGCAGCACTCATGTTTCTTTGTGCTCTCATGGTACCCCCTACTAATTAATTGTTGTGATTATTTACTTGTTTGGAAGTCTCCATCATTAGATATGTGAGAGACGGTTCTATTTATCTTTTTCTACAGTGCTTAGTCCAATGTTTGGCATTTCTCAAGCAATTCATAAAGGTTTGCTAAGTGATTAAATCTCACTGTTCGTGCACAATGTACTTGTACCCTCCAGCACCTATGGCAAATCTGGCATCCTTTGCAGCATGAGTGGTATTCGTCCATGGTCCGTGTGGCTGAGTATCTGAGTGTAGGTCTGAGCGGCCATGGCCGACCAGGAAAAGTAATAAAAGAACACGGAAGGGGTCTTCATATCTCGGGGTCAGTATGAATGTGAGATCTCTGCGCAGATGTTGGAGCCACCTCTCGGGGCCCGGGGAGGGACCTTGGAGCTGCGCCCGAGATCTCGTTACCACTTACAGCTGCGCGCCAGGCTCAACGGCCCCACCTACCAAGGCCCCTGGAGCGCCTGGTCAGACCCAGTGAGAGTAGAGACCGCCTCGGAGACCGGTGAGCCGGGGCCGGGCGTGGCCAAAGCCTTTCTACGGCTGCGCGAGGGGCGGGGCGCTGGTCACAGGGCGGGGTCCTGAGCGCACCGCTGCGTGGATGTGCTGTGCGTTCGGTACCCAGGGGTGACCTGGGGTGACCAAGGGTGGCTTGAGGGGCGGAGACACGGCAGGATCTGGCGCGCCAGCCGGGCGGGCCAAGAGTCGGCCGAGATCTGACGGGTTTTGTCCCTAGCCTGGATCTCCTTGGTGACCGCTCTGCTCCTGTTGCTGGGCGTCAGCGCCCTCCTGGGCCTGCTGCTGCTGAGGTGGCAGTTTCCTGCGCGCTACAGGTACCGCCTCCTCCAGGGGCAGAGGTTTCTAAACCAGCATCCTGGGATCACTCCATGACACTTGCTCTCGACCACCGCACGCCTACACCTATGGCTTCAGCCGCTTCCTGCGTTTCCGGCAGTGACACCCTCTTAACTTGCCCACTCTACCGTTGTCCTCCAACAGCCCTTCCTCCTGGCTACTGCCCACCTTTGGCGCAAGCTCAGGCACTTATGTTTCTCCCTTCCCACCCCCACCCCATCCAGTGGCCATCAGGTCTGGTCATTCCACCTCCTAAAACCTAGCTCAAACAATGGCTCCCTTTTTGTAGCCCGACAGACACAATCTGACTCACTGAAACGGAGCCTGTTCTTTTCAATCTAGCTTCACACAGCCATCAGAATAATCTTTTTAAAACGCACACATGAGCCTATCTTTCCCCACCTTAAATCTTTTCAGTAGCTCCCCAGGAGAGAATCCAGAATGTGTAGAATGACAGGCAAGGCTCTGCAAAATCTGTTTCCTGCCAGCACGTCCACCATCTTCTACCCTGTGCATCAGCCTTGCCAAAGTGTTGATTTCCTCCACAAGTCAGGCTGTCTTACTTGTCAGTGTCTTTGCACATCATGTCCCTTCTGCCTGGAATATCCTTCCTGGCTGGCTAATACCCATTCATCTTTAAATAGCTTTCTCCACCAGCTCTTAAGAAATCTCCCTGACCCTCCCTTATTGGCTGCTCTTTTGTGCCCCAATATGGTACCAATAGCATTTTACAGCATTTATTTATTTTTCTGTTTTTGAGTACTGGAGATTGAACCTAGGACCTTGCTAAGCACATACTCTGCTACTGAGCTATACCCCCAGCCCTGTATTTATTTCTTTGTATGCCTATATTAGACCTTACTTGGTCATTTTTAAGTTCTTAGCACTGTGCCTGCCAAGTAGCAAGCCCTTAAATAAATGTTAGTAATGAGTGACTCACATATGTGGAGGCTGAGGAGAAATGTCACTGGAAATTATAAACATGAAGGATAGAATCCATTCCACCTCATCCCTTCAACTGGTAATATCAGCTCGTTCTTACAGTCTTAGCTCAGAAGTCAGGTGCTCCAGGCAATGTGTTGGAGGCTTCCATCTTTAAACATGTCACTCTGAACTTTTTTATGTTTTTTGTTTGTTTGTTTGTTTTAGTGGTACTGGGGATTGAGTCCAAGGCTTTGCACATCCTTGGCAAGTGCTCTCCCACTGAGCTACACCCCAGTCCCTTCTCAGAACTTTCAACCTGCCTATGGGTATGAACAGACTGGAATGTAGCCTCTATGAAGGTAGAAGGTAACGACAAAAACGTTTGCAGAGAAATGGGAGAGGGAGCTTCTGAACTAGGCATTCTCAGTTCTTTTTCCCCAACCACCCCTAGGGAAATGGGAGTGAAGTAGTGGAAGAGGCCAGAAATGCCCAGCTAAAGTCTTTCCACATGAAAATGTGAGGCTAAAGAAACTGAAGGATAGGGCTGGGGCTGTAGCTAAATGTTAAAAGTTTTTGCTTAAGGAGGATTGTAAGTTTGAAACTAGCTTTGGAAAATTAGTGAGGCCCTATGCAACTTATCAAGGCCCTATCTCAAAATAAAAAATAATAAAAAGGGCCGGGGATGTGGCTCAGTGGTAAAGAACCCCTGAGTTCAGTCTCTAGAACCAAAAATAAATGAATGAAGGAAGGGAGAATGGACAGATTTGCCTCTTGTGTGAGGCCCTCGGTTTGACTCCCAGCACCAAAACAAAACAAAAATTGGAGGTCCCAACACAGCTTAACCCTTGCTCTTCCCATATAGACCACTCTCCCTAGGAATTTAGTAATAAGCTCCACTGGTTCTAATAATTTCTTGAGCACCTATTATCGGCCAGACACTGGAGATTTAGGAGTGAAAAAATAAACTTTTTCTCTCAAAGAGCTTGTGCTATAGTGGGGTAAGACAGCTGAAAACAAATGAATGTAACAATGTAATAAATATGCAATAAGTGCTATAAAGGAAAATATAGCAGGAAATAGAGTGATGGGGAAAGGAGATGTTACAGTTTTAAGGTAGTCAGGGATGATGTCTCTGTTAAGATTTAGGAGAGACTTAAATGAAGTGAGGGAATAAATTGTGTCCAGGCAGGAAGAAGGGCAAATGCCCTGAGATAGGAATGTTTGAGAAAGCTCTGTGCTACACTTTATACACCAGCTTCCCTCTCCCACCTGAGGTTTTCTTCCCACCTCTACTCCTCTCCCTTACTTTATAGCCTTAGCTATGCTCCTGTCTCTCTGAGGCTTAGCCCTCAGCCTCACTGCCTCCCCCACTGCCCCACTTCAGTGCTTTCCTTATCCCTCCCAACTCACTCCCAAGATTCATTCTCCTTTTCTTCCTTGTTCTCTAGGAGACTGAGGCATGCCCTGTGGCCCTCACTTCCAGACCTTCACCGGGTCTTAGGCCAGTACCTTAGGGATAGTGCGGCCCTGAGTCCGGTGAGTGCACTCTTCTTCCTTCCCTACCACTTTCCCCATCACCAATGATCCTTGACCCCACAGTGTAACTTGTTCAAGGTCCTTGCATAGCAGCATACCCACCCCCAGGAACTAACCCAGCCCAATGCTCCTTTCCACACAATCCAATCCTGCCCCCACCCACCCACCCAACACATCATCTGCTCTAATCCACTCCTTTCATATCTCTCCAGCCCAAGGCCACAGTCACAGATATCTATGAAGAAGTGGAACCCAGCCTCCTTGAAATCTTACCCAAGTCTTCAGAGAGGATTTCCTTGCCCTTGTGTCCTTCCCAAGCCCAGATGGACTACCGAGGATTGCAGCCTTCTTGCCTGGGAACCATGCCCCTCTCTGCATGCCCACCCATGGCTGAGTCAGGGTCCTGCTGCACTACCCACATTGCCAACCATTCCTACCTACCACTAAGCTGTTGGCAGCAGCCTTGCAGGCTGGCTCCTCACTCCCAGTACTCTGGACAGATCTAGACCTCTCTGCGAACCACTCTACCCTATTCTACCCTCCAACACCAACACCTCAGATCTCACTTTCATCCCCCTTTGCCTTCCCACCTAGCTCAACCTCATAGAACTGATCTTTCATGCTGCTGCTGCCAGATCTGGGCCCCTTTCTCCACAGCCAGGCTAATTTCTCTGGCTTTTACCCTCTGTCCCCTTTAACACCAAATTCCACCTCTCATTGACTCCAGAATACATCTATTAGTTCCCCTTCTACCACTTTGCTAATGAAACTGCTCAGGCAAAGTTCAGTTCAAATCTTCTAGTTATAAAGGACCATAGGATCTTGTTAATCATCAATTTATTTGATCTCTCTGTGGCATTTGTTATAGTTGACTAATTTCTCATTTAAATTCTTTCCTACCTTGGCTTCCACACCGGCACCTCTTTGGATTCTGCTCCTGCCTAAGTATACTGTTAGAGATAAACTGTGGAGCCAGACATAGGTTCAGTTTCTGTCTTTCATACTTGCTAGCTGTGCAACCTAAGGCAAAAAACTGAATGTCTTTGATCCTTAGTTTTTGCATCAATAAAACAGATAACAACAGCGCCACTGGTGTCATGAAAAGAATTAGTGAGACAATCTAGGTAAAACAAAAGTGCCTAGGATATAGTAAATGCTTAATATATCTGAACTACTGTTATAATTATTCCTTCTTCACTTATTCCAGAATTTCTTTGATTCTTTAACTATTGTAGTCCTTCAAGATTCCATTACTTGTTTTTCTTCTGGCAGTACTGGGGATGGAATCCAGAACCTTGCTAGGCATGCTTTTGGCCACTGATCTACATCCCCAGCTCCAAGACTCCATTCTTAATCTCCAGCCTATGTGTTCTCATGGACTTTACTATATGTTGACAATTCCAAAGTTCTTAGATCCAACCCAGACTTCTCTAGTATTGTTATACTTTATGCAAGTAACTGTTTACATGTCTGCCTCCTGCTACTATATTGTGAGTTCCTTGCAGCGGGCAAGGACCATGATTTATTTGTCCTTTTCCTCTAGCACCTAGAATATTATGTGGTGCATGATGCTAGGCCTTCAATAAATGTTTTATAAATGAATAAAATCTTTCTGGACAATGTTACCTTAACCTCATACTAACTTCCTTCGTGTTCTAAGCCATTCATGAGCAGCAATAAATATGCTTAAACAACTCAGGTTATGGATTCCCCTAACCCATTCTAATTCTCAAACAAATGATTTTTGTTTGTTTGCTAGCTCCAAATATACCCCCTGTTTTAAATCAGGGTCTTGGAAGAAACCAATGGTACACTCAAACTGGGTAATTTGTTGAGAGTTTAATAAAGGGCAAAAGATGAGGGCAAGATTTGGGAAAACCATCAAAGAACAATGCAGTATCCCCAAGGCTAACAAAAATCAGGAAGCTGGCACCAATCCTAAACATCAGGAGTAAGGAGAGGGAGTGGTTACCAGACCTGGAGAGAGGGCTGCCTGACAGGTGTTATGGCCTTTGGTAGGGTCATGCAGTCAATCTCAGGGGATGTGGCCAGGAGGAAGCCAGGGGAATAAACAGCTCAAGCTCATGCTCCCCCCACCTTGAGTCCTTAGGAGTAGAGTCAGAACTTTTAACATGGCTTGGGGTGGGGGGTGAATTATGGGAATGGATATGCTGTATGTCATCCATTTGCCCTATCTAGATCCACTCTATCTTTTTCCACCCTGCCCTATTCTCTGCAAGGCTGATTCATATGGCCTGAAGTAGTGGGTTTTCTTGGCCTTTGGTTTTTTTTGGTTCCATTAATGGGATACTATGGGTTTAATTGTGTCCCCTTCCCAAATTCTTATGTTGAAGTCTTAACCCAAGTACCTCAAATATGACCTTATTTGGAAATAGGGTTATTGCATAAAAAATTAGTTAAGATGAGGTCCTAGGCCCTAATCCAATATGAATGGTACTCTTATACAAAGGGAAATTTGGACATAGATCAATCAACACAGGAAGAAAGCCAAGTGGAGATGAAGGCAGAGATCTGGGGAATACTTCTATAAGTATTGCCAGGAAACCCCAGAAGCTAGGGGAGAGGAATAGAACAGATTCTTCCTCACAGCCTCAGAAAGAACTAAACCTACTGACATTTTGACCTGTTACTTCTAGTCCCCAGAACTGTGAGACAGATTTTTCTCATTTAAGGGGCCCAGTTTATAATTTGTTACAGTAGTCCTAGCAAACTTACAGAGATCAGAGGCTGGGCTACAGAAGTAGCCCATGATTGCAGGCTCCACACCACATTCTCCCTATCCCATTCTTTCTGCAACCCCTTTTGTTTATTTTGATACTGGGGATTAAACCCAGGGGTGCTTTACCACTGAGCTTCATCTCCAGTTTTCATTTTATTTTTAAAATTTATTTTATTATTTTAGTTGTAGGTGGACACAATGCCTTTATTTTTATGTGACGCTGAGGATCAAACCCAGTGCCCCATCTTCTTTAAGTGAGCACTCTACCACCGAGCCACAACCCCAACCCCGGTTTTTATTTATTTATTTATTTACTTTGAAACAGGGTCTTAGTTAGTTGCTGAAGCTGGCCTTCAACTTGCAATCTTCTTGCCTCCACTTTCTGAGTCACTGGGATTAGCAGTGTGCACCACCATGCCTGGCTGCAACCCTTTTTTAAAGTTTTTATTTTTTTGGTACCAGGGGCACTCAACCACTGGGCCACATCTCCAGCCCTATTTTGTATTTTATTTAGAGACAGGGTCTCACTAAGTTCCTTAGTGCCTCACTTTTGCTGAGGCTGGCTTTGAACTCATTATCCTCCTGCCTCAGCCTTCCAAGCCACTGGAATTACAGGCATGGGCCACCGAACCCTGCACAACCCCTTTTAAATAGGTCTCCAGCACCACTTTTCTGATCATGTCCTCTCCAAAGTCACCAGTGATTTATTTCTCCATGGTCAGAGTTGACCTCTACTGTCATCATTCAGTTTGACCACTTTCTATCACATTCCAGCCCTCCCACCGTGAGATCCATGTCCATATAACCTCCTTCATGCCTTTACTTTGAAATGTACAGATTCCCCGAGGTTGTATTCTCATCCTTCTTCTTTAATTATCCTGAGTCCAGAAGTTGCAATTTTTGGCCAGTTTTCCACCTCAGATATGTTTTGTTTGGAAAATATAGAAAAAAAGCCCCAATGGCTTCACAGTACCTGATAGATAATAACCAAACTCCTTAGCTTAACACTTAAGCCTGACACTAGACTGCCTTTTCTAAGTTTTTTGGGGTTCAGGAACTCCCCACTTATAACCCTAAGACATTAACCCTCTTGTTTTCCAAGTGAATTGGAAACAGAAAAAATGAATTCTTCAAAGTTGAAGATAACAATATTAAGTTTGGACTAACAGCCATAGTTTTTTCTCTGTCATCATCAGGGTTGATCTCTGGCTAATGACTGAAAACCTGACTTGTCAGCCGTTCCTAAACAGTATAACATATTGTTAGGATTGCAGAAGTTACTTCAATACTTTGAATCCTGGCTCCACTACTTAATACTGGTTGTGTGCCTTTGCTCAAGTTTCTAACCTCATTCTGACCCAGTTTCTTTTTTCTGTGAAATGCAAATATTTGTCTTGTGGGTTCAAGGATTTAACTAAAAAATGAATGTAACTGCTTTAACATAGTAGTTAGCAGACAGTTAATAAATGGTGCCCATTATTTCTATTACTGCTGCTTCACTTCTGAGTGACAGCGTGAATTATAATGACATAATTCATTCAAGTCATCATTAGAGCATTAGATTGAACTGAACTTGGATTCCTACCAACTTCTTTGAATAACCTTGGGCAAATTCCTTCCCTGGGCCTTGTTTTCCTTATCTATAAAATATGAATGTGTTGCCCATAAGAAGGGTGCACAAGCACAAGATAGAATCTCTATTGTTCTTGACACCTCTAAAGCCCCAGAGAGTAAGCAACAGTGTCTCCCATAGGGCAGTCTAAACTTATTTTCCATTCACTTCTCTTTCAGCGTCATTTTCCTTGTCTGTAAAACGAGAAGCAAAATAAAACAAACACACGTGTTCCTCCTAGCAGGGTTCCTGGCTAGCGGGTAGCACCCTAACTAGCTCCGGTCTTCTTCCTGTCCCCACCCCTGTTTGTCGGCTACCCGCAGGCTCGCCTTTCCCTTCTCTGAAGGGCTCAAGTGCTTCGGGTCATTCCACCGAGTTCTGCGAGTAGGTACCATAAATATGATCCACTGGTAGGCGTTACGTGAGCACTTCCTCGGGATCTCTGACCCTCAAGCGCAAGAGGCCGATCCCCGCAGCGGGTGAGGGAACCCTGAAGAATGAATGGAAGCGACTCGGGAACGCGGAAGCAACGCAGGCCCCGCCCTACGCGCGCCGCGCCTGCCCCTACCACTTTCAGACTCCTTCTCCCAGGGACACCGGCTTCAGACCTCTCTCCCACCCTTCATTCAAATCACGCTCCTTTACTGCACTCTCGTGAGACCTGTCTTGTACCGGAAGACCCGCCCTCTATGCCATAGAGGCCAATGGGCGAGAACAACGGTTGCGACGGTTGGGTTTTGAAGGAGCCAATGAGCTCTCGGAGCGGAGAGTTTAAGAGGTACTGCTCAGTAGTGCAGAAGCCGGTCCGGGATTGGAACCTGCTCCGGAACGCACGGTGAGGGGCTGCTGGGCCGAACCGAGGGATTCGCCGGGGGGTGGGGGAGCTGCTAGGCCGGGAGGGGCTGCAGCCGAGGGAACGAAGGAGCCTCAAGCCTTCCCTGAGCCTGGTCGCCTCTTCTTCCAGGGCTCACAGTGGGCACAAACTCTCAGGACCCCTTTCCCTTCCGGGCGCTCCCATGGCGCAGTTCGTGTTCGAGAGCGACCTGCACTCCCTGCTTCAGCTGGACGCACCCATCCCCAATGCACCCCTCGCGCGCTGGCAGCGCAAAGCCAAAGAAGCAGCGGGGCCGGCCCCCTCGCCCATGCGGGCAGCCAACCGATCCCACAGCGCTGGCAGGACCCCAGGCCGAACTCCTGGTTAGTGGCATGCGACGGGACACTAGGAAGGAGAGGGGATGGCCCAGAGAAGGCTTCGTGTTTCCTTCAGGAACCTGGTCAGACTGTATGGCTTTTCTTTCCCGGCCCCAGGCAAATCTAATTCCAAGGTTCAGACCACCCCTAGCAAACCTGGCGGTGACCGCTATATCCCCCATCGCAGTGCTTCCCAGATGGAGGTGGCTAGCTTCCTCCTGAGCAAGGAGAATCAGCCTGAAAACAGCCAGACGCCAACCAAAAAGGTATGTTTCTCAGAGAGGAGCAAGGCATGGGATCTGACTGTGGCCTCTGGATCCCACCCTGCCTCACCATCACCCTTATATGCTAGGAGCATCAGAAAGCCTGGGCTTTGAACCTGAACGGTTTTGATGTGGAAGAAGCCAAGATCCTCCGACTCAGTGGAAAACCACAGAATGCCCCAGAAGGTAAGACCTGAAGTTCTTGGTTCTTGGAGGTTGGTGTCAGTCCACTCCCAGGGACTGAGGGAGATGCTCTTTGCTCTTCTCACCTAAGGCTGAGGGCAAGGGAGGTGTCAGTTTTCCCATGGTCTAGACCCACTCCGTTGCCACAGGCTACCAGAACAGACTGAAAGTACTCTATAGCCAGAAGGCCACTCCTGGCTCCAGCCGGAAGACCTGCCGTTACATTCCTTCCCTGCCAGATCGGATCCTGGATGCTCCTGAAATCCGAAATGACTACTGTAAGTGCAGTTTTATTGTTGCCCATCAATGGAGAAAAAAGGACTTGGGGACCAGGCAAACAAGGAATTTCATGCTCTTCCCTTTCTGCCTCTGCTAGACCTAAACCTTGTGGATTGGAGCTCTGGAAATGTATTGGCTGTGGCACTGGACAACAGTGTATATTTGTGGAGTGCAAGTTCTGGTGACATCCTGCAGTTGTTGCAAATGGAGCAGCCTGGAGACTATGTATCCTCTGTGGCCTGGATTAAAGAGGGCAACTACCTGGCTGTAGGTACCAGCAGTGCAGAGGTGCAGGTGAGACTGGTACCTACACTGCAGTTCTATTGACATCAGACCCCAGGGACTTGTCTAGCTAGAGGATATTTATTGCCAAACCTCAATTTCTGATCTTAGTGGTGTTCTCTCTCTAGCTATGGGATGTACAACAGCAGAAACGACTTCGAAACATGACCAGTCACTCTGCCCGAGTGAGCTCCCTAAGTTGGAATAGCTATATCCTGTCCAGGTCAGTGGTTTTTGCTAGACTGGCAAAATCAGTCTGATTTCTGCCTCCCCATGCCTCTGACTGAATACCTCTAAACTAAAGCAGCTCTGGCTTGCATTTGGGGCTGCCGTAGAACCTGAATTTCTTAATTCTTCCCTCAGTGGCTCACGCTCTGGCCACATCCACCACCATGATGTTCGGGTAGCAGACCACCATGTGGCCACACTGAGTGGCCACAGCCAGGAAGTGTGTGGACTGCGTTGGGCCCCAGATGGACGACATTTGGCTAGTGGTGGCAATGACAACTTGGTCAATGTGTGGCCTAGTGCTCCAGGAGAGAGTGGCTGGGTTCCCCTGCAAACATTCACCCAGCATCAAGGTGCTGTTAAGGTGAGATGGGGGCTGGGCTGGGTCTCTACAATTCCAGAGCTATAACTTGGGGAATATTAAGGGGAGATGGGATGTTGAGATTGGATTGGGTTCATCTTATAACCTTGATAGCCTTTTGTTTATCTCTAGTACCCACTGACCTTGCCTTTATCCCACCTAGGCTGTAGCATGGTGTCCCTGGCAGTCCAATATCCTAGCAACAGGAGGGGGCACCAGTGACCGACACATTCGCATCTGGAATGTCTGCTCTGGAGCCTGTCTGAGTGCTGTAGATGCCCATTCCCAGGTAGTCTTTTACGTATTCCAGCCTGTCCTGAAGTATTTACTCTGTGTGGTCCACCTAGGCAACCATGTCTACTCCAATGTCTTCACCAACTCTATACCTTAGTGATTTCCAAACTTCTGACTTAGTACTTATTCATTAGCTCCATAAGTCAGATAACAGTCTGACTTATCTCTGGCTGTTATGTCCTCTAGGCACTCCCACCTCCTTAATGTCCCATCTCCCTGAAATGTGTTCTTCCTCCTCTTCCTCTTACATTGCTTCAGAATGACAGAACGTGCTCAGAAGTCTGAGAGGTCTACTATAATTTTTTATCCTCACCAGAATCGCCAGAATCTTATCAGTTTTACCTTAGAATATCATTCACATCTGTCCTCTCCACTTCGCCTCATCCTTCCCAAGAAAGGCACAATAAGGTTTCCTCACTGATCTCCAAGCATTTTTTTTTTTTAACCATACAAGGGATTGAATCCAAAAGAGCTTTACCACTGAACTAGGCGCCCAACCCTTTTTTATAATTTTATTTTTTAGTTATCAGTGGATCTTTTATTTATTTATATGTGGTGCTGAGGGCACCACACATACCAGGCAAGTGCCTCTACCACTGAGCTACAACTCCAGCCCTGCCCACTTCTTTTCTATTTTGAGACAGGGTCCCACTGAGTAGTGGAGGCTGACCTTGAATTTGTGATCCTCCTGCCTCAGCTTCCTGAATAGCTGAAATTCAGCTGTGTACCACCATGCCTACCTCTAAACATTCTTCATCTCCTCCTTTTGCTGTCCTTTTGCTCTCTGGTCTGAGTGGTCTCTACTGTCCTCCTTAAACCTATACTGGCTTCCCATCACCTACAGCATACAATCTAAATCCATTAGGATATTTGAGGTCTTGAGGGTAGGCCTCCTTGCAGCCACTCTGGCTTCCTCTCCTTTCATTCCCCCAACATGTAGCCTTTACTCTAGAAATGGACTCTAGAGCCAGATGGCTTAAGTTCAGATTCTGGCTATGTCACCTAACAACTTGTATGCAATTTATCAAACTTCTTTCTGATTATCTATAAAATGGAAAATTGTCTCTAAAAGGGTTTTTTAAGGACTATGACCATTCAAGTGAGTTTGTAGTACCTAGCAGGGTACCTTATGTTAGAATGGACTCAGTTCTGATTTGAATATCCTTGGCTGTATGTCATACCTACACCAGCTTCTCTCCTCAGGTGTGCTCTATCCTCTGGTCTCCCCACTATAAGGAGCTTATCTCAGGCCATGGCTTTGCCCAGAATCAGCTGGTTATTTGGAAGTACCCAACCATGGCCAAAGTGGCTGAGCTCAAAGGTAGGTGGCAAAATGAAATAAGGCAGAGACAAAAAGCCACATATTATATGACTCCATGTATATGAAACATCCAGATCAGGTAAATGCAGAGACAAAACAGATTATTGGGGCCTAGGGGAGAAGGTAATGGGAGTGATGAAAATATTTTGAGATTAAATAGTTACAATGGTTGCACAACTTTGAATACACTGAAAACCACTGAATTGTATATCTTAATTAATCTTATGGTGTATTACACATTTCAAGGGGGCTGTCAAAATTAGAGGACTATGTATATGTCAGTGTTCACATAAATTACTCTTAATTTGCCCTAGGTCACACAGCACGGGTCCTGAGTCTGACCATGAGCCCAGATGGGGCCACAGTGGCATCAGCAGCAGCAGATGAGACCCTGCGGCTGTGGCGCTGCTTTGAGTTGGACCCTGCACGACGACGGGAACGGGAGAAGGCCAGTGCAGCTAAAAGCAGCCTCATCCATCAAGGCATCCGTTAATGACAGACCAACCTATCACCTCAGTTTTTTTTATTTTTCTAATAAAGTCATGTCTTCCTTTCTTTTCCTTGTAAGACCTAGGTCCCAGTAGCCTTCCCAGGGGCTCCTCTCCTGTGAGAAACCTCCTGTTTATAGTTCCACTCACACATGTACACACAAAGCCTTGGTGGTTTCCTCTGTCACTTTAATTAAGACACAAGTGAGTAAGTAGCCTCCACAGGCTACATTCCCAGCATCCCCCCCCCCCCACATACCCTGACCTTTGGCCCAGAAGCTCCTGCTTCAGTGTGGGGTTGAGGGAGGGAGCCTGGGTCCATAGTGACAGATTATTGCTGACCTCTTCAGTGTGAGGAAAAAGGCCATGAGACCCTGGTGGGGGCCAGCCCTGAGTGTTCCTCTCCCAAGTTTAAAGCAGAGAGGGGGAAGTAAATGTCCAGCCCTTTCAGCCCCCAGCTCTGAAATGCCAGAGGGCAATGAGGCCACATCCCTGGAGCTGTCCGCCAGAAGTGTGAGGAATGGAAGCAGTGGCCCTTGTAGACCAGCTGTGGGGAGGGGGCAGGGCCAGTCCCCTGTTCAGTCCTGACCTCCTGAGCCCTGGTCACAGGTGTAGGTGGGGAGGACACTGAAGGATGCTGCCCAAGGTGCAGTCCTGAGGCACTTAGGTGGGCATCTATCTAGGCCACACTTCTCAGTTAGCCTTGACCTTGGCAATACTGGGAACTCCATTTTGCTGAGGTGCACGGGGCAGGCGCTTGCCTTTGGTATAAGAGTGATACCAGAAATTGGAGAACAGAATGAAGAAGATGGTGCCATACATCCAGATGAGGTGGATAATGACTGGGTACTGGTAGTTGCAGCTGGGCAAGAAGTAGTACTGGGAGATGTGCAGCGAGACCAGGACAAACTGGATCTAGGACAGAGAAAGGCATGGGTTAAGTAAGGACTGGAGGGATAGGGTCAAAGGTGAGATAGGTTACACAAAAAGGATCTAGACTAGGAATGTTGAGATGGTTATAGGCCAGCAGACCCCTTACCAGCTGAATGG
This sequence comes from Callospermophilus lateralis, assembly GCF_048772815.1. Lineage (NCBI taxonomy): Eukaryota > Metazoa > Chordata > Mammalia > Rodentia > Sciuridae > Callospermophilus > Callospermophilus lateralis. Next base: position 111,780,766 of record NC_135311.1, on the reverse strand, counting down.
CTGTCATGTGTTTTTTCCACCAAAGGTAAGGTTGAGCCACAGGGCCAAGGGCAGATAATCCGTAGTATAGGTACATGATAACATGCACAGAGGAGTTTACCATGGCATGGAAAGACCCCATTCCACCTGTGGGAGAGAGTAAAACAGGGTCAGGAGAGTTGAGCCTCTGGTTCCCAGTGCTCACTCTTCCAATGGTCTTGAATACTTACCTGGGGCAATCTTTACCCCCCACCACCAGCTCCAGGGAAGCACTGAGTGATGAAAAACATGCAAGAAGGTCACCTGCCCATCTTTCTTCCGGAGAATGAAGATCACCTGAAAAAGAGTTCAGGGAGGTGTTCAGAGCCAGGGGCTTTTCTTTCCCACCTCCCCGGTTCATACATCTCATAACTACTTACCGTGTCTATTAGCTCAATGAACTTGGAGAATAAGAAGAGCCAGGCCACTCGAACCATCTGCAAAAAGTCAATCAAGGCAGCCTTAGGATCCCCCGCACTGTTTCAAGAGCCTCTCTAGACTGGGCCATGGGCTCAAGTCATTGATTAAAACCTAACCCCAGCCCCTATTTACTTACCCTAATAGCTTCAGGGCTGTTGGAATAATCCACAGGATCACAGCGCCAGGTGTAGGTACTCAGCCAGCCAGACATCAGGAACTATGAAGAGTGTGAATTAGACCACCAGAGTTCCCTCTCCCAGCAATCCCTCCCATCTCTAGCTGAAGAAATGAGTCTGAATCTCTGGAAAGAAGAGATGCTCTGCTCCTCTGGCCCACCCCTTATCCTGCTGGCAGGAATTAAAGCCTAGACATCCAGGCCCACCTCATAGACAATGTAGAGGGAGAGTGCCACCAATGAGAAGTTGTAGGCAATCATGAAACCTCGGAGTTGAAAGGGCTTCCGGTTGGCCATGATGCGAGGTCCAAGTGAGAGGACAAAGTACACGTATGTCAAGAGGATGGAGGTCATTAGCAGGGGGGACTCCATCAGAGGGTAACCCTGGACCCGGGGATCTGTGAATGAATGTCAAGGAATCAGGAAGGGTCACGGGTTCAAAGGAACCTCACCAGATCTATACCTTTCAGGTCAGGTCACAAAGGGTCAAGGGATTCATAGGGACTCTCCATTAAGACAAAGCCCTAAATCCCAGGATCCCAGGAATGAAGGGAGGGAAGGGCTGCTGGATAGCATCTCACCTGCACACTTCATCATCTCGTGGTACAAGTTCACAATAGCCTCCATCCTGGCTAGGGACTGTAGGGAGTGATGGAGGATGGACGTCAGACAGGCACACATCCTGTCTGTATCCCCATCCCACACCTGACCCACGAAGATAAGACACAGAACCAGACAACAGGCTAAAGACACAGAACAATTCTGATGCCTCATTGAGAAAAGGACAGAATCACAGTAAAAGGAATTGTTGGGGTCTGAGGGAAGAGGAGGCAGTTTGGTGAGGGCATCTGCTCCCACACATCCTGCCTGCCTGGGGGAGAGCTATTCCACTGGTCCTCTCCTCTCCAGACCTTACTCTCCTCTCAGTGCCTCTTCAAACAGTTTTACTTCCTGGCCTCCCCTCCTCTCAATTCCAGGTCCCTTTCTGGAGCCCTCCCTTCTCACCAACAGAGAGTTCAACTCCAGTGAACCCATGAACCAGTGAACCTCTTCACCCTTCTTTGTCAAAGTCTCTCACCTCCCCAGCTATAGAGGAAATTCTTCTCTCCAGGGATTCTCCCTTTCAATCTATCCTCCCCTGCAGGGTCCCTCCAGTCCAGTCCCTTCTGGATTTCTCATCTCCCCAGGGTCCCTCCTCTCCCCTGCCAAGATTCCACCTCCCCAGTCCCTTCCAGAACCTTACTGGTCTGTGGTTCTTCCTCTCCCTAGGTCTCCCCTCTGCCTTCCAGGGCTCTCACCTCCAGCCTCTCTTCTCCTCCCCTCTCCTCGTAGGCTTGCTGGGCTCGCTTCTCTTGCAGAGCCCTTCCTCTCTGGCAGCCTGGCTCTTGTGAGACTCCTGCCCCAGCGGCTCCACCTGTCTGACTAGATCTGGCAGCAGCCCCGCCCTCTGCCCGCCCCCGCTGTATTGGGCATGGGATGGAGGGTGGGTCCAGGCCACAGGTCAGTGCCTAGGGGAGCAGGAACCACCAGGATTGGGAAAGTCAAGTAAAGTCCCAAACTCACCACCCACCATTCTGGACCAGCTAGATAAGCTAAGGTCCTAGGTTTTCCAGAAACTTCTCCTGGCCCTGGTCCCAGCCTTGGCCCAAGGATTGCTAAAAATCCACACCCAGCATCCTCTCCCAAACCAGCCATGAATTCTCAGTTTGTCCTACTTCAGAATGGGTACAAGAACCTTTCCTTTCCAGGGAGGGGCAAGGAAGCCAGTGGCATGTGAGGAGGTGGGGAGTGGAGGAGGTCTCAGGAATCTTCCCCTCCCTCTGGGAGGGATCCCAATGGGCTAGGCCCCCTCCCCCTCAAAGGCCAAAGGAATGTCGGGGGAGGGCTCATAGGGACACAGAAACCTCTGCCTAGACCCAGGAGAGTCTGGGACTCTATAAGACTGTCCCAGAGGGACCAGGCAATCTCTCAAAAGCCAGGGCAGCAGGTGCTCCCAGTTTCCTCCATCCAGAGGATAACTTGTACAGTGCTCCATAAAGACATACACATTCTGATATTCAACAGAGGCTGCGTGAGCCCCTCTCACACACAAATCTCACAGGGATTCCCCAAACCTGCAGGTCATCCCACCCTTCTGCACACCCACCATGGTCAGTCTCCAAGCCCTGCCTTCTACATACACACTCTTACAACATGCACCCAGCTCCAAGGACTAAGCACACATCCACACGACCTACACACCTCCTACTGGCCACAAATGCCCTGCCTCACACACCACCCCAACAGGCCTCCATGGACTATGACATGCACTCTCACGCCTGCTCCAGACTGCACCGGTACTGGCACTCACATACCACCCTGCACAGCCCCAGGGCACTGTGTGCAAAAGCATATGCTCACTGGCTCAGGCTCAGGCTCAGGCTCAGGCTCAGGCCCACGCGCTGAAGTTACTCACACATGGCTGAGCTACTAGGAGGTGAGAGAACATCTGACCACTCACACCATACGCAGATATGCACCTCCCTCATGCACGGATATGTTTTGGCGGGCGACACTCCTCATTTCTTCATGCACAGTGACTCTGTTGGTGGCCTATGCTGTGGCAGGGCCTAAGCCTTAGGCGTGTGCTCTCACACAGCTCCTCTCTGGCACATGCGAGCTCCTTATCTCCCTCAACCACCAGCCTCAAGTTCACCCCCACGCACTCGAACAGGCACCCTGGAGGTCAGGAGGGACTCCAGGCCTCTGGGAAGGACCTCTCCACAAGCTTGAGGAAAATCTGGGTGTGTCCCTCACAGGGGAGCTTAGCCGGTTCCTTCCTTCCTTCCCTTAAGATGGATGGAAGGGAAAAGGATACGGCAAAGGAAGGGGAAGGGGAAGGGAAGAGAGGAGGGGAGGGAGAGGGTCAAGACCAAAAGGCGGTGGAGAAAGGCCTAGGTGTGAGCAAACGGGGGGCCAGGGCGGAGGGGGGGCGGGGAGGGAGGGAGCTGGTGAAGCCCGGCCCCAGGAGCTGGGACCTCCCACCCACTCGCCCCAGGAACAGCCTCGCCCATAGCCTGGGTAGGGCAGGGCAGGGCAGGGCAAGGCTAGCCGGGCCTGCCAGGCAGGGGGCGCCGGCACGTGGGGAGCTGTGGAAGGTCCAGACTCACCAGTGGGGGCCAGGCGGACAGCGGTGGAGGACTCGGGGGGTGGGGGGAGCAGGGCCAGAGAGCAGTCCCCAGGGCTATCCTGCCTGCCACTTCCTCATCTGCTGGGCCGACTTTCTGTCACCAGAGGGGGAGGGGGCGGACCGGGCGGGGGGCGCCTGCTGATTGGGCGACCAGCCCAGGCAGGAGGGGCCGTCCAGCGCCGGCTGGGCCGCAGGGGCGGGGGCAGGGGCGGGCCGCCAGATCCCGGGGCAGGAAGCACACCCAGCCCGGCTCCCCACCCCTTCCCTCGCATCTCCCAGCCCGCCGCGGCTGGTGCCTGCGGCCTGGTCCACCTTGGGAGCACCCTGCTTCTTCTGACGTCCAGCACCCGACGGGTCCCATCCTCGGCCCTCTGACCAGTCCACCAACAAACACCCGCCGTCTGACGGCAGGCCCTGCTAGGACTCTGGGAGGAAGTTGTAGGATTCAGCCCTGTTCTTGAAGGGGGCCGGCCGGCCAGGCGGGCTAGGGGTTTATTGGGGTGACTAGGAGGGCTTAGCGGGAGGGAGCAACTGGCTACCGATGCCTTCTCACCGATCCCATAAACTTGGATGAGTCCTAGCATTAGGAGCCGCCAAGAGGATTTCCTGAAACGGAGGTGGGAGAATACAAGTGGCCCCAGGCAAGAACTATGAATCACTGGGTAAGCTGGCCTTCAAGGTAGTGAAAGGGGAAAAAGGAAGTGAAGTTGGCTGTGATATAACCTAGAAGGTCTTGAAGACCAAAGGGGCAGTCTGATTTTTATTCTAGAAGCAGAGGAGAAATTGAAGATTTCAAGACTATTGTCAGGTTTGTGTCAATCATTCATCAAATATACATTGACTACCTACAATGTGTAAGACCATGTTAGGTTCTGTTGACAGTGTCCCTGGACTCAGGGTTTATAGTCTAGGTGACCAGGGAGGGTAATGAAGAGAGACCAAGTGAAAGACAACAGCAGGACCTGGGAGAAACCTGATAAAATTGGAGGAAACACATTGTCTATGTGGAAACTTCTCAAGAGGTACTATATCTCTCCGTATTTAATTGTCAGCTCTATACTATCTGGCCTGATCCTCTCACATTCATCAACTAGACTTAACTATTCTGGCCAAGAACCAGGTTTCATGAAACCTACTTTCATGAAACCTATACCTCCAGCAGCTCCTGGCCAGTGCTTTGCATACAGTGATCCAATAACTGCTTGTAAAATTGGATGCTGTGAATATGGACAGAATTGAGAGAACTCAGGAAAGATGGTAGCTGGGAGGAATACTATGTTCATAAATGATGGGATGTAGCCACATGGAATTTTCATCCTAGACTTTAGATAAGAAGTAAAAGCTAAAGTACAGATCTAACCCAAACCATTAGTATCTACACTTTTAAGAAAATGGCAAAAGAATCTAAGTATTCAAAGAACTCATACTCCTTAGCATTGTATGCTAGGGTTCAACCTGATCTAGTCCCTACCTAGTTTTCTTATTCTACCTCTGTCACCCTCCTGAGTCATACCAGTGCTTTACCATCCCCCAAGATGTCTTTCATACTCCCTTACCCTAGAGTCTTACCCACTGGCTCATCACAAAAGCACAGTCCAGTCTCCCAGCCAGTAAGTCACTCTCTCCTCCTCCCATGATTTTACTCTAATGTAATTTTCAACCCCAACTACAAGCTCCTCTCAACAGGGGCAATACTAAGTATCAATACAATCTATCATCTGACCCACTCAGCTGAACCTTTATAATGTTTTCTGAGTGGATGTTAGAGTGAATGGGACAATGTGAAAAAGGAAAGAGGCCAAGGGACCTAGAATCAAGTATCACTCCCCTCCACTTGAAAGCAGTATTCATGGAGCCAATAAATATTTATTGAAGTCCTAATGTCTTCCAGATATATTCTAGTGGCTTTGAGGTCACACCTGACTCCAAAGTCCTGAGTTTTAATGTTTCAATTGGTACTTATATGACCTTAGGTAAATTTTGAAACCTCAAAAAAATGGGAACCATAACAACACCTATTTCATAGAAGTATTGTGCATATTAAAGGAGATAACCCATGTGAAATATGTAGCCTTGTTTCTGTCTCAACATTTAACTGGCAAAGTGGGGAAGAAGCCCATATATGAAGAAGGTACATATTTGTATATGGATTTGTGAGCATTCATTTAAAATATTTCCTAAACACTGTGTGCAAAGAACTGTTCTGAGAAAACTACTGAGGGGTTTTAAGTGTCTGTCATGAGAGTCCACTAGAGATAGACAAAGCAGACTATTATAGATGATGAGACTGTCCCAGAGGCCAAAGTAGTGACAGGATACTTCTTAATCTATAGATTTATTCACCTGTATTACATTGGTAAATGACCATGGCAAGTCCTCAGTAAATGTTGAGTGCCTACATGAATGAATGTACTCAAAGACACTTTATTCAGCCTTGTCCTGCTCCTGAGAGAAAGCATCTTCCAATATCTAATATAGACTCAAGTCTACCAAGTGGCATTTCCATGGCTCTGTAGTTCCTACAAACAGTCACCATCCAGTGGGGAAGATGAGCATATCCATGAACAACTAGAGTAGTATGTGGTAAGTTTCGGCTGAAGAGATAAACCCAGAAGGTTATGAAAGCATTGGGGAAGCGGGGTGGGGGGGCGCGTTCACATAGCATGAAGGTTACTTTCAAAGACTTCAAAGAAATGACACTAAAGTTGAACATTAGAGCACTTTCTAGATGGCAGGGAAAGGCTTTCCAAGCAGAGGGACACACACACATGTATGTGTGTGTGTGTACTGGGGAACTTTTAAAATATCAGCATGTGGTTCTCAACCCCAGATAGATCCTAAGGGTTGTTTCCAATAGGAAGAGGCTGGAGCATGTTTATATGCTGTGTGGAACAAGGCATTGAGCTCCAACACACGTGGCGGGATTGGTCTTTGGCTAAGAATACCTTGCAGACTAAAATATGTGGAAGAGAAGAGTATCTGTCAGTGGGTTGGAAGGAGACTGGGGGAGTTTTTATTTGAAGGAGTCTATTTTCTCTTTTGTCAGAAGCTGAGGCATTTGCTGAATAGGATTATAGGATGAGGAGTTTCTGAAAAATGGTAAAAGTCTGGTGCAGCTGATGGCAAGCACTGGGCAGAGATACTGGCCCCTCTAGATGGGAGACTATGAAGAGGATGCTCCCCCACCCAGCTCAGGAAATGGGAGGCAGGACAGCAGAAATGGGACTCTTTGGAATCTGCAGGAAAACTAGGTTCAAGGCCATGCTTTCTTCCACCTGGATACAAGGAAAACCAAACCACAGTGGGCTAATGAACTAGGGAAACTGAATCCACAGGTTTGATAAGGATGAAGGCCCACGGTATGGGGAAAGAATACTCAGTCCAACAGCTAAAATTCCACTTCCTTCCTAGAGTGATCCTGACTCGTGGGAAGTGAAGTGATGACTTCAAAGTTCCACCCTGTGTGACTCATTCTCCATTCACTTTTCTTGAAGGGGCCCTTCTGTTTTCTTTTCCCAGAAGGTAAACCAGTGGAGTTTCTCCAAGGGTCCAGCCTGAAAAATATCACCTGTACGAACTCTATCAACTCTGCTCCCATGATTGTTTGAGGCTCTGTATTAGCACAAAAATTAAAAGGGTCAGAGAAGTAGAAATGACAGGAAGAAATGGAAAAAAACATTCCTGCATGTTCATGAGTGAGTGGGTGGAACAGTGGAAGGAATAGTAAATGGGACTCACAGGCAGTCGGCTAAGAACAACAGGACCTAAGGGTTTTTGGTGAGGGCCATAGAAGTTCAGGTGGGAATGAAAGCAGCCTCTGGGTGGCATTCAAACTTCTCCCATCCCCATCCTGTAAAGACAAGGAGCATTTCCTACATAGTACCCACACAGAGAAGCTGAGGGGAGGGTAAGCCCATGAGGACAGGGAGCAAAGATGAGGGCAAAGGGTTCACCAGTTAATCATTCTGTGCATCCCTGTGCCTCAGTCAGCTAACTGGCGTCCTCTGCCTGAGATCTTGGTTGAAGGGATTGGGTCTGGAAAGACATCTGGCCAGAAGGGAGAGACTACATGTAACGCTCATCATTTGGTATTTGAAGGCATGCCTGGACCCCTAAAAAGTCAGGGAAAGGTCTGATCCATCAGTGGACAGCCAGTGCCACACACTGTAGATATCATTTCGTGTTCCTTGAACTGAAGAAACTCAGGAAGAGGGACGGAATGAGACAAAACTTGCAGGAAAAGCTCTGGAGAGAGAAGAGGGGAGGCTTTTTGTTAGGAAACTACCAGGGCAGGTTATCAGGATGAAGGAGCTAGAAAGACCCAGAATATGTGTGAGAAGGGCCAAGAGTACATTCTCTGAAAATCATGCAGCCAACTGCTTTCCATATGCTCTTGTGATTGACTCCTGTAAGGTCAATGCAATTATTGCCTCTTAGCAGAATAATAGAATCAGAGAGGTTGAGGGGTTTGCTCAAGATCACATAGCAAGCAAGGTGGAAGCAACACAGGTATTTCTGGCTGAGGAAAATACAAGGACAAAGAAACCAACTCAGGAAAACAAGGACAGGCACACTGTAACGGAAGGGACTCAGTGTGTCTAAAAGATGCAGTGAATGAAAGGCCTTCCTAAGATAGAAGGTTAAAGGTAGGTTAGCTTGAAATCATGAAGTGTTTTGGATAAAAAGTGAAAAATTTAATTTGTACAGGGAATGTCCCTGAAGATTGAGTAGGAGGCTGATATGATCCTGGTTAGGTTTTGAAAGACAAACCTGTGACAGTAGGTTTATTATCAAGAGACCAGCTGGGGATCCCCACAGCGGAACTGCCCTGACACAATAAGGCCTGACCTAGACCAACGGTGGAAAGTGGGGGAAGAGCAGAGAGAGGATCCCAAACTAACCAAGACTGGCAAGTTGGATAACTCACATGGAGCAAATGGAAAAAAAGAAAGCAATCTGGGTTATCCTGAGTTTGAGGTGAGATGGGGCATTTTAGCAGACAACAGAAACAGTAATTTTAAGTTCAGGAGAAAGGAAGGGACAGGAGAAAAAATAGAAATCTCAGGATTCTCTGTATAGATGAAAACATACAAAGCACACTGTGAAGGCTGTATTCACTCTCCCATCTCCGCTTTCATTTAAGGTTTTCCTCCTAGACTCCTCTAGTTCATTAATCCTGGTGTCCTTCCCCATGCCCCCATTAATCCAATCTAAATGGCATTTAACCCCGGCAAACCCAAAGTTTTTCCATGAGATGAGATATAATGATGTGGAATGGAGAAATACAGAGACAGAACTCAGACATTTGAGCCCCTGAGCCCATCTAAAATCATTTGCATAACCCAAATATGATTGAGTCTTTTTTTTTTGGTTAAACTAATTTAATTGTAATGTGTCACAATCAGAACAGTCCAATATATCACCAGACAAAAATGATTTCTCAGGAGAGAGAATAGGGTAATAGAACTGACAGTTTGCTGGAAGGCCCTTGTATGCCCTTCTGAGAAGTTTGGACTTAATCCTATAGAAAATTAAGAGTACTTATAGGTTTGAATTTTATTTGAAATATGCTCCATACTTTTGAGGTCAGTACTATAATCCTATTTTACAGAGGTGGCAACTAAGGTTCTTGGAAGTAAAGCAACTTGCCTAAGGTCATATGTGGGTAAGTATCCAGGCCAGGATTTGAACTTATAAAAAATAAATTACCATAGAATTTTGAGTGCTATAAAGAAGTGTGTAGAGGTACAGGAGAGGTAGTTGAAGAATGATCAAGTACACAGGGAAGAGGTTATGAAGATTTTACAGGAGAAGGTGACACTTGAACTGGAAGGATGAATTTTCCACCAGGTAGAAGCAGGAAAGAGAAGGCAGACATTCCAAGTGGGTAGAACATGTCAAGTCACGGATGGGTGAGGCAGCATATGGCCTGTGGATATTTATTTTCTTATGACTGTAACAGAGAGCACTTAAAAGCAAAGTGGTAAGAATGGTAGAAGGGGCTGGAATAAAGGTATTGTGTCCATGTACAACTAAAAATATTTTTAAGGGCTGGGGATGTGGCTCAAGCGGTAGCGCGCTCGCCTGGCATGTGTGCCGCCCGGGTTTGATCCTCAGCACCACATACAAACAAAAATGTTGTGTCCGCTGAAAACTAAAAAATAAATATTAAAAAAAAATTAAAAATATATATTTTTAAAAAAAGAATGGTGGAAGATGCCATAAAATACAGTCTGAAGGACTGGTGATGAGTTTGAGGGGAAGAGAAGCAAGCATGGAGCTCTGGTTCTGATCCAGTGAATTACACATGGCCAATCAGGAAGACTTGAGTCCCAACTGGCAAGCCCAGACAAGGGAGGCAGGGACTCATCACAACTGCAGAGAGAGAAACTGTGAGTGATGAAGGGTCCCTCTGGGAGAGAATATAGGAGGACTGGAACTGAGCCTTTAACTGGTTTGAACAGCGAGGAAATACTATTCAGAAATGATGAAAAATGGTGAGGGAGCTTGTAATTTGTGCTCAAACTGAAATAACACAATTTAATACCAAACTTGGACTTAAGAGAAAAACACAGACAACAAATAAGTGGGAGAAATTAGATTAAAAATTGATTCATCATGTCAGGCAATCCAGTGTAAAAATATCCTCGTATCCCCTCTGCACTAGTTGCTAGGGAGTTATCATAGGGAATGAATTCTGCACAAAAGGTGTCTCCTGAGGACAGTTCCTGAAGCATCAGCACAGAGAGTGCAGAGGGAGAGGTTACAACCTCTTAGAGGGATTGGTCAATCATTTATTCAAGCAAGAATTACTGAGAGCAAATTTCTAGCTGCTATCCTGGGGACAGCTAATGTATACTGAATTCCTCCTACTCCAGGCACCATTCTAAGCATTTAACTCAGCAACCCCATGAAATAGCCACTATTATTATTATTCACAGAAATAAGAAAATAAGAGTCATAGATAAATTAACTTGCCCAAGGTTACAGTTAGTAAGTGGCTGGGGTAAGACACGAACCCAGGCAATTCTGGCACTAGAACCTGCTCTTTCAACCAAAATGTTATTTTAGACTACCTCTCTGAAGTCAAATCATAACAAAAATAATTGTAGTGGCACTAACACTGGTAGTGTTTATGATGGGCCAGATGCTATAGTATACCAGACACACACATTATCTTGCCAAAGATCAGTCAGTTCTCAGGTGGGAGAACTGATTCAAACTCTAACAGTTCAATGTGCTTACACTTGAGGGACAATAAAGTGCAGCAGGAGCCAGAATATGCAGTGTACAGGGTACAAAAGAGGAGCATAAAACAGGAGGTAACTGACCTTTCCTGGTGAGAGTGGTGTTGAGTTGTGAACAGACTGGGATGGTGGAAAGCTTCACTGGGGGGTGACTTGTGAGATGAATTGTGAAAGATAATTGGGTATTAGTCAGACAGAACAATAGAGCAAAGCAGAGGAACAGTGTGGATAAAGGAATAGAGATTTGAAAGAGCCTATTACATTCAGAAAACTGTAAGCAGTTTGTATGGTTTTTAGAATTAAGTGGAGAGCAAGACAATGTAGAGGATAAGTCAGGAGGAGGCAGGGGGTTAGATCACAGAATCTTACTTGCCTTTCTGGGAAATGTGAGTTACTTTTAAAACTTTTCCATTGAAGTGAATGTTATGTCCCTGACTCAAAAAAAAAAAAAAAAAAAAAAAATCCCCAGGGAATGTGGTATCTTAGCTTGAAGCCCTTCAGACTAGCAGGAATTCTTTGACATCTATTTTCTCTTACTAGTGCATGCATGCTAAATTTCCATTCCACTTTAAATTATTTACCCTCAAATGAAAATTTTAGGATAATTTCATCCTGTGACTTTCAGTATGCTTATTAATCTGCCAGGTTATGTGGACTCCAGTTTGAGAAACGGGGGGATTGAACTATCAAAAGGATTTTAATCAAGGGAGTATGGGATGAGATTTGTTTAGAAAGATCTGGAGATAGGGAGTCTGAATAATAATTTTATGGAGAGACTCAGAGGGAAAGGATGGATGGATATTGAAGAGAGAATCTGATAGGATTTGGTATCTGATTTGCTATAAAGGGGGACGAGCTGGGAACATGGAAGGAGAATAGTTTAGAATGGCTTCCATATTCTTGGCTTAGGTAACACCCAGAAAAACTAGAAGAGAAACAGATACAGAGGAAAAGATGACTGGATTTAGACATCTATAACCTGAGGTACCTGTGGATCATGTGCGTAGAGATGCCCAACTAGAATCTGCAGCTTAGCAAAGAGGTTTGGACTAGAAGTAAAACTTAGTTTGACTTATGCACATAAAAATCATGGTCACAGAGAAAGTGGGTAACACAAGAAGAAAAGAAGGTTGAGAACAAGTTCCAGAGAATAGCCACATTCAAGAAGCAAGCAGAAGTATAGAAGTCCAAAAACTGCAGAGGAGGAATGTACAAAGAGGTGGAAGAACAAGGACAACATATGCCATACAAGCCAAATAGGGAGAGAGAGACGTAAAGGAAATGGTTAGCATTGTTAAATGCAATGGAGATATTAATATAAGAATTGGGGAAAACTCATTATTTAGCCATTAGATCAACAACAGTCTTTGATATTGTTTCAGAAAAATGGTGGAAGCAGAAGCCCAACTACAGGGGCTGAAACATAGGGAGGTAGAAGAGATGGTGGTTGTTATAGGCTCTTTTTTTCAAGAGCATGCCTGTGAGTGAGCTACTGAGAGAGTATACAGGGTCAAGAAGGATTTTTAATATGGAAGAGACACTAACTAAAACAACATTAACTAGGTCCATGACAATAGGTTTTGCTCAGGAAAATTAGCAAAAAGAAAAAAGGATGGTCTACATGTGGGGTGTGGGCAAACACGATGAAGAATCAAATGGAGCACAAACTAGGAAATTAGGGTGAGAGTGAGAAAAGGACGTGTAGTAACAGAAAGAGGAGGAAAAGGCCCAGAAAATTTTATATTTCATCTAGTAAAGAAGGTTACTGTCATTAAAAAGTAAAATTTCTTGCCTATTCCAAAGGAGTCTCTCTTTACAAATCTCTTTCCCAGAGAAAAGAGAGATGTCAGAGTGGGAAGGTGACCACTGTCATACCTGTACCTCTTTGGTAACTTAACCACCTCTTTGATGGATCTTCACCAGAGAATGATATGAAAGCTAGAAAACAGGGCCAGGAAAATGATCTAGAAGGATGCTGATATATAAAGTTGTAGGCAACAGAGATGGAACTTTGGAGCTCTATAAACTATAGAGCAGTTTATAGCAGTCTGACAGACTTTGGGGTAATTTAGGAAAATAGTGGCCTATCTAAGTATCATGGTCCTACAGTGAAGAAAACAAAAATATTCCTGGGGACCAGAGGCTTGAGAATTACTGTCCGAGCCTGATAAGCTAGAAAGATCTCTGGGATCACTCAGGCAAGAAAACTAAGTTCCAGGAATTCAGAAGCTTTTTCCATGCTGTGCCCAGGGAAGTTGCCATGTGCAAATGGTAGCTGATATCCTGAGAGTATATAACTTATCAAGAGACCACATAAAGAACCCATGATCTGCCTCAGTGATACATGGGAGCTCAAGAACAAGAAGAGAGAAAGTTTGCCCTGAGGGACATGTCAAAGTGATAAAGCACCATGGTCCTGATCGGGTGGTAGAGTTTGCCTTCTGTTCTAATCAGAAAGTGCTGTCTGCAAACCCCTTCCAAGTGCTAGGGTTTTTTTTGTTTTGTTTTGTTTTGGTTTTTTTTTTTTTGGTAACAGGATTGAACCCAGAGGTATTTAACTACTGAGCCACATCCCCGGCCCTTTTTAAATTTTTTAAGATAGGGTCTCACTAAGTTGCTGAGGCTGGCCTCGAACTTGGGATCCTCCTGCCTCAGCCTCTCAAGTCGCTGAGATTACAAGAGTGCACCACCAAGCCCCATGCCCCTATGCATTTGAGACTTTCAGGCAAAAACCACGTCAAACATCCTTAAATTGGCACTGTGGACTCTCAAGGCTGAGCAAAAAAGGAAAACTCTAGTCCTGGCCAATGCTAAACTGCAATAGGCTATCCCCCAAATCTGAGGCAGACAGAAGAAAATATTCACCCTTTAGTAGTTCCTCTAGGAGCTGACCCAGGGTGGGCGTTTGGAAGGATTCAGCCTCCGTCCTGCCTGGTGCTGGGATCAGCTCACACGGCTCCTGTGTCCATGGGACACAGAGAATACATTGTCCATAAGGAGGATTATTCTGTACAAGAAACTCAGACAAAGGGAGAGGTTGTTTCCAGCTGCTTGGGGGAGGTGAAAAGGGGGTAGGAAAGGGGCCCAGCTTTGCACTGGGGCATTCCTGCAGAGTTCAGCTTCTTTTCTCCAGCAGCATGACAGGAGGTGGGCTATAACATCCCTTCCAGCTCAGGCCCAATGGTGGGACCCATTATGGAGTGGGAAGGAGTACTTGGCTACAATCTATCTTAGCCGTTTCCCAAAAAAGCTCATGGCTGAGTAAGGTAGGCCAGCTAAGTAGAGAAGCAATACACACAGGGAGGGGAAGAGAACACCGCAACCTGGGCAATGAAGAAAAGGAGATTCAGCAATGACCGAATCCCAGCCTCAAGGTAGAACTGGAGAGGTTCTAAGCAATGGGCATTAGGCTGACATTAATTCAATAAGCCTCCATCTTATGTGGGATGAACTGTGCTGTGGTACTTGAGGTTTCACAGCTGTTGCTTCTTTCTCCATCCCAGAAACAACCTGGGAAACAAGGCCTAATCCCTTTCTCCCTGGGCCCCAAGGGTAGGAGAAAGTACAATCCCTGAGCAAAACAGGACAGTAAGAAACAGAGAAACTACCAGAGTAGGCCACCGGTCAGCTTTTGCAAATCTTAAATCTGAGCAGGTAAGCAGATCATGTTCTCTTCTTCAAAGAAAACTTCATATACAGTCCCTCCTTAGGGACTGTTAGGAGAGATACATTCTCTCCATTCTGGGTTCTGGGTTGTATGGGCCCCCAAGTGGGAGATGTGACAGCTTTGTGTACCCAGAGGTGGAAGGTGGAAATGAAAGCATGTACCTCAGGTGGGGGGTGGGGTGGAAAAGAGAGCATGTACTCCCTGAATGACTAATACTTAGGTATGAGCACTCCAGAGTAAGAAGTAAAATCTTTTGCTTAAGGGCAAAAGATTTAGGTAAAGTTGTACATTTATTTTTGTTGGGACAGGAGGATATTTGTTCTTGGAGGACACAGAATCCACTTTAATAGCTTTATGTGAATGAAGTCAGTATCGGGCTGAGACAACAAAGAAACATAGGGTTGGTACCACTGGTGAAGTAAAGGAGAAAGTCACCAAAAGTTGCTCCAGGGGTTTTATAGAAGTATAGCTGGAGCTCTGTCCAATATCCTAGTTAGCTCTGATGTTTCCAGTGAGAAGGGAAAAGGTGAGAAGATAAACAACACGTGACTGGGTTAATGGGCCAGACTATTCAAATGGGGGAAAGGTCTAGTGTTGCCTCAGAGCTGATAACAGGACTCCCCTACTGCAGTGTATTGTGGTCACTAAGCTTTATGGACATCATTCCGCATCTTGTTGGGACAGCAACAGGTGACAACTAGGACCACTTGTCCTGGCCTCTGCTGCCACAGCCTGGCAGAGTGCTGTTTGGTACCAATCAAAGGCCAAAGTACCAGTGTGACAGAACAGGAAAGGCAGCTGGAAGGATGAGAAGTAAGAAAGTCTCAGGGTTTCTAGTGCAAAGCTAATTAAAGATTAATGTTTTGCCTTGTAGCACTCACTAATGGAATTGTCTCTGATCCCTATATCAACTCTCATAAATTGCTGAGCTAGTTAATATCAATTTAAATACCTTTATTTCATAGAGAAATCCTTTGGTCCACTTCAGCTGATTCAATCTCTGCGTTTGCTCACAAAGGAGTACTGACTGAGAAAGGCAGCACACAGGCTGGTTGTCCAAACACACTCTGCTCTTCAACTCTATAAAGTAGGCAATGCTATTGGGCTGCCCGCAACCACTATTGATCTGGCTCTTACCTAAACCATAGAGTTAATTTAATGGAGGAAAACCATCCTGACCAGTGTACAGGAACAAGGCACAATTATATACAAACTAAACCCTGAAGACAGTGTGAAGGGCAATCACCTCTTCCTCCAAAATAAGAGGAAGAAGGGGATTTACATGTGCTACAGAAAAACCCTTTCTCACACAGTCTTGCCTGGCCCCTTGATATCCTCCTTCATGTGTACAAGATGGGATAAAAGATGAGGATTTTTACGTATTTCCCATATAAGAATTTAACTTGCCTTCAGAGATGGACAAGCCTAAGTTTCATTACAGCTGTAGGTAGAAGGTTTGTCCCCACCCAGAAGTCTCTTCATCTGAACCTTAGAGGGACAGCAGGGTGGAACCTGAGTGGAGACACCTGAGAGCCAATATGCCTCAAAGGATATCCTGGCTGTTACTGTTTCTAGTAGCACAAAATAAGCACAGGCTTATTTGATTCTGGGTTCATCAGCTCACCATTGACAATGGAATAGCAGCACATCAGGTGGGTTCTGGATCAAGAACTGTGGAGGGCAGGGTGAAGAAGTGGCTATGAAAACAACCATTTATTGAGTACCCATTATTTCATATACTGTACTAAATGTTTTACAGTCATTTTCTCATTTTAATCCTCATAACAACCCTATGAGGTAGGTATCATCACCATTTACAAATGAGAAAACAAGTTCAGAAAACTTAGGTCTGTTGCCCAAAGTCATATAGCTAGTCACCAGTGGAGCTGGGCTTTGTCTGTTGCTGAAAGCCCATGTTCTGTTTATTGCACCCATCTAGGTGAGCCTTGAGCAAAGGTAATATGACTGCACAACTGTGCAAGATCACCTGGTACTGGAGGCTGCTGTTCACACTCACCGCTGGTAGGGATGCATTGAAGCTGATTTGATGTTGGTTTTTATTCCACTTGGCATTTTCCCTAAAAGGAATACGAAGAAAGACATCTGAAGCAAGGCAAGACTTTCACAATAAATCAGAAATGTTGTTTCTCAGGTTCCCTCCTGCCATCTCCTTTATCATTGCAGAACCCCTGTGGCATCTGACCCTGGTTGGCAGAGATCAGAGGTGTGGTTCTTCACCAGCTCCCTCCCTAAAGGTATATAGGAGGAAAGGGGTGATTTGGGAGAATAGTGGGAGAAGTGTCCTGCTTACCTACTCCTAGAAAAGACACATAAACCTGTGTGATCCTTGTTCAGTGTTACAGGTAAAAGAGTAAAAATGTATTCTTGCCAGGTACAGTGGTAATTATCTGTAATCCCAGCTACTCAGGAGGTAGGAAGATTGCAAATTTCAGGCCAGCCTGAACAACTTAACAAAACCCTAGCTCAAAGAAAAAAAAAAGACAGCTGGGCATATAGCTCAGTGGTAGAGTGTCCCGGGCTCAATCCCCAGTACCACACACACACACACACACATACACACACACACACACACACACACAAAAAAAAAAAAAAAAAGGCTATGTTTTCTCTTGATTCTGTTGTCTTTTTTCCTAGACAGCATGTAAGAAATAACTCTTCTGGCTGCTTGCATCTGAACTCTTCCTGACTATTCTCTTAATTTCTAAAAGTAAGTACAAGAGAAAGCAGGAAGGCAAAAGAGACAGGATACAAAGAAAATAATACCAGTAGGAACAAGAAACTGCCTCCTTGTCAATTCCTGAGGCATCTTCCAAATAACCTTGATTAAGTAAGGTCTGACCACTGATTTTCTTTTTTCTTTGGTACTGGGGATTAAACCCAGGGGCACTTACATACTGACCTACATCCCTAGCCCTTTTTATTTTTTATTTTGAGGGAGGGTCTCTCTAAGTTTCTTAGGGCCTCACTAAGTTGCTGTGAGGCCCTAAGCAATCCTCCTGCCTCAGCCTCCTAAATCACTGGAGTTATAGGAGAGCACTCCACAGCTAGCTGACCATTGATTTTTCTACCCACAAACAGACACTGACCACAAACCTAATCTCCAGAGTAAATGGGACAGGACAGTTGAGAAAGAGGTATGAGATGGGGTAGAAATTAAGAGCAGTTTCTCCTCCTCAAAGTTGTTCCTTACTCTCTGATGCCTGCTTCAGAGTTTCAGATGAGAATTTTTACTGCTGAAAATTGTTTTCTGAGTCACTATGCAAAGGAGAAAACCCCCAGGTCTGGGGATGCTGGGAGCCTAGATAATCCTGATCATCTCTACTCCCCTGTTCAAAGTCAATTACATTTCCACCCTTGCCACCTTACCAGGTTGACCTGCTTGAGCCATTTGTACTCCACTGAGCATTGGCTGCTGCTGGCTTGGAGCTCCTGCCATTTGTACTTGCTGTAATCCTGAGGTTCCTGCAAGGATTGTCCCAGCTCCTGGCTGGCCTGGTTGGCCAGGACCACTGCTGCCTGAAGGTCTCCAATTAGACAGACCCTTCCCAAAGGCAACAGCTGCCACCAAGGCATTGGTGTCTGCAGGGTTAAAGGTCTGCTTGTTTGGTCGGAGACCTGAAGAAAAAGGAGGACCATGAAGTATACATCTGGTCCTAGGTCTGAACCTAGCAGCTGGAGGGCCTGCAGATTGCCAGGGTTTGGAGTTCTAACTTCAGCATCATCTAGACTCTCACAGTCCAGAGGAAAAGTCAGAATACCCTCCAACCTATCCTCAAATTTTCCCTTTTCATTTTGCCATTTCTTCTACCTGCTTCAGGGCTGGCCTTAAACACAAAAGGCTAGCAGTATGGTTGCAAACCCTTTCCTAAGCAGTTCATTCTGTGTCTTCACTTTATTACCATCCAAACCACCATGGCTATTCCAGTCATCTTATTATACACGTCTCCCTCTGTCACCAATACTTCTTTACCTCCACTCTCTGATTCTCGCTCCTCTTTGCTGATTTTCTCCAGAAGGTTTGAGCACATTTTATTCAAGCTCTGGATCTGCTTCTGTAACATACAATTGGTGCAGTGATTAAAATAAATAGGAAACGACTATGGAGAATTTCTTCCAGAGACAGTTTAGTGCAATAATTGAGTATCTCTACTACATAGGAGTGGTAATGTTTGCTTCTCATCAAGGGATGGAGATGGGATCATCAGGGCAGTGACTTAGTACAACCTGAGCTGCATCAGCACCAATGCGGGCAGCGTCTGTTGTCAGTTGCTTCTCCTGCTCTTCAACCTCAGGATCAGGCTTGGTTCTCAGATGGTCAGGGACCACCTCATGGCTGAAAACAGGTACCCGTCCTTCAGTCTGCCGCTGAAACACAGATTTTATTGATCCTACCATGTACTCCAAGAATTCGATCTAGCCTTATTTCTTTTCTATAGGCAAACAGTGCATTTTCAGGGAACACAACTTGAAACACAATATCTAGCTTCTTAGAACACTGTCTCTTTCCCTCTACCTGTGATTTCTGTCTCCTCATATGGCTATCTATACCACACTTACGGGCAAATTAAACCCCTCTCTTTGCCACACTTTAATCAAAGACTGGAATAGACAAAGTCACAAAAGGACTTTTTTTTTGCAAGACAGATATTGGAAGAAGTCTTGGTGATATAGGCATCTGGATTTTTAATAGCACTATTTGGGAGCTTTCTCACCTCCAGGACAAAAAAGCAAGGCCTCCAAAATGCAGTCCTTCCTTCTCACTGCCACATATTAGCCCACATTTAGAACTTCTAGAATAACCAATCAAAAATTCTTAGACTCTCATCTAAGAACTTAATTTCCCAAGTTGTACACTTTTTCTCTTCTTACCATGAGATCTTCATCTCGATCTGGGGACAACACCAGAGGAATAATGACCTGGTTACGGAACAGTGGTGTCTTCTCATGCTTCAAAACCTTGTTCAGAGTGTTCAACTGTCCAGATAGCAATGCAAAGCTGTCCAGGACAGAGGGCCTGGTGGTGGTAAGAAAGTATCAGAATGTTCCAACCCTTCCCTGTAATGTAATAATTAAGAGGCTCAAAAGACTCATAGCCCTATGACTAGCCTAGATGAGAACCAAATTGGCTAACAGGAATGATGGGGTTAGGAAAGAAGGACACACTTTCAGTTTCTGACACAGATACAGAAAAAGGCAGTTTATTGTTTGAAAGGGGTGAGAAACACTGGCAAAATAGGAATCATAGCTATAGTATTACAACTGAAAATTCAGAAACTGGATAAAATTCTCCTTTCCAACCTGGAAATAAGATCCACTATTCCTGAGTAGATTGGATCTAAAAGACTAAAAGCCACATCTGTGGAAGGAGATCCAGAAAAAAGGGCCTCTTCACCAGAAAAAAAAAAAAAAAAAATCCAAGTGTAAGGATCAAAAACAACCTGGCTTGGGAAACTGAGCTTTTCTCTACTTCCTTACCATGGAGGCCCTAAGTCAAACTTTACTTCAATGTTGGGCAACCCAACTCTTTCCAAATCAAAAGATGTTTATAAACTGATAAATGGTTACATCATTAGAAATGTCCTATCCATCAGAGGCCTGCCCCCCCCCCCCACCCAGTAAGCCCTCCCCAGCTTGCCCTGGAAACTCTTACCAGGTTAGCCGGTCATACTCGTTTTCCAGCTTATAAATGAAACTTCCCAGTGAGTTCTTCAGATCAGCCACTTGACTCAGCAGTGCATCTAATGATGCCTCAAGCTGCTTCTCCTCTCGCTGCAAATAGGAACAGGTTGGTTACCCAGAGAGACACAAAAGTGTGACACATACAGAATAAAGCTGAAAAGCCAAGTTGTTTTCTGTCTTTGGCATTTGGGTTACAGACAGCATCAACCCTTAGACCTTTCAACCCATTCACCTGACCTCAACTCCTCCTACTTACCAACTGATTTTCTTATTACCCCAAATCCAGGCATGGTTCTTCTCATGATTTTTGTTTGTTTGTTTGTTTTTAGGTACATCCTACTGTCCCTCATTGAGAAACTTCACCAGATCCAGTGCCTGTTCATTATCTTATGGGTGCCTCTGCAGCACAGGTACACCATATTCCTCTGTCTTAGAATCTGCCTTGTGAACCTGGCTATTCTTGTCAACAACACAATTCCTGGGACATCTGCCTATACATAAAGCTTTCTCTGAAAACCAGCTCTGCACTCTCTCAGCCCTGCCTCCCTAGCATTTGATGTTTCGACCTTCTCTTTGTTGAGTTAATGTGCACTCATTTATCTCTGCCAATATTCCCATGCCTCTTTCACAAGTCTGTTGACCCATGAGCATTTATTGAGAGACAATCAGGTATAAGTACATGACAGATGAAAAACAAGAAAACTCGCACGTTTTGAGAGCCAGACAAACAATTTTAAATTCTGGGAATCTGTAAAGCATTTCCTTCCCATTGTCGGACGCTCCTATATTATTCCATTTCTTCACCCTTAACAACTATTGGGCATAAGCTGGTTAAGAATGACGCAAAGCAGTCTTGCAAACCCGGGAGCGTGCCCGACAGGAGCTTGACCTTGGGTTCCACCCACAGCCTGAGATTTTTATAAATAATTCAGCTTTTGGCCTCCGCGGACAATTCCTTCAGCCCTTGGGCTTCTCTCCAATTACAGATCCCTTGTTTGTCTGCACCCAACAGCCTAGTTGGGGCCTGAGTCAGTCCACCACTTTCTTGAGCCGTCTTTCCTTAGATTGATCCTCAGCTTTCCCAAATGACAACCTGATCCTTCCCAACATTCAGGAGGTTAGCGCTGCATCCTTCCTCTCGCCTGAGCCGAGTCTGTCCTTCTCCTGTCAGCCGCCTCAACCCCCACTGGCCTCTGCGCTCCCTTTCCAGTTGGCCTCGCCCCCAATCTCCCGTTCAGTTTTTCCATAACAGCCGCAGGCTCTGCCTCCCCAGCTCCTCACTCTCATCAGCCAGGCCACTCTCGGTCCTGTTATCCCGGGCTAGCTATCTGCCAGGAGACCTAACTGGGTTCTCACCTGCATTGCTGCGGGGCGGCTGCAGCAACGACTTCCTCTTCCGGTTTCCCAGACAGCTAGCGCGACTGAGAGGGCTTCATCCACCAATCAGAAAGCTCAGAACTCGGCCTTCCCATCCACTTCCGGTTTCATTTTCGTGACGAGATAGACAGGTCAGGGGTCAAGAGTGGAACATCCTCCTTGGCCCGGGCCGGTGCGGGAGGGATGTGTGATGGCCTCGGAGCGCCCGGAGCCGGAGGTGAGGGGCGGGCGGGCGCAGTCTGGAGCCCCGAGACTTGAGGGGGAGGGTCCAAAGGGCAGATTTGGCTTCGCCCTCCTCCTGCGCAGCCTCGGCCGAGCCGGGTCATCTCTGAAACCAACTCTCCGTGGTCCACAATTTCCTTGGGCGACTAGAGAATTTTTTTGCTTTGTTTTGTTTCCTGAAATTTCATTTGCGTTGGTGACCCTTTGACCTAGTGATAGTGGTATTATCAAAACTTGTTTTGATTATTTGTTGCAATTTAGTGGGCAACACGACAGTAGACTGCCTTTGTCGACTTCTGCATTTCTTAAAACGTTGAAATGCAATAAACAGCATGCGTTAATTTAGTTCTAGGGCTTATGCTTTTGGAAAAAGCAGCTTTGGTTTCATGAAAGAAATATTTGACTAGGGGTAAGACCTTATTCCAGTGTTTATTCTGCTATTTAGCTATTTCTGCAACCTCGGGCAATTCTGGGATGTGTATAATGATACAAATAGTCGTCATGACTTGCTGGATACCTAACTACTTGCCAGGCACCTTTCTAAGATCAATTTTCTCAATTCTATGAAGTAAACACCATTATTATCCCTGATGTTTCAGTTGAAGAAATTGAAGCACAGAGCTGTTAATAGTAATAAAGTTAACAGAGTTAGTGAGTTTTTTGGCTAGAACAACAAAACTGTCTGGCCCCATACTTCCTGTGTTTTGTTTTTGTTTTGTTGCAGTACTGGGGATTGAACCAGGGGCACTCTATCTCTGAGCTACATTCCCAGCCCTTTATACTTTATTTTATTTCATCTTATTTTTGATCCTGAGGATTGAAAGCACAGATGCTTACCAACAAGCTACATTCCCAGCCCTTTTTATTTTTTATTTTTTTAATTTTGAAAGAGGGTTTCACTAAGTGGCCAAGGGTCTAAGATGCTAAGACTGACCTCAAACTTGTGATCCTCCTTCCTCAGCATCCCAGGTTGCTGGGATTACAGACATGCTCCAACCTGCCCAGCTCCCAGCCCTTATGGTTTTTTATTTTGAGACAGGATCTTACTAATTTTCCGAGGCTGGTTTTGAACTTGTGATCCTTCTGCCTCAGTCTCCCAAGTAACTTGGATAACAGGCATGTTCTACTGTGCCGAATCATACCTTCTGTTCTTAACCATAATGTTGACAGCATAGATAACAGAGTAGCCACAGGATGGCAAATCTCTACTTCATTGGAATTTGTTGTGATGACACCCAACATTGAAAATGATTGGTTGTAGGAAACTATGCCCTACTGAAAAGAATCAGAATCAGACATGTTCACAAGGATAATAGAGTAGCCCATGCATCAAAAATATCAATATTGAGAAGAACTATGAAAAGTTGGAATATGTTTCCATATAGGTAAAAATGAGAGGACATTAAGGGGTTTTGTTTTGTCTTTTTTTTTTAAATATTTTAGTTGTAGATGGACCCAATATCTTCATTTTATTTATTTATTTATTTTATGTGGTGCTGAGGATCGAACCCAGTGCCTCACACATGCAAGGCAAGTACTCAACCACTGAGCCACAACCCCAGCCCTGTTGTGTCTTTGTTTTTGAATCATGGGAAAATACAACATATCTTTTAGGCAGAGAGTTAAAATAATCATGTCCCATAGAAATCTAATGTGAGTCACATATGTAATCTTAATTTTTTAAATAGCCACTTAAGGAAGTGAAAAAAGATAGTTAATAGCCAAAAGTTAAGCATTTGTTAAATTCTTTTTTTTTTCCCCTTTAGTGCTAGGATCAAACCTAGGCTCTCCCATATGCTAGTAAAGCACTAAACCATTGAACTACATTTGCAGCCTGTATTTGTTAAATTCTTGATTTGCTTTCTGAAAATTTCATTTCAGAAGATAAAGTGAGCAAAGAGTTCTGCCTCTGAACATAAAAAAAGACTTGCTTTTAGAGGATACTAGTATCCCAGTAGAATAAACGTGCCTAGTCAGACTTAGGAAATCATTCATTCATCATATTCTATGGGTATTGCTGTGGACTCAGAATTTTACTAATTATCAGGTGGATACAGAGCAGTATAAGACAGATGTGCTCCCTGTCTTTTCCCCCCATATTTTATCAGTACATTATAATTACACATAATAATGAGATTCCTTGTTATGTACACATATACAATATAATAATATAATTTGGTCAATATCATTCCCAAATATTTCCCTTTTCCCTCCCCTCTTTCTTCCCTGGGTCCCTTTCCTCTACTGGTCTCCCTTCAATTTTCATGAGATTCTCACCACCATCTTTCTTTTCCTTTTTCCTCTCTGTCTTTTCCATATGAGAGAAAAAGAAACTGCTCTTGATTTTCGAGTTTGGCTTATTTTACTTGACATAATTCTCTCAAGTTCCATTCATATTCCTGTGACATAGTTTCATTCTTCTTTATAGCTGAATAAAGCTCCATTGGGTGTATATACCACATTTTCCTTATTCATTGACAGACACCTAGACTAACCATTTGGCTATTGTGAATTGTGCTGTTATAAACATGGGTATGCATGTATCAATATAGTATGATGACTTTAATTCTTTAGGATAAGTACTAAGGAGTTGTGTAACTGGTGGAACCACTCATATGGTGGTTCCATTCCTAGTCTTTTTTAAAAATATATTTTTAGATGTTGGTGAACCTTTATTTATTCATTTATTGATTATGCAGTGATGAGAATAAAACCCAGTGCCTCACACATGCTAGACAAGTGCTCTACCACTGAGCCCCAACTTCAGCTCCCCATTCCTAGTCTTTTGAGGAATCTCCATGCTCATTTCCATAGTGATTGTATTGATTAACAATCCCATCAACAGGGTAAAAGTGTTCCTTTTTCTTCACATACTCTCCAGCATTTATTTTTGTTTGTATTATTGATGGCTGCCATTCTAACTGGAGTGAAATGAAATCTCAATGTAGTTTTGATTTGTATTTCCCTAATTGCTAACGATGTTGAACATTTTTTCCATTTAGTTGTTGGCTATTTATATTTCTTTTTTTTTTTTTTTTCTTTTTGTACTTGGGATTGAACCCAGGAATGCTAAACAACTGAGCTTTTTATTGTTTATTTTGAGACAGGGTCTCTCTACATTGCTGAGGCTGGCCTCAAACTGGCAATCCTCTTGCCTCAGCTTCCTGAGTCTCTGGGATTACAGTATGTGCCACCATGCCTGGGTTGTATTTCTTCTTTTGAGAGGTGTGTGTTAATAAATGGGAAAATAATTTTTCCCATTTATTAATTTTTTTGGCATAAGTTTTTTGAGATTTTTATGTATGCTGTATATCAAGTCTCTGTCAAGAATAGCTAGCAAAGTAGAGCTGGGCGTGGTGGTGTATGCCTGTGATCCAAGCGACTCGGGAGGGTGACACAGGAAGATCGCAAGTTCAAAGCCAGCCTCAGCAAAAGTGAGTCACTAAGCAACTCAGTGAGACCCTGTCTCTAAAGAAAATTCAAAATAGAGCTGGAGATGTGGCTCAGTGGTCAAGTGCCCCTGAGCTCAATCCTCATTACCAAAAAAAAAAAAGAATAGTTAGCAAAGATTTTTAATTTGATGCCACTTTATTTATTAATTCTTTTTTTTAGCTGTCAATAGACCTTTATTTTATTTATTTGTGGTGCTGAGAATCAAACCCAGTGCCTCACAAATGCTAGGCAAGCAGTCTACCCCTGAGCTACATCCCTAATCCATCATTTATTAATTCTTGGTGGTATTTCTGAACTTTAAGAGTCCTACTGAGGAAGTTGTTGCCTCCTCTTACATGTTGAAGTGTTGACCGTACATTTTCTTCCTCGTGTTGCCTAGTTTCTGGTCTAATTCCTAGTTCTTTTATCCATTTTTGAGTTGACTTTTGTGCAGGGTACATGCTCCCTATCTTTCTGGAGTAAGCAAACATTGAATTAGGATAATAAGTGCTGCAGTGGAATGAATGACAATGTTTGACTAGGATATTTAACCTATTTCATTGAAAAGTTGAGGGGGGATGGATCTCAAAGCCTGGAAAAATGACATTTAAGTTTACTAAGTATCTAATACTCCCCCTCAAAAAGTATCTAATTCTCCTAAAATAGGCACTATTATATATTAACAGATGAAGAGAATGAAGCACACAGAGTTTAAGTCCCTGTGCCAAAGCCATATAGCTAATATGCAGTAGAACCAGCATTTAATCCGAGGTTCTCTGAAACTAGATGCATACTCTTATCTGAGCAGTGTGGAGAACTGGCAAGAGATAAGGCTGGAGAAGATTCAGTGTGATTCCATGCTAGAGGTTTAGTATAGTGCTGAGGAGGCTTCAGACAGTTCAGGGCTGGAAGTATCTACATTATTTTGTGGAATCTGTGAACAGAAGATAGCACATGGGTTAGAAAATACTCAAAAAATATTTAGACCTTAACCTCAAAGGCACAGATGCAAGAACCTGGAAACAGCAGTTTAAGGAACGGAACCATGTTTCCATGTTTCATTTATCCTTGTATACGTGGTATGTAGCACAGTGCCTAGTAGTGTTTTATTCATCTTGGTATAAATGGTATGTAGACTTCAATAAATATTCCAAAGAATGATAGCCTTCCTCTGGCTCTCCTGCTTAATTGCAACCACATCTCCATGAATATATTCTTATTCACATGTTATCAATGAAGAAATTGAGACCTGGAAAAAATTAATTAACCTGTCCAGGATCACCTAGATGGCAAATAATAGAACCAGATTTGAAGTCACTGACTACAAAAGCCTGCTTTGTCATCTTTGCCAGATTACTTAAAGAGAAGTGCACTTCAGACTTAAGGGAGTTTAATATTGGGGGCATGAAGCTCCATTTGAATGTGGATGCTTTGAAAACACAACTAACTCAAGGATTCTCTACAATAATATGGAAGGATCCCTTGGGGATCTTGTTAAAATTCAGGTTTCTGAGCTCTGTCAACTCTTAATTTGGTTGGTCTATGGTGGTGCCCAGGAACTGAAGATGCATTTTAATAAAACACCTTAGGCAATTCTGATGCAGTTGGGTTCTTGGATCTCACTTTGAAAAACATTCTGCCTGCTTAAATGAAATCTTCTGGTTCTGATAAAGTATGTCTTGAATGTGAAGAGAACTTAGGAGATTTGGGGCCTGGAGTTGACTTTGAAGGATCACATATTAAGGGGGAATATTGTAAGAAAATGAGGAAGATGTTCCTAGTTTCAAGAAGATGGATTCTGTAAGAACTGATTGATGAACTAGACTTCATTTTAGTCTTGGGCGTGTCACTCTGTCATTCAAAATAACCTTAAAGGCAAGGTGGAGAAATGGAAGCTGTACAGTAGTGAAATTTCAGCACTAACTAACCTGAAGAAAGCTTTCTAGTAGCATAGTGCTTGCCTCTGCCCTCTATCCGGGTTACCCTCATTTCCCCACTTAGTAAACACTGCTCAATCAATCTTCAGCATCCCTTTCTCCTAAGACCCCAAACTGGGTCAGGTTACTTTGTTACTTGCACATTTTTATCCTTTGAAGAACTTATTCAGATTCTAATATTACAATAAATAGAGTAGTTATTTGATTCATGTTTTTGTCCTCCATTATAGGGTAAATTTGATAAGGAGGGAATTAATATTTTTTGCTTTCCATTTTATTCTTATGACCCAGCTTCCTCTTGTCTGTCTTATCCTAAAGACCCTTTAAAATGCAAGTAAGTTCATTGTTTAATTCCACTGATTCTTGTTTGTTTTCCTTTTCATAAGAAGATTTCTTCAATGAAAGGCAGTGATAACTTTGCATTCTAGCATTACTTGTCTCTTGGGAACAGTCACAGAATGGCTACTTTGAGTAGCTCTAGTCTAGGTCACTAATGTCTTTGCTTTTAGGGAGTCTTTGTGAATTACATGGTAGCCAGAGTGAATGCCAAAATCCTGTTGGGAGTTGACCTTAACCTTAGGATAAAATCTAAAATGCTAGCAAGAGCAGGGAGGGGTGGCACAGGCCTGTACTCCCAGCAGCTCTGGAAGTTGAAGCCGAAGGATCATAAGTTTGAGGCCAGCCTTAGCAACTTAGCGAGGCCCTAAATAACTTAGTGAGACCCTGCCTTAAAATAAATAAAATAAAGGGGATAGGGATGTAGCTTAGTGGTAAAGCACCTCTGTGTTCACTCCCTATTACCAAAAAAATATATTTTTAATAAAATAAAATGCTAGCAAAAGCCTACCTCAGCATAGTGTAGGGAAGCAGTGTAAAGTAGTATTTCTTAACGTGTGATTTCACAGACCTAACACAAAATAATACAGAGTCATTTCACATCAATGTTTAAATTGTCTTTTTGTCTAATTTTGTCAAAGCATCCTTTCTATTTATAACCCTATCATGTTCTTTTTTATCACTGCTTGAAATCTTTTGTGCTCTTAAGATAGAGATGGTTGAGCTGGGATTTTGGCTCAGTAGCAGAATGCTTGCCTCGCACGCACATGTGAAGCACTGGGTTCAATCCTCAGCACCACATTAAAATAAAGGTATTGTGTCCATCTACAGCTAAAAAAAAAAAAAAAAAAAAGATGGTTAACCTCTGCCCCTTCCCCCACCCCGTGGTAATGGGGATTGAACCCAGGGGTGTTTTACCACTGAGATATGTGCCCGGCTCTTTTTTTTTTTCCTTCATTTTTTAATTTGAAACAGGATTTCAGTAAGTTGCCTAGGTTGATCAAATATGTGATCCTCCTGCCAAAGCCTCCTGAGTGACTAGGATTACAGGTGTGGGCTACTGGCCCATTATTAAAACAACCCATTTTTATCCATTTGTCACTCAGTAGAAGAGCTTTGCTCATCATTTAATGGATTCGTTGTACATTGGTTAACTTCTGACCCCGATGCCTACTACTCAGTAAATCACTTAACTCTTTAGAACTTTGGTTTTCTCCTACTAAATATTTTGCTGTGAAGACTGAACAATCTTACTTAGGTTTAAAAAAAAAAAAACTTAGTACAGGGCCTGGTGATAATTTGTAATAATTAACTTTTATTATGTTTTTACTCAGTACCAGACACTGTACTGAGCACAACATATGTGTAATTTCTTTGATCCACATAACAGCAGTTTAGATTGGTATTAGGATTATTTCCATTTTTACTAATGAGGGCACTGAGGCTTAAAGAAATTAAATACCTTTTCTGTAATCACACAGCTAATAAGTGGCTAACTTGGGATTCAAGCCTGAGCTATCCAAATCTCAAATTCTTGCACTTAGTATCTATAGAATGCTGTTGAATACAATTTGTGTGTCCAGTAGATGTGAGTTCCTTCTTCCCTTCTGCTGTCATCTTTTTTTCCAGTATCTGCTTCTGTTTCTTTTTATCCTTGCCTTCTGTCTTAGAAAAGAAGACTTTCTACATCCTTAACTATTGCATCTCTGCTGTCCATGTCTCAATGCCTTCTCTGACATAGGGCACCCTTTCTTACTGCATTTCCAGGGCCTTTTCAGTCTCCTGTGTGCATATTTCCCCATTATGGGGAGAATAAATTTTTGCTTCCTTTTGCTATCATGTTTCTCAACAGGTAGTTATTGGTTGCTGTTCATTTCTCCTCCATCACCCTCTCTTTAGTCCTTGTAGCTGGTATCTGTCCCCTCACTAGGCAGAACACAAGAAGAAAAATGTGTGATTTGTCTAGGACAAGCAAAAGTAAGGGAGTGAGAAAGTGGGAAAGCTCAGGCCATTTGGTCCTTATTTCCTCTGTGAACAGATAGGCAAATTATCTGCTGGAAGTGCAGGAGTTACAAGATTGGAAACCCTTCTATAGGGAATTGGGAAGGTTGTTGATCAGGGAGAGGTTAAGGGACAGGTGAAGATCTGCTAGAGTTGGCACTGCTGACAAAGTGACAGTTTCTTCCTGTCATAGTACAGCTGCCATGATATACATGTGAACAGAAGAGAATGTCACATTCATCTTGACTCAAGCCTTTGGCAGGGCTTGTGTAGTAGAAGGGCTTGGGTAGAGGAACTGATGCTTGTTAGAACATTGTGGAGGTGAGCACATCTGAAGCCACAAAGGAAAGAAACTAGAGTGTTGGCAATCAAGAGTATATGAATGGAGATGGTGACCTGCAGAGGTGTGATTTTAAGATATTCACTTGGGATGCTGGCCATTTACTTACTGATTATTTCTTTAGGGCCTGCTGTTGTTAAGACTTAGGAGAAACTGTTCGACATTCATGTAATGTATCAGGGACCTACTGAGTATTGAGTTTGAATCAATTTGCTAAGTACAAAGGCACAAAAAATAGAACAAGACCCAATCCCTTCCCTGAAGAGCTTATAGGTATAGGAGAAACTCTCATTAAACATTTGTAGAAACATAATGTGGGAAGGTCACTTCATCTTTGTGGAGGTCTGTGCAGAGTGAATGGGAACAGAGGGTTGAGAATAGACTTGCTGGTAACACCTTGCATAGTGGCGGGGGTGAACTTGCTGTCTTAGCTCTCACAAAGTGTCAGTTCCTGGGACACATTACTTACACAGGATCCATATATATACTGAAACTCAGTGCCTTTTCTTTTAGATTTATTAATGTCTGTGTCCCTAGGTGGAAGAAGCTGGGCAGGTGTTCCTGTTAATGAAAAAGGATTATCGAATCTCCAGAAATGTTCGCCTGGCTTGGTTCCTCAGTCATCTGCATCAAACTGTGCAGGCCACACCCCAGGAGTTGCTGGTGAGGTCTAGAGATAGGCATGACGGAATGACCCAGAAGGATCTGCTTTGTTGGAGTGTACTAGAAACAGACAGGAGGGGAGACTAATTCTGAAAGCTCTAAGTTGGGGGTCGAGGGGAGGGGGGGTCAAGTGACTGCCCACAAGATGATTCCCCAAGGGAAATCTGAATAATTTTTCCAGATAATTGGGGGAAAGAGTAGGTGATTATTTATGGGAAGCAGAATCAGTATTAAAGGCAGGATATTAAAGGCAGGTCTAGGGAGCACTTTATAACATTTAATTCACCACCACACTTTAGATTAAAATTAGGATTGTTTCTATTTTATAAATGAGGATACCAAGACTTAAAGAAATTAGGTTCCTTTTGTACAGTCTCACAGCTAATAAGTGGCCAAATTGGGATTCTGGGAAGAAAGCAGTGACTCTTTCCTGGTCCTTTTCTTCTTATATCCATCTTAATTACCAGCTTCAGTCTGAGCAGGAGTTAGAAGTCCTCAGTGTCCTGCCTCCTGGGTGGCAGCCAGATGAACCAGTGATCCCAAGACCATTCCTCCTCGTACCTTCTACTCGGGTTACCTTCCTGGCTTGGCAGTATCGATTTGTCATTGAGCTGGATCTTAGCCCATCCACTGGCATTGTGGTAAGTAGTTGGAGGGAAACTCTGGGAAGCAGGGATGGCGTGAAGGGTGAGGAAGAGAGAAAGTCCTATGGGGGAGGTAAAAAAGGATCCCAATCTACCATTGTGGGAAGAAGATGAACTTATAAAGGAATTAGGACTGTTAAAAGATAGTCCCATTCCACCTGTGGCACTATATTTAGGGATGTAATTAGTCATAAGATGAGAGTCCTATTGACTTGTGGAAGCTGCTTGTTTCTGCCCTCTGCTTAGGGTTGCTTTCGGGCACCCTGAGAGAGCTTTCTCTGCATTGCCTCAGGATGATTCCACAGGGGAGATCTTGTTTGATGAAGTTTTCCATGCCCTGTCCCGCTGCCTGGGCGGGCTGCTTCGGCCCTTCCGAGTGCCTGGATCTTGCATCGACTTCCAGCCTGAGATCTACGTAACTATCCAGGCCTACTCCTCGATCATTGGCCTGCAGTCCCACCAGGTAGTTCATCCCCCTCCAACTTTCTACCCACAGACCAAATTTCCAGTAATCTGCTAAGTACTCACCCTGTCTCTACTGTTTCTACCCAAGTCCCCAGCTCTGCTGGTTTCTTTAGCCTGTTTCCAGTTGTTCCCATGAGTCTCTGTTTCCTTGAAAACAACCAGTTCCTCTTGCCTTAAAGATGCTTTCTAAGTATGGGTCAGTTGACATTGATTAGACAATTGCCTATCTCACCTCTTGAATTTTGTCAGATGGTTTCTCTTGCACGAACTCCTGGCACTACCCGCCAGGAGATGATTTTTTTGAATATTTTGTGATTTTGAACTTCTACAAATATTCAGAAATGTAATTTATTTTAGGGACACAGAAGGGTCATATTTTCCGAGAGCCTGTGAACTGTCAGATATAATGCTGACCACACTGATAATTACAGGGCTCATCTGCCACCCAGGCAGGCTATCACAAGACACTCCTTTTGGAGAATGGCCAACTCTGTTACAGAAATATCTGTTTGGGGTTTAGATAAGCATTGGCCCATTTCCCCTCATTTGCTTTTAACCTCAACTCATTGGTAGGGGCTTTTCCTGAAACTGTCCCTGCTGGCTATATTGTCACCTTAGCCATCAAACTTTTGGGGGGAGACAGACAGAAGCCAGGAACAGGCTCTGAAGGTCTGAAGTATACACCAACATACCTGGTGCATGCCAGATCCCAGGGCAGGGACTGTCAGCCCTTTGTCCCAGTTTAAAGTGCTCTTCTGGGACAACTTTTAGCCTGGTGGTTACAGGCCACATCCCCAGACAGAAGCCAGGCTTTGCAGGTGCTAATAGCCAAAGCAGAGAGAGTAAGGGTGTTAGGTAATCACTCAAAACTTCGTTCTGCTTGGCAAACACTGAAGCCTGACCTATGCCAGGCCCAGGCTATGTTCTGAAGACCCAGATGAATCAGGTACTGTCTTTGTCCTGTTGGAAGGAGTTTAGCATTCAGAGGGGGAAATAGATATTGCAGGAGGTAATTTCAGTTGAACATGATAAGGGCACTGATAAGTTATGGCTGGGGTGCTTCAGGAACACCAAGGGGGAGCATGCAATCAAGCCTGGAACAGTGACAGGGAAGTCTTTTAGACAAAGCAGCATTTGAACTGAGTCTTGAAGAAAGAACTTGGGTTAACTGTTCAAAAAAGGGAAGACCAGCAAAAGCAAAGGCACAGAGCTATGAAACTGCACTCTCAATCACAGGTTTTTGAAGGAGCTACATATTATTCAGTTTTGATAGGGTAAAGTTTGAATATAGGAAAGTGGTGGTACAGAGAAGACCAGAGACAGAGGGGGGATCAATTAGGAAAGGCTTAGAATATCAATCTAAGGACTCTGTCCTTTATTCTATAGGGGAGTTAAGAGCACTGGATCATTGCCTGTGTTTGCCTGACCATCCCCATCCCTATTTTGTATTTTATTTAGAGACAGGGTCTCACTGAATTGCATAGCACCTCGCTTTTGCTGAGGCTGGCTTTGAACTCTAGATCCTCCTGTCTCAGCCTCCCAAGCTGCTGGGATTACAGGCGTGAGTCACCAGACCCAGCCAAAATGGGGATATCAATAGCACCAATATACGGTGATTGGATTAATGCATGTCAAGTAGTTGAACAGAACTTGCCCCAGAGAAAACATGCAAATGTTAGCTTTTCAAATAATTAGCCATAGGTATGAGGGGAACCTCTGAAAGTTTTGAATGGACAGCAACAGCATCAGATTTGTACACAGGTAAGATCATACTTATTTGTGGGAAGTGTGGAGGATGGATTGGAGACAAAGTCTGGATATAAGCAGAACAGGCAGAAAATGATTGCCATTTGGGAGAGAGAGTGATACCTGAACAAGGACAGCAGCTGAGGGGAAAGAGAGAGTTTTCTTAGGTAAGCTCCCAGGGCCACTAATCAGCCCCAAGCCAGCCTTCACATCTTCTCTGTAGTTCCTCAAGGTATATCATGTAACTCTAAAAGAAAAGTTAGTGGGTGTGATGACACAAGCCTATAATTTCAGCTACTTGGGAGGCTGAAGCAGGAGGATCATAAGTTTGAGGCCAGCTTGGGCAATTTAACATGATACCTGTCTCAAAATAAAAATGGCTCGTAAGGCTTGTGATTATTATAGCTCAATGATAAAGTATCCATGGGCTCAATCCCCAGTACCTCAAAAAAAAAAAAAAAAAAAAAAAAAAGAAAGAAAGAAAGAAAAACAAAGTTAAATTGCGTTTATTTATAATACATGTCCTTTGAAGATTTGAAAGCCACATTAAAATATAAAGAGCTGGGCATGGCAGTACGCATCTCCCATCTACCTCAGAGGCTGAGGCAGGAGGATGGCAAGTTTGAAGCCAACCTGGGCAACTTAGTGAGACCCTGTCTCAAAAAATAAAAAGAGCTGGGGGTGTAGTTCATTGCTAGAACACTTGCCTAACATATGTAAGGCCCTGGATTCAATCCCAATGCCAATAAAAAATAAAGGAAATAAAAAATAAAGGAAAAAAACTCACCTATAATATAATACTCAGAAATAAATATTGTTAACATTTTATGAAATTTCCTTCTAGTCTAGTGAGTATATATTGATTCTCCCCCACCACCATCCCTTTATTCAAAGACAGAAAGAGAACTCTCAGGGGCATTCCAGACATATGACTTCTGTGTCCTACTCTCTTATAATACAGGTATTGTCCCATGTCATGAAAATTTTCTTTGAGAGCTTGTTTGGAAATACTGAAAGGGAAGTGCAGCTACTTGTATACTCTTTTTTTTTTATTTTTATTTTTTTAGTTGTCAATGTACCTTTATTTTTTATTTATATGTGGTGCTGAGAATTGAACCCAGTGTCTCACACATACTAGGCCAGCGCTCTACCACTGAGCTACAACCCAGCCCTACTTGTATACTCTTGACTAAAGAATGATCCTCCTCTATCAGAGAAGGTCATCTTCTTAAACTAAGCTCACAGCTTTGGGAGGGATTCCCATGGAGCAGTGAGGGAGGATGGGGACACCTGCCTAGCCAGCCAGATCAGTTGAATCAACCCTGCCAATCAATGGGTTGACTGATGTCATAGCCAGATCACCCTCACATCCATGAAATATTCTTTGAAAATGATTTTAATTACTCCTTAACTTACTATTTTATCCTGTTTTATCTTGAAATATTTAGCCAGCCCCTTATTGTTGGCCAGTTGTGTTGTCCCAGTTTTACTATTTCTAAACAATATAGATAGGAACATTTTATCTCATCTTTCTGTTGCTCCAGTTCCTGCTACTTCTCTGTTTCTGTTTTCCTTCTCACAGGCCTATAGAATGGGACAGTGTTCCACTTTCCCTCTCCGGCTGTCCCTATCCCCTTACAAAATATGGAATAGAGAGTGAAGAAGTAGAAGAAGTTGTTCCACAGGAGGGTAGGAGTCAGGGAGAAGAAGTGGGAATGAAGGACAGGTTATAGGAGTGTGATGAGGAAAGAGGGGTAAGATCCTGGGGTCCACCATAAGGTCTTACAGATTTGTATATAGGGGGCACTTATTTATATTTGAAGTAGAAGGAAACGAATCCATGGAGAAAGAGTGAAGATCCTAGAGAGACAAGAAGTTTGTGAAGAGATGGAGAGAGATTAGCTCTAGGGGGAAAGAGTAGGATAAAGAACCCTTTCTTGAGAGTCTCAAAGAGAGAACAAGAACATGGATAAATGTAAACATGTCATAGACTTTGAGGGGAATTTCCAGAGGGGTGGATTTCCAGGTTAGGGCCAGTTCTTATTAGCTAACCTCCTTTCTCTATGAAGAGTGGTAATAGTTATCTGCTGAGAGTAAAGGAAAGGAAGGAACATTTATTGGGGGGAATAAGAAGAACATTTTGAGTTCAAAAGAAGCAATAACCTCCAGGATACCTGTGTGTATCTTAAGAAATGAGTAAAAGGAGTTTGCTGGGCTGAGGTGGGCAGTTTACAGACAACATACCAAAGCCCATTATGGAAGGAGCTAGGAGATCTTATGGTGCCCCCATGTGGGAGACTTGGGAAGCCCAGGGTGGAGGGCCCTAAGCAGAGGTAAATATCGTGACCCCAGATTAAGGTGACGATGTCTTGGGGCTATGTGCAGGATTGCCGCATTTGCCGCGTACCTAGGCTAAGAATTGGTGAAGTAGGTTTAAGAAGGAGGAACTGGCTGTGGAGTCATTTGATCCTGGTTGGGTGGGAAATTAGGATTGCCTAGAGGGAGCTATGAAGAATAAGCAGAGAGAGCAGAGGTCTGTAGGGGCCAGTACCCCACTATGGTCCTATCTCAGTCTTTCCCTTATGCTTCTCAGGTGCTTGTACAAGGTTGCCTTTTGGACCCTTCTCAGCGGGAAGCATTCCTTCAGCAGGTGTATGATCAGCTCTGCCTCTTTGAGGATAAGGTGGCTGCCATGCTGCAGCAGCAGTATGATCCCCAGAGCCAGGTATGTGGGAGAGAAATGGGCAGAGACTATTTTGAAAGAGAGTACATAGGATGGAGGGCAGAGAGGAGGATTGTACCACCTAGAGAGGGTAAGGATGGCAGAAAAGGACTAATAGCCAGGAGCAGAGTGAGACAAGGACAAATGTGCTAGTGAATACTTAAAACTAGCTTTAGAGGACAGTGGCTCAGATTCTTGGAGGGAGAAAAGGTGAAGGCCATTTGCTTGTGTTTTTTCAATCCCAGATCGCTCGTCCTGTGAGGATCTGAGAAGCTGATCATAAGTGGCTTTGTTTTCGAGTTAGTATTTTGTATAATCTTAGGCTTACTAGAATTGCTGCTTGGATCACTAGAATTGCTTTGGATATCATAGAAGTTGCCAGGCAAGTAGCAGTTCTGTGTGCCTGATGACTGGTATGGAATTGGATTGTTTATAAAATATTTCATGATAGTGATAGGAGAATATGGAAAAAGGCCCTTCTCGGCAAAAGGTGGAGAAGCCCTGCCTCAGTACAATCTGATGGTTCGTCTGGTGTTGACTCTCTTCCCATCTGAGGTTCAGCAGCTGAACACGTGTGGAAGGGAGAACAGTAGGACTCAGCAGCATCATGGGGAGCTTGGGGTCTTCACATGATTAGGCCTGGGCAGTACAGGGCTACAAATTCTGGTTTGGGAGCTGGAGGCGTAGCTCAGTGGTAGAGCACATGCTTAGCTTGGATTCAATTCCCAGCACTACAAAGAAAAAAGAAAAAGAAGAAGCTAGATAAGGTGGTATGTGCGTGTAATACCAGCTACTTGGGAGGCTAAGGCCAGAGAATCATTAGTTTAAGGCCAGCCTCAGCAGGTTTTAGTGAAACCCTGTCTTAAAATAAAAAGTGAAAGGACTGAAACATAGCTCAGTGGTAGTGCACTCTGAGTTCAATTCCCAGATAAATAAATATTAAATAAATAAAAATTGATTAAATTTAAAACAGAAGAAAAATTATAAATTCTGATTTTGCTGTGGATGAGGCAGCAATGCAATCTGTCGTAGTCTAACTTTTCTGTAACTTGGGGCCAGGCAGAAGACCAGTCCCCAGACTCAGGGGAGCCCTTGGGCCGGAAGGTGGGAGTTTCCATGGTGACAGCTGATCTTGGACTAGTCAGTATGATTCGTCAGGGCATCTTGGCACTGCAGTTACTGCCCTCAAACTCCAGTGCAGGTCAGTAAAAAGAATGTTGATGGGAATGGGGAAATAGGGATCCGAAAGGGTGGGGGGATATTGACGAAGATAGAGATTCCTGGGGATCAGTGGGTCTTAGGGAAGAGGACCTGTTTCATTGTTTGCAAAATATAAATCTGCACTAGTGTATATCTTGAGTATCCTCAGCTCTGGCAACCATCAGGGACCCTAGTGGAAAGGAGTAGAATTATAAGGACATCATGTAGGGGAGATTGTGATCTAGCATCACCAGAAAGAAGCAGGAGGGGAGGAGAGAAGAAAGGTATTAGAGGTTTATAAAACATGTTGATGAGTGGATACTGAGGTCTTCAGAGCCCTGTCCATTGGGTGCCTCCTTGTTAGTTTGGTCTGGCCAGTGCTGCAGGTCTGAATCTTGTTTTCTGCCTCAGGTATTATTGTGATCACAGATGGGGTGACCAGCGTACCTGATGTTGCTGTCTGTGAGACACTACTGAACCAGCTTCGCAGTGGTACTGTGGCTTGTTCCTTTGTTCAGGTGAGCACTTTATAGGAAGGAGAAGGAGTTGGGTATCTCACAAAGTCAGGTGTGGATGGTTACTTTCTTATAGGTGAGATTTTTCAAATGAAGCTAATGACATAGTTGCCTTGGGGAGAAGCTAATGCCATAGTTGCCTTGGGGAGAACGTGTCATGTCTAGAGCAATGGAGGTAGCAATGGTGGAAGAGGATTCTCATTTTTGTCCCCTTTCTTTAGGATTTGGGAGACAGCATGTTAAATAAAAAGAATAGAAATTTCAAAATCTGAGTCAGTTTCAGCTCCACCTATCCCATTAGGTTAGTTATTATTATTTTGGTTTCAAGGGTTAAAAAACCAGCTCAAACTAGCTTAAGCAAAGGGGAAGGAAGGCATATACAGGGAACTACAGCTGATGGTAGACTAGAGAGGTAGACATAGCCAAGCATGGAAAGCTGGTTTGGCCATATTAAGAAGTAAAATGCATAGTTCTATGGGTGATGCAGATATACAGCAGGAAAATCACTAGTTGATTTACATTTTATAAAGGCCATTCTTGCTGCTGAGTCAAAGGCAGGAGTGGAGACAGAGAGACAATTAATTACAATGGTTAGTAAGAGGAGCAGGGCTTAAATTAGGGAATTTAGGGACAAGCAGTTTGAGAAAATAAAGAGACGGAGTTAATATGACTTAGGATTAGCAAGATACAAAGGGACAGGTGAGGGAGAAAGAGAAGTTAAAGGTTCTCCAAGTATCTGACTGGGTAGCATGCAGAGCAAATGGAAAGAGAAGCAGTTGGGGTGGAGTGGGGACAAGATGATAAATTTTGTGTATGTATATGTTTTGTTCAGGTTCATGTGTGTTGTGTTTGAGGTTCCTGTGATTGGTCACAATATAGTAGTTAAGAACATTGCCTTTGGAGTAAGGCATGCCAGTCTGAATTCTGGCTATATTTATTAGCTCTGTGACCTTGGACCCACTAGTTCACCTCTAGGTTGGATTCATTTATAAATGGAGATTATCAGAGTACCTACCTCCAATGGTGAGATCATACCTTTAAAGTACAGAGGAGAGTACCTAATTACATATGAAATGGCTGCAATTCATAGCAGTTAACAGTTGGATATGCAGACCCTGATACTCAAGAGACAGGGTAGATTAGAGAAGTCAAGAGATTTTGGAAGAAATGAGTAGTTAACATTGCAAGATGCAGAGAAAGATTAAGAGGGATGAGAAATGAAAAGTACCCTTTGGATGTAATAATTAGGTCACTGGGATCCTTTTCAGAATCATTTTAGTGAAGAGGCTGTGAGGGAAAGTTTTGCTGTGGATAGAAGAGAAGGAAGTAGAGATAAGTGTTGACACAAGAAATTTGGCTGTTCAGATCAAGTGGGGAACAAGAAAGAATGGTAGCCAGAGGAAAGCATAGGGAAGAAGGAGGGGTGTTTATTCTATTTTTTTTTTTTTTTTTTAAGTTAGAGACTTAGGCTTTGTTCTAAGGGGTCATAGTGAAGAAGAGTTTGATAAAAGGGAAAGAAAGAAGAAGCTGATGGAGTAAAGTCCTGAATTAACAGGTGGACATTGGCTCTAGTAACAGATTGAGGAATTCTTTCAGAGCAGACAAGTGTTATTTCTTTCTTTGAGCTAGAAGATAGAAGTGAAGATGTAGATAAATTCTACCAAAGGCCCCATTTCTCTCTGAAGTAAAAGATAATGATGATTGGGGCTGGGGATGTGGCTCAAGCAGTTGCGCGCTCACCTGGCGTGGTTGCGGCCCGGGTTCAATCCTCAGCACCACATACAAACAAAGATGTTGTGTCTGCGGAAAACTAAAATGTAAATAAAATATTAAAAAAAAAAAGATAATGATGAATACCATAAGGAAGGGAGGCCAATGTTGAGAAGATGATACAGGCTTAAGGACAACCCTGAATAAGTAGTTGGGTGGGATGTCATGTTTTGACACAGGACCAGCCTACACACCGTGTGATTTTCTCCATTTGCGCACCATTGATTTGACTGAGTATAGAGGTTGTGATTCTAGTTGGGGTTTTGAGGTAGGAGCAGAAAACTGTGAAGAAGGTCAGGGATTTGAGAACAATGTTTATGAAATTGCTTGAATTAAGGATCCAAGTGAGGCAGGGGTTGCATAGGAGGGTCAGGATAATGCTATTAGACTTGGAGAGAGCACACTGAAGGCCTGGAAGACCCAATGTGGTCAAAGAGCAGCAGGAAGAGGGCAGAAGGAAACTAAAGGGATAATCACGTGTCATGGATTATAGCAATTTAGAATTGCAAAGATGAATTGTTCCAAGTGAAGCCAAGCCCCAAGATGTAGCCAATGTGCAATAAAATAGAGATGAGGGTTAAGGAACAAAGCAGCCAGGGAACTAGAAGGATCATCTAGGCCAGATAGTGAATATTTAAGCCTAAAGGTGTTTGTCACAACTGTTGGGCTGTGCTGTGGTGGTGTGAAGGCTCTCGGATGGTAGTGTGAAAGCAACCAAAGACAATACAAAATGAATGGCATGGCTGAGTTCCAGTAAAACCTTATTGACAACAATAGGTGATGGGCTAGATCTGTCTGACCTCAGTGTGTGTGAGTTTGCCAATTTCTGATCTGTAGCCTTTGCATTGGCCTCAGAAAGCTTATTTGCAATGAAGACCTCAGGCTATACCCCAGATGTCCTGCATTTTAACAGTATCTCTGGGGCAGGGATTGGTGGGGGTTCTATATGCTCTGAAGCTTGAGAAACACTTTATTAGAGATACACACTGAAGTCTTTCAGGATGGTGACAGGAAACCAATGAACCAGTTGCTAAAATCTTTAGTGAAGAAAGAAAAGAGTATTTGATGTTGAGGAAGAAGGACAGAAGATGATGTAACCAAATGGTATGGGCTTTAGACAGAAGGACTCAAGGAAGGGCAGGCACAGAGGGGAATGGTGGCTTGCTTCTCCCCTAGTCCCAGCTCCCTCTCTTGCTATTCATCATCTCCAGTTCCTCTGGTGGATCAGGGACTCTACTTGTTCACTTTCTCCAGGTGGGAGGCGTTTACTCTTATGACTGCAGTTTTGGACATGTGCCCAATGTGGAATTGATGAAGTTCATTGCAATGGCAACATTTGGTTCCTACCTGTCCACTTGTCCTGAACCTGAGCCAGGCAACCTGGGTCTGACTGTCTACCACCGGGCATTCTTGCTCTACTCCTTCCTACGCAGTGGTGAAGCATTGAACCCTGAATATTACTGTGGTAAGAGGCAGGCTGGGAGAGATGGAAGGGGGAATATAGAATGGGCCCAGAGATTATGCCATCTAGGCTTTTGAAGAACTGGAAGTCTAACAGCTCTGGAGCTGTTCCCACAGTGATTTCCCTTCCCCTTGTGTACCTGTCCACTAATAGATCACCATTTTCTCTTTCCCCATCTTCACTGGGCCCCCAGGTTCTCAGCACCGCCTATTTAATGAGCACCTAGTCTCTGCAAGCAGCAATCCTGCCCTGGCCTTACGCCGGAAGAAGCATACTGAGAAGGAGGTACCAGCTGACTTGGTCAGCACTGTGTCTGTACGGCTTCGAGAGGGCTACAGTGTCCGAGAGGTCACATTGGCCAAAGGTGAGGTCATTAGGTCCTACTATAATTTCACAGATCTTTGAGAACTTTTGTGCAGGTAGACCTGTTGAACAGAGTGGAAGACACCCATATAACACCCCTGAAAGAGCATCACTATGAGAGACTCTGCTTGTCATTTGAGAGTTGCCTTCAGGGTTCACTTCTCCCAGCAAGAAATTCCCAACTCCATCTCCTTTTGCACAAGGTGAACCAGCTGAGACAAGTGTAGTGCCCTGAACTTGGTTTTATTTTCAAATTACTCCTGCAAACTTCTTTTTGAGTCAGTTGACAGTCTCTGGGCCTGAAACCTATGGAACTGTGCTTGGAACCTTTGGCCAGGCTAGAGTTCCATGAGGTAGGTGAGGTTTCAGATAGGAATCTCTCTAGGCCTGGAGTCCTAAGCCTTCTTCACCTAACTGGCCTTCTGCTCCCCTGAAGGAGGCTCCCAATTGGAAGTGAAGCTGGTGTTGCTTTGGAAACACAACATGCGCATTGAGTATGTGGCTATGGCACCCTGGCCCCTAGAGCCTGAGGGTCCTCGAGCAACACGGGTGGAGGTGACAATGGAAGGTGGCTATGACATTTTGCATGATGTGTCCTGTGCACTAAGGCAACCCATTCGTTCCTTATATCGTACCCATGTTATCCGCCGTTTCTGGAACACACTGCAGAGGTAAGCGAGGTCACCATTTGGTGAATAATGCCCTATTTGTTGTATGGAGGGATGGGTTTGTGAAACTGGGAGTGGGGGAGGGTCATCCTGAGCACCAGGCTGTGTCTTTGGTCCTGTCTCCTTGGGGTTCCCCTCAACTGCACCTAGCAGAGTCAGCTGTGGCTCAGGCTTGACCCTTATTTGACAGCATTAACCAGACTGACCAGATGTTAGCCCATCTTCAGTCCTTTTCCTCAGTGCCAGAGCACTTCACACTTCCAGACAGCACCAAGAGTGGAGTGCCACTCTTCTACATCCCTCCAGGCTCCACCACCCCGGTGAGTAGCTCTGATGCTTGGTAGCCCCTTTTCTGTTCACCTGGGTAGGGATCAGCACAGTATCTGGATCCCAGACCAACTTCTGTTCCTTCTCTTTCAAGGAACAGAAACTAGAAGCTTCACCTTTGACCTTGAAAGCATCTCTTTTCCATCTTCTAAGGCCCTGGGGAGGGGGAGAGAAGGATCCAAAAGGTCCTTAACAGATCATGGGTGTCTGACATCTTGTAGAATGTTCAGGTGGTGGTCCCTCAGCAGACTGTGCACTCCCTCACCCCAACCTCCCCAGCCACCTTCACCTGTTCCCAACCATCACCAACCACTGTGAACTGTGTACTTTCTGAATGCCACAGCTTCCTTTGTCCTGTGCTGTCTTCGCACTCGGTGAAGACATGGCTGGCAGCCTCGCGCTGATTGGCACATGGCTTACGTGGGTGTGCAGCAGCGTCATCACCAGGTGTTGTCATCACTCAGTTTTTCTTTAAAAGTCAGTGACATAAGCTGGGCAGGTTTCATCTTCCTGCTGAATTCATCTTTAAGGAAAGGCTACACAGTTTGTCTCTGGCTCAGTCATACTAATCTAGCCTTCAGATTGGAAGCTGTTTTTCCTCAATCCCAAGTTAGGCTACAGCCCTTAGCCTTAACCTACTTCTTTGACCCCTTGAACTGAGTTTGCCTTGGCTCTGTTTGCTGGTTGTCCACAGATGCTCCCATAGGGCTATCTCTTCTGTCCCCAGGTGCTCTCCCTTCAGCACAGTGGTTCTGACTCATCTCATGCCCAGTTTGCTGCCTATTGGAAGCCAGTGTTGTCTATGGATGCTAATTCATGGCAGCGTTGGCTGCACATGCATCGCCTGGTGCTCATCCTAGAGCATGACACGTGCGTATCTTCAGGGCTAGGGCCATAGTTTGGGTGGAGGAGCAGGGGTAAGAGGATAGGGAGTGATGGGAAGGGTACCAGCTGTGTCCATGTCTTCCTGTTTATCAGCCCTGATAATCTCAGACCTAGGGCAGGAAGTAGTCTACTCTTCCCCCCCCAAGATTGGGGCTGGGAGGTCTGATTGCGTTCAACACCTTCTTCCTAGACCAATCCCCAAGCACTTGCATACCCCAGGCAGCAATGGACGCTACAGTACTATCCAGTGCAGGATCTCACACTCCTCCCTGACCTCTTTGCTTCGGGACTGGAGCAGCTTTGTGCTGGTCGAGGGTTATTCTTATGTCAAGTTGCTCTCCAGGTGGGCAAAGTGACATCTCCTCACTTTTTCCCCATCACCTTATTCCATTTCTCCTCTAATGCCAGGCCTCAACCCTACCTCCTCCTAAACCCATCTACTTCCAGCCTAGGGCTGCTCACTTTCTCCCATTTCTCCCCAGTGCCCCAGACCAGCCCCCCTCCTCCTTCTACATGGTCCGCATCATTTCCAAGGCCCCATGCATGGTTCTTCGCCTGGGTTTTCCCATTGGCACTCCAGCACAGGCCCGGCACAAGGTAAACTGGGCCCTTACTCCCAGACCAAG
Source organism: Callospermophilus lateralis (assembly GCF_048772815.1). Classification (NCBI taxonomy): domain Eukaryota; kingdom Metazoa; phylum Chordata; class Mammalia; order Rodentia; family Sciuridae; genus Callospermophilus; species Callospermophilus lateralis. The sequence continues at coordinate 111,736,669 of NC_135311.1, read as the reverse complement.
GAGTCTTCGGGTGTAGATGAGCTCCATTTCCTGTGCCCCCACAGGGCCAATTTTAGTAGGGAGAAGTGATTCCCAGACCAAGTAAGGCTTGAAGAGACAGTTTTCTTACCTTGTCTGTGGGCCCCTTTTCTCAGACTTCTGGAGAAACTTGACTACATTTTCCTTGCAGATTGTGTCAGATTTGAGGGAAGAGATCCTACGCCTTCGTTTCCCCCACCGGGTGCAAAGCAAGGAGCCAACACCCAAGGTGAAACGAAAAGGGCTGGGTGGCACTGGTGTGGGCAGCTCTCCCTCTAAGTCACCCCCAATGCTAGGGCCACAGCAGGCCTTGTCTGACCGGCCCTGCCTTGTGGTCCTCCATAAACCACTGGACAAGCTCCTCATCAGGTTAGTATAGAGGATGGGGAAGGGTCCCGGAACATGAGGGAAGGGTAGTAGAGATCAACTGAGGAATTGCCCATTTCCCAGGTATGAGAAGCTACCCCTGGACTACCGGGCACCCTTCCTGCTGACACTGGAGCCACCAGGGCCACTGCCCTTAGTCTCAGGCCGTTCAGCCTCGTCTAGCCTAGCATCACTGTCTCGCTACCTCTACCATCAACGCTGGCTCTGGAGTGTCCCGTCAGGCCTGGCTCCTGCACTACCACTCAGTGCCATCGCCCAGCTCCTATCCATCCTCACTGAGTATGTCACTGGAGCCTGCCAGGCTACTGGGGCAGGAGTAGAGCAAGAGTGGACTTTGAGTTTGAACACTGGCAGAAAGCCTAAGCCACTTTCTATCACTACATTCCAATATCAAGCATAGAGCACGCTGCTACCTAACCTTGCGCTTTCCCCCTACTATGCTTATTTTGGCCTCTGATCCTAATTGAACCTATTGCACCCTAAGAGACCGTTAGTCTGAACAGAGCATCTAGTGGACTAGGCTGTCACGATGGCTACTGGGAGATGGATGTGTTGGGGCACTACACCGAGTATCTCCTTTCTCATCTTCTTCCATCTTTATGGGGCTTTAGAGTTCGACTCTCTGAAGGGTTCCATTTTGCCTGCAGTGCGGAAGGAATCATCAATATGGTTCTGGAACTTCCAATTCAGGTGTGTGCTATCCCTCATGACATTCACCTCAGGATCCATCATAATAATCTCAGGGACATTTGCCTCTGAGCTGGGTGGGGACCGCTATAAACCTTGCCTCGTAGGGACCATATGATATGGTCAGAGGACCAAGGTCTGAGGCCAGAGTCATAGAAATAATGAGGAGTGGTGAAGGTATTGAAAATTTGAGGGCCAGAGCTAGGCTAGACCAGGTCTTCACACCAGCTAGGATTTTTCTAGGGTCTTCTATTTTTGTTGTTGTTGTTGTTGTTGTTGTGCTGGGGACTGAACTCAGGGCCTTCTGTATGCAAAGGTAAGCACTCTACCAACTGAGCTATGTTCCCAGCCCTCTAGGATCTCCTATTTACCCACAGAATGAACCACCCGGGCAAGCTGCAGCTGAAGAGAAGCACACATGTGTCATCCAGTACATCCTCTTCCCCCCCCACTCCACCTCCACCAAAGACAGGTGAGATTTAGCCCTGCCTGGAAGTCATCTCTGCAGAGTGCCCTCTCTCCTCACTGTCCCCTAAACATCTGGCTCACATATCCTGGGATGTTCATCTCAAGTTGAGGCAGGGGGATGTTATATTTTGATGTTTCATCAGGCAGACATGGTCTATAGAGGCCACGTGCAACTTGTGGCTATCCTATGCCTGCCTCCTTCCTCTCCTCCATGGGCTCGCTCCCTGCCACAAGGCTGTGTGTTAGATCCCTTTTCCCTCTTTCTTAGAGCACTCTCTCCTTTAGCTTCTCAACAGATGACGACAATGATGTGGAGGTGGAGGCCTTAGAGGGGGACTCAGAGCTTAATCTGGTCACTGAGGTATGGGTGGAGCCACAATATGGGCGAGTGGGACCTGGCCCTGAAAGCTGGAAGCACCTGCAGAACTTGACATACTCTGAGATCCCTCAAGCTGTGAGTGTCCCGAGACCCATACCCTGATCTTTCACCAGGTTGGATCTCCTTTGGATGCAGTAGCCCCTGGGCTTCTTGGGGCCTCAGAATGTCTGTGACTGTTTAGGCTTCATTGAGAACCAGAGGCTAGGGTTATGAGGGATTACTCCTATCCTCTGATGTTTTCTTCCCTAGCTGCACCCACGGGATGCTGCCTGCATAGGCTCCATGCTGAGCTTTGAATATCTGATACAGCTCTGCCAGAGCAAGGAATGGGGTCCTTTGCCCCCAGAGCCACGGGTCTCTGATGGTTAGTGGGGAAGGCAGCCCCTGGGTGGAACAGGGGAATGAGTAGGGAGAAAGCAAGTAATCTGGGTCTCACTGTTGTATCCTATCATCCTTCCCCCCCTCCTAGGACTGGACCAGGGAGGAGACACCTGTGTCCATGAGATCCCTTTCCATTTTGACCTAATGGGATTGCTGCCACAGTGCCAGCAGTTGCAGATGTTTTTCCTTTTGCTTTCCAGAGGTGGGTGAATTTGGTACCTATTTACCCCTCTCCTAAGGGGCCAGCATGCTGGGCATATTAGAGATCAGATGAGTAGAGGAGCAAATGAGTGATGGGGCAGGAGGAAGCCGCAGCCAAAGGGTTTTGCTGGCCAGGGTGGAGCTGGGGACACTGGATAGCAGGAAGCTCTGGGTGCTGAGCAGAGTGTGTGTCGGGCAGAGCCAGAGGGTGTTCCTCTCGCCGAGGGGCCCTGTCCTGCCAACGACACGGTGCTGTGCCTGCTGCACAGCTGCCTGGGGCAGGAGCTGAGTGACCGGGAGATCCCACTGACCCCTGCTGACCAGGCTGCCTTCTTGAGTGAGGTACTGCGGCGGAGCTGTCATGATCCAGGTGAGCTCCCCACCTTTTTTCTAATACTAGAATCCAGCCCAGCCCTTTCTCCCACTCCCACAGGGCAGTTTCTGTCTGAGCTCTGGACTCCCTCCTCGCCATCCTCCCCATCTCTTCAACTTAGAGCCACCTTTCTGGGGCTCTACCCTCTTCCACCATCTCTACGCCTATTGTAGGTACAGAGGGGCCACCAATGGGAAGCCATGGGATCCTAAAGGATCAAGTCAGCAGCACCCTGGCCACTGGAGACTCAGCTCTTCCTGCCCTGGTCAGCATTGAGTCTTCTCCCTAAGCCCTTACTGACTTCCTTCCATCACTATACATCCATGTATAGTGATGCCAGATTTCCATCACCCTAATTCCATATACCTTCTGCCACAGACTGAACACTGTCATTTCCATTTGTTCTGAATCTTATACACTATACCTAAGATGAGTCAGCTCAAGGTGAAGGAAGGAACAGGGCTTAGATGTTCCCTTGTAGATTGCTCTAATTTTTTGTTTCTCTCTTACAGGGTATAGGTTTTCCTGAAACTCTCAGGCCTCTCATCTCTGCCCAGCCTCCTCAGTGGCGCTGCTATGCCAGGCTGGTGACCCCCCAGCATGTGTTCCTAACTTTTCTCCCCGCTACCTTCACAGGTACTGACTACTGGCTTCACTAACACTCCCCACCATAAATACACATAGTATATATAAACCCCTGCACTCCCTCACCAGAACACCAAACAACTCTGATTTGTATCCATCTTTTCCTCTTCAGATGTTCAGCGTCTGACTGCCTATGGCCTGGAAGGACCTTCTCAAGAAGAAACAAAGCTTGGGGATTGGAGTGGAACCCCTAGTCCACGAGATCTAGGAGGAACTGGGGTTAAGGCTACCAAGTCCCAAGTCCCTATCCTCAGCATAACCCTAGCTGATGGTAAGGTTGTTGACTCTGATGTCAGTTAGATAGGAGTGGGGTGAGACACAAATAAAGGGCTTAAACACCATGGGACATCTTTCCCCACAGACAGTGCCCAGGATCAAGGAGAGCTGAGCCCTCCCTTCCGCCGGGACTTACAGACTTATGCTGGGCGTCAGATTTCCCAGACAGAGGGTGCAGAGGGGCCCCGGACCCGGTGTCCTGTCTATATCTATAGCTGTTCCCTGGAAGCATTGAGGGAGCAAATGGTTGGCATGCAGCCCCCTCAGGCGCCCCGAGACCTTGTCTTCCGGTGAGTGCTCTTGATGTTCATCTGTGTCCTCCTCCTACAAAGGTTTCGGTGTACACTCATGGGTATGGATAAACAGATTGATGGTCAGTGAAAGGAACTCAGCTTCTGGCTTCCCTCAGCAGGTTCATCAACTGAGTGAATACATTTAGTAAGAGTGTAGATATAAGAGACTGGATATCCACTGACTAATGAATCCAAGGTATCATATAGGGAAATTAACCAAACTCTGTTGTCCCTCCATTCCTAGGACTCAGTTTCTCGACCACCCCTCTGCATCCTCAGTCTGGATGGAGCCCAGGTACAAAGAGGCAGCTACCCATTGTGCCTTGTTGCAGGAGCATGCACAGCGGTGCTATGTCCGTGGTAAGCAGGAAGGCCACGTGAGGGAAGAGTGGAGCTCCGTGAGTGGAGATACAGACATTACAGGGGTGGGACCTGGAGAGACCATTCCAGAGCTGACCCCCGTGGCCTTTTCCACTTTCATTAGGGCTATTCCGGAGCTTGCAGCAATCACAGAACGTGACTTGCCAGGATTTGCTGACAGCAGTGGATGCCTGTGAGGAACTCCTGCAAGAAGTAGACATCACCCCATTTTTGCTTGCTCTGTGTGGCCACACTTGTGGTTTACCTCATGCACCCCCAAGCCCTGGTCCTCTAAGCCCAGGGCTTTTCAGCAGCAGCATTGAGGAGGGTCCAGAGCCTCGGGAACGAGCTATCCTAGCTTCTGAATCCAGGTTAGGATTATTCTTGAATGATGTTAGAGAAAGTGGGGGAACAAACCAAGACTCTAAAAACAAGAACTTTCTGATCCAGGAGTGGGCACAGGGAAGCATCAGTATTTTGTTGCTGGCTTCCTTTTTCCTATGCAGACAGCTTTTTCCCCTGTGGTCCTGGAAACATGCTCCCTCTCAGACACTCCCCATTTCTCCTGCTGTAGTATGGTCTGATGAGCCAGGTTAGGGCCAGGGAGTTCCCAGTTGCCAAATTGGAGACTTGTTCTGAGGACCTCCATATAATAGTAACAGTCTTCCCAACTAATCTCTTTGTCATGGGGACCAAAACTGTATTTTGCTCACTGCTGAGTCCCCAGCTAACTTTAGACCTTTGCAGGCCCCTACTGAAGAGAGGCTGGAGGAAAGAAGAAAGATCACAGGCAGATAGCTCTGTATTAGTCTCTGCAGTGTATTGCCCATGGGGAAAAATGAACTCAAGTGGTGGGTATATGGAGGACTCCTAGTTGAAACTCTAGCCCAGGGCCCTCTGGAGCTCTAGATCCCCTGCTTTTCATGCCCCCCAAATGTACTTATTTTTTTCCCATCAAACCTCACTTCTCCACCTGTTTTCTCCATTCACGGGGAACAATACCACTCTCCACCAAGTGATATGAGTCAGAAAACTGGGATCACCCTCACTCTACTTCACAGAAATAGTCTGGCCCTTAAGAAATGTGGAGGTTAGAGCCCAAATAGGTGGGTTGGTTCTCCTTGGCCTCTGTCACTGCCCAGACCATTGGGTTAATACTATGTAGACAAGAGACAGGTGTGTGCTGCTCCTCACTTGGGAAGCAGGTACCTCTAGCACTTGGTGGTTTTTGATACTGGTGTTCTCCCCACCCCCACCTCTCAGCATAGAGACTGAGGACCTAAGTGAACCCGAGTTTCAGAGCACCCGTGTCCCTGGCAATCCAGACCCTGGCCCAGAGATCTCTCTGACAGATGTCTGCCAGCTCAGAGGAGAGGCACACGATGCCCTTCATGGCCTCATCCAGGTAGGGAGCTTGGATGAGGGCAGAAGAGGGGTAGAGTCCTTGTGCACTGTCCTATTCTGGTGGAGGGGTAGTACCTTCAAGGATCAGTTGACATCATAACCCACTTCTAAACCCTACAACAGGAGAAATTCCTGGAAATTAGTCGCCTCCACTTCCGCACTGTGCCCTCCAATCCCCACTACTTCTTCTATTGCCCTCCATCCAGCAGACGAGAAGTGAGTGCCTTTATCCTTCCCTCCTTTGTGTCCCAAACCCAGAGCCCTAGTTATCCCACTTGGCCTGCCTAGATCCTCTTGAATCTTACTTCCTTGTGACCCAATGTAGTTCTTGGCCTGCTTAGATCAAATTTTGTTTTGTTTGGGTTTTTTATTTGTTTGGTTGATTTTGGTTTTGGTATTTTTGGTTTTATTTTGTTTCTATTTTGCCCAGGATGATGGTCCTCGGGACACAGTAGATAGAAAAGTCAGTGATCTGGAGTTTTCAGAAGCTGAACTTGTGGGAGAAGAAGGTATGTGATGTGAGCAAGTGGGTTGAGGTGGAGGAGGTTGCTTCAAGCCAGGATTGGGAGGCCTCCACTGCCAGTCTAGCTTGTTGACCATATGACATGCACCATTAGGTGACACATCTGCCTGCTGTGTGGTCACTGAGAGTGATCCAGAGCTGGAGGTCGAATACCGTGAGAGCCGTGAACCAGACCTGGGGCCTGCTGGTTTAGACTCTGCCTCACTGTCAGATGCAGACACTGTGAACCCTGATGAAGACTCCTTCAGTATCTTGGGGGGTGACTCACCCATTGGGCCTGAGAGCCTTGTGCATGACCTGCCACCCCTCTTCTTGCATCTCACATGTTCTGTGCGGCTTCGTGGACAGCACAGCTCAGTACCTGTGTGCAGCCTGCCTACTTGTCTGGGTGAGTTCGGAGGAGCCTGGGGAAGACCAGGGTTGCCTGCCTGTGTGTGGGTGGAGGAAAGCCTAGGAATATGACTCATTCGCATGTAGAACTTGAATCTATGCTTTTCTCAGGGACCCCAGCAATCCCGGCTTTCCTCCTCTCCCAGGCCAGGTACTTGCCAGTTTGGAGGGCCCCCCGATTAGAGGCCGAGTTCCCCTGAGGGACCTCAGTGTCACCCTGGATGTCTTCGTGCTGACCTTGCCCCTGGAAGTGGAGCTTCCCCCAGCCTCGGACCCTCAGCACCACAGGTGTGGTGGCAGCAAGCTTGGTGGAGGGTCTGGGACTTTTGTGGGAATAGGGGCACCATTAAAGGAATATAAGGGAATGTGGGAACTAAGGAGACTTTGAGGAGGTCCCGGGGGATAGTGTCTCCTGACCTTTGTTTCTACCCTGTTTAGATCAACATCTGAGAGCAGTGCTTCATTCCCACGGTCCCCAGGGCAGCCATCATCTTTAAGGTCAGATGATGGCCTGGGACCCCCACTACCACCCCCAGAAGAAGAGAGGTATATACTTATCTCCCTCTTACAGTTCATCACTCCCCCTCAGTTTCATTCCTGGAAACCAGTATCTGAATCTTCCTTCCACTTAGGCACCAAGGACTGTCCAGTTTGGCCACACCCCACAGACTGGCTATTGAGACCACCATGAGTGAGGTGAGGGCCTTCTCTCCCCCAGTGCAAGCAATAGCTTCCAGTGCTCTGATAACCATTCTATCGTATACATGAGAAAAGTACCCCCCTTTATTCTGGGATTAAAGTGAGGCTTTTCTCAGTCTGAGCCAGAGTATCATCTAGTATTTTCTAGTCTGGGAGTGAGGTAATGCTCCAGTAATCAAGAAAGATGCCCTTTACCACTTCCTACGTTGTTCTTCCTAGATCCGCTGGTTGTTAGAAGATGAGATGGTGGGGGCACTCCGAAGAGGGGGCATCCCCCAGAGCCCTGCCCTGCACCGAGTAGCTGCCCACATCCATAGCTCTCCTGGACGCTCCACCTGCCTTCGCCAAACTCTGCCACTGAGTTTTGTGTTTGGGCCAGAGCGTTCCCTCACGCAATTCAAGGAGGTAATCTGCTCTCAGAACACTCCAAGGTCCCTTGGGCACCCCTCCTTGGACCTTCTAGCACAGGACTAGAAGGCCCAAAGTTTAGTCCATGGAATTATCCTTCTTGAATATCTCCTCACAATATTGTCTGCTCTTCACCCCTATGCCTAAAAGCCCAACTCAGTAGAACAAAACCCAGCCTCCAATCTTGTCACTGGGTCTGTTGAACCTTGGAAAGTCACCAAACCTTTTCTTACCTCAGCAATAGGGATGCTGGCATCTTCTTCACCAGGTAGCTGGGAGTATCTAGTGAGGAAGTGTAGTCACCTTATATAGAGAGGGCTACTCCTGCCTAAATTACAACCTTGGTCTCTGCTCCCCAGGAGTTCCGCCGCCTCCACCTCCCTGGCCATGCTCTCCTTGAGGACCCTGACAGTGGCTTCTTCTTTGTGGCAGCTGGCCAACAGCCAGGTGGGTCCCATGGGGAGACCCCTGCAGTGTCCTGGGCTTGGCACAGCAATGAGGACAGGACTGAAGGCATCGAAAGGGAGGTAAGTCTGACCTGGGGTAGAGGGAGGTGGTAGTGGGTATGTGGCACTGTACTTCAGTCTTGATATTCTGCCTTGCAGCCCCTGATCACCAGTCCCCAAGCCCCTGGCTCCCCAGAGGATTCTGAAGGCACCCCTCTTATCATTCTACCCAACCTGCCACAAGCAGGTAAGAGAGAATTTGGGAAGCAAAGTTTGGGGACCAGAACCAGAGACTTGAAGCTAACTTGCCCTGCTTTCATTTTTGGAGGGAAACCCTAGGCAGGACCAAAAGGAACTCCAGATATTTTCCTTCTCTATTCAGGGAGTCAACCTGGGCCCAGTCGTGGACTAAGCCTTATATCCAGTCAAGGTAGTGTGGACTCAGACCACCTAGGTAAGCAGGGGGCAGGGACAGAGGACTCTAAGCTGATGGCAGGGGGCATCAGAAGGGGCTCATTTGAAGAGGACCTTCAAGCCTGATGTTCTTGGAGGCCCAGACAAGTCAGGCTCAGTTCAGGATGGGAATAAACTTCAGCACATTTGATACAGGTTATGATGGTGGCAGTAGTGGCTCAGACAGTGAAGGTCCAAATGAGACCCTCAGTGAGAAGGCCCCCTTCACATTGCGGACTCCACCTGGGCAAGCATCTCTGCAGCCTTCACTCTCAGTCCTTCCTGGGCCCTGCCTGCCTGACTTCTGGCTCATTGTCCGAATACTACAGGATCGTGTGGAAGTGTATGCACATGCACAGTGAGTAGAAGCCAGGGCCTACACCCTGGCACTGCTACTAACCTCTTTTCCCTGTTCCCACACCTTTCTTCAGTGTTGTTAAAAATAAGACTTGGGGCCTGGGGATATAGCTCAGTTGGTAGAGTACTTGCCTTTCATGCAAGACGCCATGGGTTCAATCCCCAGCATCAGAAAAGAAAAAAAAAAAAAAAAGACTTGGGACTGAGAGCTTCAGAGGAATCTGGCTTCAATTCTAAGGTTAGAGCTTCAGATCTCTTCCCACATCTAGCAAAACACATAACTCTAGACTTTGTTAATGGAATTGGAAAGCTGATGGAAAATTTGGATTCTAGCTGAACATTAAAAACATCTACCATTCAGAGCAACTTCAGAGGTTGATATATAAAAATAAGGAATAATAGCTGATATTTAACGAGTACATAAAATACATACACACTATTCTAGCATTTTACATGGATCAACGCATTTAATCTGTATAAATAACCTTACTTAATCTTACCCTAATGATATGAAGAAACTCAAGCAAAAGAAATTAAATACTTGCCCAAGGTCACAGTAAATGCCAGAGCTAGAGTTCATGGGCATCTGCTTAAATACCACTCTGTTCCCTTGGGTGGGTTGACAGCAAGGAAGACCACCATTCTGACCAGGATTTGAGATTAAAGAAGTGATGGAAATCTTAACGTGGTGCCAATTGGCAAGGCAAGCAAGGAGCCTAAGCTCTTAGAGTTGCTCTAAGAATTCCATTTTTACCATTTCCCATTAGGTTTACTTCCCTTGTCCAATCCTTTCTCCTTTTTATGGTTTCCCTTGGTCATGACCTCCATGACCTACCCTCCTATTTTTAACAGTTAAAATCTCCTGCCAGTTCTGTGTTGGATTCATCCTTCCTTCCTAGGAGCCTGATCCGGGAGGATGGGGGACCTGGCACTGAGTGTCGCCACCTGCAGCAGCTCCTGGTGAGGCGAGTTGGGGAGATCTGCAGAGAGGTCAACCAGGTGAGCATAGCCAAAGGAAGGGCTCTCTTTGGACACTGAGGCATAGATCACAAGAGAAGGGAGTTTCTGGGAACTTGATTTTCAGAGGCTATTGCTCCACTGCAGACCCAAAAATAACTATTGGGTGTTTTCTTTGACCTCCCCTACAATTACTGGAATGCTATTACTTCCCCACCTCACTGCAAACTGGGGAGCTCTCCATCTCACCTCTTATAATAGTGGGTTACTCTCTCATTTCCTCCCAGTAACTCTGAAATGTTCCCTTTCCCTGCAGTGTGCTAGCATTAGGGATTTAATATGAAGCAGACAAGGGAAACCCTGATTCTGTGGAGCTTACGTACAGCAGGGAGGTAGACGTTGAATAACTAAATCACGTTATTTATTGACAACTGTGAAGAATTCTGCAAAGGAAAAGCAGAGATCAGGGATCTGATAAGCCAGAGTATTGGGGAAGGATTTTTAGAGAAAATAAGTGGTTTTTAAGTTGAGACCTGAAGGATATGATCAGATTCTGGCCAAGAGGAGGGACAAATGCTTCTCACTGGGTTTGCTCTCAGAGCCCTGAACTCTGTTACCATGGGACACCATTTCTGATTACAGGTGTTTTGACATCTGATCCCCAGTGATAGTGGTCATTCTCTCTGGCCTTTGATCAGCCCACCCAATATCCACTTATGAGGAATACTTCAGTTCTCTGACACCTTATTCCCTCTCCCAGAGATTGCTTCTTCAAGATCTTCATGACAGTCACGTGTGTAACTCTCTTCTGGTGGCCGAGAGTGAAGAAGATCTATGGCGCAGTGAGACCCCCTTCCACTCCCGTCAGCGGGCACCACTCCCCAGTGATGGTAGGATCCCACCTAGTAGCCCCCTCTCAAGGCAATACTGCTGTCCATTTTTCTATCCAGTACTTTGATGAGAAGCTGAGAACAGGTCCTCACTATTTTGACATTGGTGCCAAGTAATAGAGAGCAAGGATAGTAGGGAAAAAATTCCTGGATTTGGCTGCTTCTAGTTTGTCAGTGACATTCATGGAAGCAGTTTCAGTAGAGAGGAGGAATAGAAACCAGATGAAATGGAAAAGCACAAATAGACAGGTGGAGAATAACTACTCTACCAATTAGCTTGGCAGTAAGAGAAAGAGAAAATAGATGTGGCAGTAACAGAATGAAGATGGGGGCAAGGAAGGAACCTTGGTAAGATGGAACCTAAGGTAGATGCCAGATGTCGAGGCGCATGCTTGTAATCCCCATGGCCGGGAGGCTGAGGCAGAAGGAGTGCGAGCTTAAAGCCAGCCTCAGCAAAAACGAGGCCTCTAAATAAAATACAAAAAAGGGCTGAGAATGTGGCTCAGTAGTTGAATGCCCCTGAGTTCAATCCCCAGTACCACCCCCACCAAAAAAACAAAATAAGGTAGAGACTTGAGTATGTTCATGTTATATAGAGAAAGAACCAGTAAGGGGAAGAGAGGTTGAAGAATACAGGAAAAAAAAAGATTGAAGGGACACAATGCTATGACCTGTCTTCCGAAGGGCACACCTGCACCTGGCCATGTCTTGTTACCCAAAATGTTCATCTTTCCCCAGCAGGGGGATAGACAGTGATGAGGAGTCTGGGGGAATGAGAACAAGTTCCCAGGTGAGAAAAGACCAGAGGGGAGGAGCCTGAGGTCCCATTGAAGGATTGGCCACCAGACTGGCAGGCAGGACTCCTTTGGGATTCCTGGGATGTCTGGCATCTACTTGAGATGGTAATTCAAGTCTCAAAACTTCAGCTCCCTTTTCTTTTTCCAGATGACCTGTCATCCCAGTCCATAAAGGAAAAGCTAAATCATGTCATTCTTTTGCAGTCTTTCCTTAAAATCACACCACTTCTTACTTTTAACATTCTCAGCTGTTCTGTAGATGACTTGTGTGTGCTTGTATACTGGGGATTGAACCAGGGCCTCATGCATGCCAAGCAAGTGCTCTACTACTGAGCTACATCCCCAGTCCCATAGACAACTTTTCTAACATCAACAGGAGAGTTGCACCTCTCAGCACATCCTGATATGTTCCCCATATTAAAGCAGACTCCCCATAATTAGCAGACTCCCATGATTTTGAAGGCAATTTCTGCAAATTGAGAATGAGCCAGGACAACCATCACTCTAAGATGACTCCCAGTAACCTGGGATGTAAGACCAGTCAGAACCCAGACACAACTCTTCCTCATTTTAATCTCCATATTTTTTCCCTGAAACCCTTAGCAACCATCATTCTGTGCCAGAGTTTCTACACAGAAACTTTGAAGTCTCCTGGGTATCCTCTATGCTTCTGATACCTGACAGCAGCATCTTGGGAAACCAGATTGCCTCTTTGACCTCCTGAAAGATTTCTCATCAACACAGAAACCTGAAAAGGATCAAACAAAGCATTGGACTGTGGCCAGGGGCTCTTGGGTACCACTATACCACCCATTGGGATATCTGGCCTTCAAAGCACAGGACATTCACTCTGCAGCTGGTGTACATAGTCTTTTTATTTTAATGACGTTACTATTGCAAACCCCCTGTGAGAACAGTGGCTTATAGTGCCACTGACATGTTATGACAGGCCAGAATCCCTTGGCATTGTCTTCAGGATTGTCTCATACTGTACCTTTCTCCACACTGCTCCTTAGCTCCTTCTCTGAGTCTCCTTGAAAGTCTGTGTGCAATGATCTGTCTTCCTAAGGGCATGACTCTGCCTGGCCCTTCTTGTTACCCAAAGAATTCATCTTTCCCTGGGAATAGATGGTGATGAAGAATCTGGGAGAGTGGCAAGTCAGATAGTCCTCAGGTGAGCAGTCTGGAGGGCAGGGGGCTGAGTGCCCTGTTTCTTACCCATGTTCTCCCTCCCTTCAGATTATGCTGCTGATGAGAGCTGTGCACCCCGAGGGTACCTAGCAGCCACAATGCAGTTTGTCCCTGGACATTTCTCCTGTGACGTCGTATGGGGAACTATAATCCGAGTCCACTCACGCCTCAAGATGGGGCCCAGTATGGGGGTCTCTCGGGGTATGTGATTGATGTGAGGGGCAAGTGGGAAGCAGAGGATTTAGGGAAGATCCTCTTCCTGAGCTAGTGTTACTCTCCCAGCCATCCAGGCCCTGCGCTCTGTGCTTAATGCCTTCTCTGTGGTGAACCGGAAGAATATGTTTGTTTATCAGGAGCGAGCCACAAAAGCTGTGTACTATCTTCGGTATGTGGGCCCTGGAAAGATGGAGTAAAGCTTGAGTCAGGGATGGCATGAGAGGAGACATATCCAGAGACTTTGCCACTCTTTCCCAGGCTTCTGGAGACATCCTGCAGTGACCGGCCATGGGAAGGGGATGCTCTGCCGCCTTCCCTAGCTCTGTCCCGAAGCCAGGAGCCCATCTACTCTGAGGAATCCTCGGCACGTATTGTTCCCTCTCCCGATGCCCTGTTTTCCCTTTGTACTTTGCTCCCTGGATGTGGGTCTTGACCATATTTGTCCCTGTAGGGTCCTCGTTCTCCCCTGGATGTGGCTTCCAGCCGTAATTCAGATACTGCTCGCCCTGTGGGCCAAGTGGACAGACATATCCAGCTGCTAGTGCATGGTGTAGGGCAGGCAGGTAAGGACTATGGGGGGTTGGGGTGTGGCCCATGAGGTCCCCGAATCCTCAAATCCTCTGGAACTTCTCTTACAGCTTTCCCCTACTCTCCCCTGGAATCCTTCCTCAAGTTCCTATTATGCTCTGGGTTTTGCTCTAGCAAGAATAGAGTGGGAGAGGACAGACTCCAGTGACATTTAGGGGATTGGACTCAGCCAATTGAGATGCAGCTTGAGAAGAAAATCCTGGTAACTCTAGGATAGATGGTGGCTCCACCAGCCTAATGGCAGGAGCTAGCTAGGGTGAAGATGATTGGTTCATTTGGGGCTGTGTTGAGCCTGTGGGGTCCAGGTACTCTGTACCAGATCTCAGGATATGGCTATTTTGCACCCTCTCCTTTAATCTTTGTGATGCATCTGTGAGTTTGGTACTACTGCAATTCTTATTTATGGATGAGGGCCCTGAGGCTTTGAGGTACAACTCATGTGTCCACAGTCATAGTGAGTAGCTTGGCAGAATAGAACGTGGTGCCTCACAAGGGATCATTAGGGCTAGCGTTGGAGTAGCTGGATTCTCTCGCAGTGTCTCACCTTTCATCATGGCCATGTCAAGGTCCTGAGATCACAGATGAGCTAGTACGGGTTCTGCGGCGGCGCCTGGATGAGGCCACACTGGATGTCATCACAGTCATGCTCGTTCGAAACTGCAAACTGACACCTGCTGATGTGGAGGTCAGCTCCCTTCTGGCGTCCAACATCCTTCTCAAGTCCAGCTATAGGTGTTGGGGCAATCTAGGCTGGAAATTCTGCATTCAGCTCTGACTTCCTCTTCCACTCTGCAGTTCATCCAGCCCCCTGGAAGCCTCCCCTCAGAGGTATTGCATCTGGCCCTACCTGCCTCCTGCAGGTCGTGGCTTCCTGCTCTGGCATGGTACCTGCGCCAAAACCTGCTCATCTTTCTGCACTCTCCCAAATACACAGACAGCAACAGCCGGAACCACTTCCAAGTAAGATTGCCCTCACCTCTCACACTCATATGTACCTCTGCCCCCTGCACACCCTGACCATAAATGTTTTCTACAGATACCCCACTTGTACCTTTGCCTGTGGACCTGTGCACACCCAGCCCCGACTCACATTCATTATCTGCCTGTGTTTTCTTGTGCTCATATGTATACCTGTACCCACTTTCCTACTGTGGATGTCCTTCTTAGAGTTCTGTGGCTGTTCTCTCTCCAGCATCCACTCCCACCACAGGGTGGCCTCCCTGACTTGGACATCTACTTATATAACAAGCCTGGTGGACAGGGCACTGGGGGCAAAGGTACAGTACAGGGCACAGGCCTGTGGTGCTACCAGGTGTGGGAAAGCCATTGCCTGTCTTGTGGCTGAGAGGGCCTTTTGCTCCTTGCAGCTGAGGGGTCTTGGGAGGGGAGGTCTGCAATTACCAGATCTGAGCCTTCCTATGGATTTCTACCCAGGGGTCGCTTGCATCACTCTAGCCTTTGTGGATGAAGGAGGGGCCCCCATCTCATTGGCATCGTGGCCTCCCTCTTCCCCGGGGCCCCCAGACCTGTTGCGAGAAGAGGAATTTGAGCAACTAACTCAGGTCATTCGCTGCCCAGTCATGCTGGACAGTTCTTCAGGTGGGGAAGCTTAGTCAGAGCATGGGATGTTCAGTCAGTGCTGTGGAAGACAAGGGTGGTAAGTAGGGTAGGATCTAGGTGTACCCCCAGGTGATTCCAGTTCTTTCCTCCAGCTCAGGATGGGGCCCCAAGGCTTCGATTGGATGTTTGGGAAAAGGGGAACATTAGCATTGTGCAACTGGAAGAGAAGCTCCGGGGAGCAGCTCGCCAGGCCCTTGCTGATGCTGTCATGGAGCTGAGACTGCTGCCAGCTTCACTATGTACAGAGGATACACCCCCAGGTAAGCAGGTCAAGAGCCCCACCCCCATAGTCCAGAAAAAGTTGAAAATCCAGGCAGGACAGTTTGGCAGGTAACAGTGCAAAGGTAGGGTTCAGAGAAAGTATCACAGAGGCCCCATCAAAAATATGCATTCACAGTTGTCCATCACTTTGGCTGTATGTATCATCAAGGTGGAAGTGTATCCATGCATCTGGTCACCACCAGGGAGGGGTCTGTCCTCAGGAGCTCATATCACAAACACATGCAGCTGAAACATTATCAGTGTTTACTAATAGAGTAGATGGCAAGGCATACTGGTCTTGGGGCTGGCTTGTCTACAGTGGGGATTGATGACCAGTGATAGGAGTCTGTAATCTGGTGTCCACAGGAAGTCTCAGGAGCGGGTCATTGGAAACCAAGAGCCCTGCAGGCCGATCTAGCACCTTTCCCCCTGCCCCTGTCCCTGGGGAACCTGTGACTCCACCCAGCAAAGCTGGCCGGCGTAGCTTCTGGGACATGCTGGTAATGGGAACAAGTGGTGAAGTTGGCCTCTACCTTCTTGCCTCCTTTAGACTTTGCCACAGTTCTCTTTTGAAATAAGACTACTCTGTTCTTTGGATAGCAATTTATAGAACATGGCAAGTTCTCACTGATACAGACAGCCCAAAATTAATAAATGCTTTCACTTCAATTTTTCTTGTTGGGTCTCCACAATACCCTGATAAGTAGAAATTTTTCACATGAGAAAAATAAAGCTCAGGAAAGTTAAGTAACCTGCCCAGGGCTGCTTAGTTGGCCTCGAGAACCCAGGCTTCAAATTCCCTGAGCTCATTACTGTTCCACCCCCTTCCTCTTCCCAATAGCCCTTCCTCATTCACTGCATTTTCCCCAGAGTAAAACAGAAGGTGGGGATTTGGGTTCCCCAAAAACAACTGATGATATTGTTCTGGATCGACCGGAAGACACTAGAGGTAGGAGGCGTCATAAAACTGAGAGTGTTCGGACTCCAGGTGGAACTGAGCGAGCACCAGGCCCAGATTCTGGAGCCCAGAGACAACGGTACATATGTGTATGCTGAGGTGTTGTGTTTGTTACAGGAGGTGGTGTGAGGTCACGGATGGGCATTTGGTTTGTATAAATGTGTATCGTATGTGGAAGTAAAGTTCTTAACTCTTGCTCTGTCTTTAGACGCCGGACTGCACAGCTAGAGGAAGGTGAAGTGGGAACCCTTCACCCTGTGTTTGCTCATGTCATTCAGCACTGGATGGAGTTTATGGTTCAAATTGGTGAGACCCCAGCCCCTTTCCTATCCTTTGAACCCCTGGCCTATTCTATTATCCTGCAGTGTCATAGTTACATTCTGCCTTCCAGGTTGTGCCTCAGTGTCCAGAAACTCCACCCACATGGTGTCCCGATTCCTCCTTCCTTCCATTTTGTCTGAGTTCACCACTCTGGTTACCTCAATGGCTGGCGACACCAGTGTCCGTGTCTTTGAGCAGCATTTGTAAGTGGGATCTCGTGGAATTGAAGGGAATTTTCCCAGATGTCCCAAAAGCTGCACTTATGGGAAGCCAAACTCATAGAGGCTGAGCTTGGAAAGGTGGGAACTTGGCCCAGGGAGGTGAAAGCTGGGCCAGAGAATGGGGCATGGATGGTCTCCTTTCTGAGTACCCCTCCCCTCCAATAGGGGTTCAGAGCCTGACATCTTCAGTCCTTGTTCCCCTGGGCAACTGGGCCCAGCCCCCCGCCCAGCAGCTGAGCGACATCTGCTGCTTCTGGGAAGGAACTTCATGCAGTGGAGGAGACCAACCCAGCAGGGTGAGAGTGTGGCCAAGGGGAGGGTGGGCTTGGGTGACCTAAGTGTCTCTGACCCTGCAAGGGGCTGGGTGGGATCAAGGGTAATCTGCACACAGACCTCCATCATGCTCCTCCCCACCCTATAGCTGCCAAAGCTGTGCAGCGCTTTGAGCCAGGAGGAGACGGGAGCTCAGGGCGAAATGCTCCCCGACAGAGGCTCTTACTGCTGGAGGTTGTGGACAAAAAGGTAAATGTGGGGTCAAGGACTTGGGGGGGAATGATTCTGTGACCTCACTGACCTCAACCCCTAACCTACAGCTACAGCTACTGACCTACAACTGGGCTCCAGACCTGGGGGCAGCCTTGGGTCGTGCACTGGTTCGCCTTGTGCAGTGGCAAAATGCACGGGCCCATCTTATCTTCTGCCTACTCAGCCAAAAGCTTGGGCTCTTCCATCATTATGGCCAGTTGGACTTCCCTGTGCGAGATGAAAAGGTATTTGGTCTGGCTCCCCCTCTGGCTCTGGCTAGAAGCTAGTGAAATGATGCAGTAGGGAAGGGACAGATTAAAGGCGGAGGTAGCAGGGAAGGAATCATAGGAAACCCCGGAGTGAGAGAGGGTCTGGGGCAAATACCACAAGCCCATTGTGACCCTCCATCTCTCCCAGGAGCCAAACCCATTCCTGCTTCCAGCCATGGAAGTGGAGACCCTCATCCGGAGTGCTAGTCCCCCACTGAGCCGCGAGCAGGGCCGGCTGAGTGGGTCCTCTCGTGGAGGGGGTCCTCTTCCTCCGGACACATTCCCCTTCGACGAAGCTCTGAGGGACATCACGGCTACCCGCCCTAGCTCCACCCTTGGTCCTGTTCCCAGACCTCCTGATCCTGTCACCTACCATGGACAACAGTTCCTGGAGATCAAGATGTCAGAACGCAGGGGTGAGGGCCCTGAGCCAAGCAGTAGGGAGGGGAAATTTGTGGAGTCTGGGAGGGAGAGGGGTGACAGCTCCTGGGGCTACTACTAATGTCCCCTACACCCAGAGCTGGAGCGCCAGATGAAGATGGAGAACCTGTTTGTAACCTGGCAGCAGCGTTCTGCCCCAGCCAGCATGCCCATCAGTGTAAGTTACCCCATCCTGCATCCACCATGGGAATCCTGTGCCCTTCCCCATTCACTGCTCTATTGCTCACTGCCCCCTGTCCCCAGGCTGGGGAGCTGGAGACCCTAAAACAGTCATCCCGCCTTGTGCATTACTGTGCGACAGCTCTGCTCTTCGACCCAGCTGCATGGCTGCATGGACCCCCAGAGACGTCTGGGCCCCCTGAAGGACAGGTGATGCTTCAGACTCCAAAATTTCTCCTCATAGATCTGTTTACCCCCACAGTGGCCTTCATTCCTCCACCCCTGCCTGGGTGGTTGACAGTGGGTAGAATCTTCATTTCCACTCCCACAGAGGCGCCATCGCCCTGAGTCAGGGTCTGGGAGTCGAGAGGCTCCCACAAGCTGTGAATCCTTGGATATGCCTCCACCAGGAGCCCGTGAGGAGCCTTGGCTGAAGGAGCTCAGCTTAGCCTTCCTGCAGCAATATGTGCAGTATCTGCAGAGCATAGGCTTTGTGCTGGTTCCACTGCGGCCCCCTTCACCCGCTCGCAGGTGAGCCTGCCCCTCCTTCCCTCTTCATAGCCCTTCCTCTTCACATGGTTCCTACTTTGACAACTTCAACCTTATATATGTTCATCCGACTGGATGGCATGCATACATGAGGATCTTGGACACTCCCATGCAGCCTTCATGCATGTCCTGCAAACCTCATAAAATTCACAGAACTCATGAGCACATCCATACAGAACTGGGTACAGTCTCACTGAGTTTGTGCCCACCCACACCGCATGTGTTTATATGTTTGTTCATATGTTCATACACACATGAATCTCGTATAAATGAGTATCCCTCTCCTCCCATTGGGTTCAGAACCTGAGATCTTTAGTCCTTGTTCCCCTGGGCCCAAAAGCTTCTAATAAGCTTTTGGGTCTAGGTCTCACTGATTTGTGTGCTGGTCATCCTTTTGGCCTCCTGAGATTCAGTGTCCTTTTCTTACCAAGGACATTTGCCTTGGGCCTACTTGCATCACTGTCAGTGACCTGTTCTTGGTCATGTTCTCTCCCTGGCCCTACTGTCAGGTCTCTTAGGAAGGAAGCTTCTTCTCTTACCACCTTCATTTCCCCCTGCACTCACTGGCAGCTCTGTGGCCACATTTCCCATCTTGCATCAGATCTCAGAGTCCTGTTTTTGAGGTCTTCAAGGTCTGTGTTCCCAGTCCCTTCCCAGTGGCTATGTGAGAAAAATGGTCTGTTCACATCCCACACAGTTACTTTTGTGTCTTCATACTTGTAACTTTATCAAGACATTTTCTTGCCCCTCTCCATTTTCAGTTAGATACTTTTATTTATTTGTTTGTTTGTTTGGGGTACTGGGGATTGAATGTAGGGGCTCTTTACCAGCAAGCTACATCCCCATCCCAAGCATCTGTCCCCCAACTTTTTTTTTTTTTTGAAACAAGATCTCACTAAGTGCTAAGGCTGACCTTGAATTTGCAGTCCTTCCGCCTTATCCTCCCCAGTTGCTAAGAATACAGGTGTGAACCACTATACCCAGCTTCTGTTTTTTATATATATATATATATATATATATATATATATATATATATATATATATATATATTTTTTTTTTTTTTTTTTTAAGTATAAAATATACTTCTTTCTTACCCAAGACAACTCCTTGGTCCAGAAAGCCAATTCTGACTCATTGGTGTTTTTGTAACCACCTCTCTTCTTCCCAGGAATACCTCTCTTGTCCAGATACTAGGAAGAGAAGGCCCCTCCTGGGAGCCCCATCCCTGATTCACAGTGGCTGGCTCACTCCTCCACAATCCCAGTGAGGAGTGGCTTAGTGTGGTTCCCTGGACAGCCAGTGCCCAGCTTTAGGAGCTTCTCTAAAAGACTGTAGTTTATACCTCTTTGTTATATCTCTTTGGTTATGAAATCTGAATTTCTTTTTTTTCTTTGTAATGCTGAGGATCAAACCTGGGGTGTAAGTGCTCTACCACTGAGCAATATCCCCAGTCCTCATTTCCTTTTTATAAGACATTAGGTTTAAAAAACAATTTATAGTCAAGCCTTCCTTTCTCACCAATCTTTGATGATCACCAATCACTACTTAAGTCTTATTTCAATTTTTTTGAGGATTAAATGGAACATTTTGTCTCCAGTGACCCAAGTTTTGACCCCCAGCAAGAGTTCTGGCAGTTTATGCCTGCTTGGTATAAATAAATGAGACCCTTTCTGTTTTGTCCACTGTCCTTTCCTTCTTCTCATCTCCCCTTGCTTCCCAATTAAGAATAAAGAACAGTAGGCTTATGAAATGCTGGGACCACCATTCTCTAATCAAAAGAGAACAACTCTTCCCTCTGAGAAGAGAGTTCTTAATAAGGACATCAAGCATCTCCTTGAATTTTCCTAATGAAGTCTTAGGCTTCATCTTCCTCC
Organism: Callospermophilus lateralis; assembly: GCF_048772815.1. Taxonomy (NCBI): domain Eukaryota; kingdom Metazoa; phylum Chordata; class Mammalia; order Rodentia; family Sciuridae; genus Callospermophilus; species Callospermophilus lateralis. Next base: position 111,715,684 of record NC_135311.1, on the reverse strand, counting down.
TCCCTTTTGTGTTCTCCCCTCCTCTCCACTAGTAGAGAACCAGGATGTGCTCCCCTCCCCATGAAGCACAATTCACTCACCCATAGAGCAACAGCAGCTATGGAGAGCTTTGCCCTGCAGTCTAGACCTGGACTCCAGGCCCAGTCTTGTCACTTGCTCACTGTGGGACCCTGAGCAGGTCCCCTTTCTGAGCCTGTTTCATTTCCTACAAAACAGTTCCATGTAAAATGGTCTGCTAACAATAATCCTTCACCCCCTAGCCTGCTTCAACCCCTTGCCTTTCTCTGTTTCCTACAGCACCAGCCGGCTGCGTGCCATGGCTGTCCTTGGAACAGAAAGTCGAGGCTCCTTCTCCTGCCCAAAAACCAAGACTGAGGGGAGCCCCAAGGTAACTCAGTTTCATATAATCTTGCAGTTAGCAAGTGTCAACAACCCTGGATTATTTCTCCAAGGCACCAGATTAGTGGCCCTGAGAATGGTCTGAGGTTGCTGACCCCAGACTGACACCACTAAAGTCAGGGACCCAAAGGACTTCTATCCTGCTGGTTGGTTCAAGGCTGCTGAGCCTCCAACACTTGCCCCCCTTTTCCTTCCTTCAGAGTTCTGGCTCTCCAGTCACTACCTACCACCTGCAGCGTGCGCTACCTGGAGGCATCATCCTCATGGAGTTAACTTTCCAGGTGAGCATGGGGAATCACTGAGTGGAAAGAACCAAACCCACCTGTCTCTCACTCACCTGACTCCATCTTACTCTCTCTGCAGGGCTGTTACTTCTGTGTCAAACAGTTTGCCTTGGAATGTTCCCGAATCCCAATGGGGCAGGCTGTCAACTCTCAGGTATGTGAGAGGGACCAAGGTAGGTGATGGACAATGCTTAGGCATAGTCAGTGCAGCCTCAACAATGTACTGTGGGCAGCATGGCTCCATGATCTATCTAGTGGGTAATAAAAATAATGTAGCAGGCAGGCTGGCCCAGTAATTGATCTGGTGCCCTAGCCTGGCTACGTCTGGTCATTCTGCATTCTGGTGCTGTGACTGAACCACCTACCAGTGTAACCCTGGGTAGTCCAGTACTGCATCCAGCCACAGCACCAAGGCAGAAGGCAGTCTATGATCTTCTGGCACTAACAGTAGCTACCACAGTGGTCATGCATAACTGTGGATAGCTGAACAATAAGGACATTTGAGCACAGTGGGTAGGTCAGTGCCATGCACCATCCTGGTCTAATCTAGAGATGGAGACAGCCTGGCATTGTCTGTATGTCACTAACACTGCAAATGAGGACCATAGTTCTGACCCACACAGTGTACCCCTGGCACTTAAGTTGTTATTTATATCCCTGCCAGTCTGCCTCCAAGCCAGACCTCTGTATCTCAGGAGAGCCAAGCACTCACTCAGGAATGCTCACAGAGTTGGGTATCAGGTGAGGTCAGGGACCTGGAGCCCTTGCTGTGTTTAGTTAGTTCAGCTCCTCAGGTTTCCAGGAATGCCATTCTAGGGCCTTGCCTAGTATTTACCTTTCTGAAGGATTAGGATCTGAAGGGTCCAGTTCAGAGAGCATAGACTTCTCTCCATTGTGTGGGGCTCATATTGGCAGCTCATATCGAGCTGTAGATGGTTGCCTTTGATTTATGTGTGAATACCGGGTCACTGAAGATCACAGGATAATGTGACTCAGAAAAAAGCATGGTACATTTATTTGCAAGAAACTGCTTGGGCCAGAGTGCTCAGAAGGGAAGTATGCATGGGCTTCTTGACCTCCCTGTGGAATTGAAAGGAAAGACCCACCCCATTACTTTCCTGAGCTTCCTTCTGGCTTCAGTGTCCCCTGATCTCCCTCCAGCTATGCCTTCTCTTATCTAACACTGCCCAGGTTTCTAAGTTGCTTCATGATTATCATTGTCCATGAAATGCTTAGTGTATATACTAGGTAAAAACAATATTTCTCTAGATAAGGAGACAGGTTCATAGAGGATTGTCCCTGGACACACAGCTCATCAGAGGCACTGTTGGGGTTGAAATCTCAGCTCTCCTTGTTTGTTTCATCACACTAGCTGTAATTCAGGAGCTTCTCTAAAAGAAGCTCATTATCTCCATGGCAGGTGAGGAAACTGAAGCACAGAGAGATTGTGACTATGCAAGGTCATACAACTAGTCTTGAATCCTACAGTCATTTGTTTCCTGCCCTATTAACTCATAAGCCCAGTGCCCCCAGAGTGGCTAGGTACATTCTGCCATGCCAGCACCACACATCCAGTTTTTAACAGTTATGTTGATTTCCACCAAGACTCATACCCGTTTCATGTCTCAGCCTGCCTTCCTTCTTCCATCAGTGGTTCATTCACAGGCAGGCAGGCAGGCCTAGCCTTAGCAATTGCCACCCCCACCCCAACAGATCAGGATACCTATCCCACCTGGGGAAGTGTTCCAGAGAAAGCTTGAAGAGCAAGTAGGAGTTAGCCAGGTTGGGTTCAGGGAGAACAGCCTTCTCAGTGAAGGGCACACAGGTACAAAGTGTAGAGGAGGCTAGACTCTGGTGAGGTCTAGGATACTGAGTAAAAAGACCCAGCCTCTCAGAATGGTTCTAGAGTGATAATATAGTATTAAAAACTGAGAATAAGGGCTGGGGTTGTGGCTCAGTGGTAAAGTGCTTGTTTAGCATGTGTTCAGTCTTCAGCACCACATACAAAAATAATAAAGGTCCAACAATAACAACAACAAAATGAGAATAAATCAGGTGTAGTCCCAGCTACTCAGGGGACTGGGGCAAGAGGATCATTTGAGCCTAAGAGTTCAAGACCAGCCTGGCAACATAGGGAAATCCTGCCTCAAAGAATGTAGCGGGCAGTCTGGCCCAGTGATTGATCTGGTCCCATAGCCTGGCTACGTCAGTGGTCATTCTGCATTCTGGTGCTGTGACTGAACCACCTACCAGTGTAACCCTGGGTAGTCCAGTACTGCATCCAGCCACAGCAGTACTGGGTTTCCCCTAGAAGCTGTTCTGGCAGAGGGATTTCTGTGAGGCCCACAGTAACAGAGGGAATCTGTCAAGCTTCCTCTTCTCCAGAAGGAGGGAAATATGAATTGGGCAGCCTGTCCTGCCACATGCTAATAGCTTGTTTCCTGCTGCTGCCTCCCCAGCTGTCCATGCTATTCACAGAGGAGTGTGACAAGGTGCGGGACCTGATGCACGTGCACTCCTTCAGCTATGACTTCCACCTGCGCCTTGTGCACCAGCATGTGCTGGGTGCCCACCTGGTGCTGCGGCATGGCTACCACCTCACCACCTTCCTGCGACACTTCTTGGCCCACCACCCTGATGGACCCCACTTTGGCCGCAATCATATTTACCAAGGTTGGTGCCCAAGAGCAAGCCAATGAACCCCAAAATGATCAGGCCACAAGGTGTCTCCAGGGCTGGTAGAACCATCTGCCAGGGCAAGTGGTCCCCTATTGTTAATTGCCCGTATCATTCATCCTATGTCCCCGTTTCTATTCTGGGTCTGTCATATCAAAGTTAGGCCCAATGTCATGTGTACCCTGCCCTCTGTTCTGAGTCTCTTTTCATCCTATCTCAATGTTCCATAGAAACTCAGAGCTCCCCAGGAAGGCAGAGCCATTCTGCCAGTTAGCCCTAGCAACTGCCACCCCCACCCCACTAGATCAGAGTGCCTGTCCCAGGCTTAGTGTCTGCTGTCTTTGTGACCTTCCCCTTAGGGACACTGGAGCTTCCCACACCACTCATTGCTGCCCACCAACTGTACAACTATGTGGCTGATCATGCAAGCTCTTACCACATGAAGCCACTACGTATGGCCCGGCCAGGGGGCCCAGAACATAATGAATATGCCCTAGTGTCAGCATGGCACAGGTAAGACTGGAAACACACTATGTTGTGGCTGAGGTTGGGGTCACACTCACAAATAGGGAGACCTGTGTTTTCTTGGACATAAAGGTGGGGTTGGTTTCATTAGCATCTCATTGACGTCTTCCCCACCCCCACTGCACAGCTCTGGCTCCTACCTAGATTCTGAGGGACTTCGCCACCAGGATGACTTTGATGTGTCTCTGCTCGTCTGTCACTGTGCTGCACCCTTTGAGGAGCAAGGAGAAGCTGAGCGGCATGTTCTGCGGTCAGCAGATCCCTCACTTTGAACATGCCCCTTTCCCAGCTGCCTCCTGCTCCTGCCCTGTGTGTGTCTTGCTGTGACCCCCCACTCTCCTGCCCTCCCCAAACCAGGCTGCAGTTCTTCGTGGTGCTCACCAGCCAACGAGAACTCTTCCCCAGACTCACTGCTGACATGCGCCGGTTCCGGAAGCCACCCAGACTGCCCCCTGAGCCAGAGGCTCCTGGGAGCTCAGCTGGTAGCCCTGGGGAAACCTCAGGGCTTGTCCTAGTCCCAGGGCCAGCTCCTTTGTTCCCACCACTGGCTGCAGAGGTGGGCATGGCCCGGGCACGGCTGGCTCAGCTGGTCCGGCTGGCTGGTGGGCACTGCCGTCGGGACACCCTCTGGAAGCGCCTCTTCTTGCTGGAGCCACCAGGACCTGACCGGCTAAGGCTTGGGGGGCGCCTGGCCCTGGCAGAGCTGGAAGAGCTCCTAGAGGCAGTCCATGCCAAATCTATTGGAGACATTGACCCCCAGCTGGTAAGAGACTGGACTCCAGAAATTCCAAAGACAGCCAGGGTAAGAGGGTAAAGGAGTCTTAGGAGATTCAGAAACAGTGTATTCAGAGCTGTGGACCCTCTCCCAGGACTGCTTCCTGTCCATGACGGTCTCCTGGTACCAGAGCCTGATCAAGGTTCTCCTGAGCCGTTTCCCCCAGAGCTGTCGCCATTTCCAGAGCCCAGATTTGGGAACTCAGTACCTGGTAAGTTCCCTTGACCCTCCTCCAAAAGGAGAATCATAACAGAAATCCTCATCAGAGATGACATATGTCCCCCTCAAGGGGCTTAGCCAGACTGCATAAGCTCTTCCCTAGAGTAAGACCTAGATGGAATATGACTACACAGATACATGTAAAACCCTTGAGCATTTATCCCCAGCATGTGATTTGCAGAGAATTAACTAAGAGCTTTGCCTTCAACGGCTCACCAAGAACACACACCTGGGCTTGAAATTCTGAGGACCAAGCTCTAGAATTGGCAACCCAAGGAGCTCTCAGAAATTCATCAGTGATTGGTCTTGGAGTCTGGAGTCCCAGAGGGAATCTGGGCTTTAACACCTGGTTACTCAAAGTGTGATCCTCAGATCAGCAGTGTCAGCATCACCTGGGAGTTTGCTGAAAAGCAGATGGCACCCTCACACACACACACTCAAATCTGCATCTTAGCAGTATCCCCAGGTGATGTGTACATGATAAAGTCTGAAAGCACAGCTGTAAAGGACAGGTAGGGAGAAAAGCACTACTGTGGTGGGTACGTGCCTAGGGAATTACAGAGACTAACCAGATGGGCCCAGTGAGAACTGTGGTTCAGGAGACGAGACATTCAAGAAAAGGCTGCAAGTGAGAAAGTAGGCATCAGAGCCTAGTGAGGGGCCCTGCAACATGGTGCTTGTGGCGAGGAGTCACGTCTTGAGTGTCATCCAGAAACCAAGGTCCATCAGGACAAGGCTGCAGTGGTATAGGTGGGTATGGGCATTTAGGGTGCTCCTGCAGTGTTGGGAATGCTGAAGCAGAAGTGGGTTTGAAAAAAGGGTAATGAGCTCAGCCTGGGCCAAGTTGAGCCAGGGACCTTCACTGTCTAGAGGTGTGTGGATCAGGGATTGCACTCAGGAGAGAGACCTAGGCAGCATCCATGTGAACAAGTGGTATGAAGCCTTGCAGGGAGGAGAAATCACCCAGGGGTGTATCCCAAAGCCAAGTGTTAGGGAGCACCTGGACATTAAGGGATAGTTCCAAGGGTGGGATCAGAGATAAGAGACCCAGGACAGGAAGTAAGGAGGAGGCATCGTGCCAAGGATCATGAATTCTCCCTTGCTGGTTGGCTTCAGTGTGCCAAGCTCTGTACAGGGCCTCTAGAATCATTTTGAGGAGGGTGAGACAGGCTGATTGGCAGGCCATTGAGCATGTGGACTGAGATTCAGTAAAGACAGGTCCAGCTGGGCTTGGGCATGGTGTAGAAGGCCTTTCCTCTTCCTGCCATCTCCACAGGATGCCCTGCAGGAGGTAAGCACCCCACCCCCGAGTGAGACAAACCTCACTCCCCACCTCACATCATCTGTCACTACAGGTTGTGCTGAATCAGAAGTTCACTGACTGTTTTGTGCTAGTGTTTCTGGACTCCCACTTGGGAAAGACGGTGAGAACCGGGACTTTGTGTCAGCCCAGTGGGAGGCTGTACTCCTGATGATCACCTCAGAGCCTACTGAGGTTGGGGTGCCCACTCTTCCTGAGCCCTTCTCCCTGTCCTTTTCTGTGGCCTTCTCTCACCCTTATCATGTTCCCCACAGTCTCTGACAGTGGTTTTCCGAGAGCCCTTCCCAGTACAGCCTCAGGACAGCGAGAGTCCCCCTGCCCAGCTGGTCTCCACCTACCACCACTTAGAGTCCGTCATCAATACAGCCTGTTTCACCCTCTGGACCCGCCTTCTCTGAGGAAGTGGACCACTGGATGCCACTGTACATTGAATCATGAATCTGTAAGATTGCCCACCTGAGGCATGACTAATCAGCCCTCTCAGGCCCCAGGGCTAACTTGCACACTGAGCGACACCAAAGGCTTTGTGAATACTTCTGGGGATTTACTGCTGCAGCCTGGCAGCAGGGACTACCTTCCCCAAACACTCGTAGCTGCTGACCAGCCCAGGACTCTAGGGGGTAAGGTCAACTCCCTAAAGCACCCATCCCCTCTCAGACTCCTTAGACCTTCTCCTGTCTACCTGTTAGAGTCTTGGGAATTCTGCACAGCAGGTAATAAGCACTCACCCCTTAAGCTCTGCCAGAATCCTGCCTCCCACTATGGTCACTGTTAGCCACCTGCCCCCCTCAGCCTTCTGGTCTTCATTCCCACTTGGATATCACTGCCAGACATTGCTATTGAGATGAAACCTTGATTCCTATCTGAAATCTGCCTTTGAAGCACATGTGACCAGCATCAAGCTCCTTTACTCTTGGACCCTGGTTCCTCACTTGTAAGTGAGGAGGAAGGCTCAAAATCTCTCCTTTTCCCACAGCAACTCTGGCACCCACTGGAAGATTTGAGCATGAGCTGTGTGTCCCTTCTCAATGGGAGGGTAGCAACTCAAAGAGACTGAAGCATTAGACACTGTGTGTCCTCTACCCCATAACATACACATATGAAAATGTTCAGTAAGTTGTCTTTAATTCAAAGAAGACGACTCGGGGTGCTCACTCATTGCTCCAGAGAGGCATGTGGATAGTGTGCAGGACCTCACTGGACAACCCGTGGGTGGCCCCGCTTATCCCAGTATGAACGCAGCCAACTCAGACCCTCTACTGTGTCTCCTGTAGGGAAAGGGAGGCAGTGGCATCTCAACTTACCAAGAGAAAAATAGCCCCTGTCCAATACCTGTCCCTCTAGAGACTTCTTCCCCAGGGCCACACCTGGAACCTCACCTTGAGGCCGATACTCACAGCCCACAAAGCCTTGGTAGCCTTCATCTTCCAGCAGCTGGAACAGATAGGGGAAATGCAGCTCTCCAGGGCTCCCTGGCTCCCCTCGGCCAGGGACCTGTGCCACCTGTACATGCCCTAGGGACAGATGTGGAAAGACATGGGGCCAGGCTCCTGTTGAGGCCTAAGAGACAGAGACAGGGGTGGACAGGCAAAGGAAGCAGCCCTGCAGATGAAGAAGGTGCAAAGGAAGGGAGCCCTCTCACCAATGATAGGCAGGAATTCCCGAATGTTTCCCGTCAGGTTCCCATCCATGATCTGCCAGTGGAATATATCCTGGGGAAGAGAATACTATATAGTTGGACCTCTCAGGTGTCTCCCACCATTTTTCTTATATTTGGAGAACAGACTCTCAGAAGCACCCCCTTCCTCCCACTCACCATTTGTAATTGGAGGTTGGGTCTTCCAACCTTCTGTAAGATGGCAGCCGCTGGGAAAGAAGCCAGGGAGGGGAGCCATTAGACTCATGGAGACCATAGGAATCAAAAGGAATGGGAGGAGGAACAAGGCTGGATTCCTACCCTGCTGGGGTGTATCCAGGAAGTACTGGGGGTCAGTGATACGCGTATTAATGGGCTCCAGCAGTCCCACGAGGTTCTCCTGGCACCATATTGGATTCTGTGAATAGGACTCCTTCCCAAGTTTGTTCTCCATCAACCACTGGCCAGCACACCTGTCAGTCGGACCTGGGCAGGTGCTCACCCTTGTGCCTCATCTCTCCTCACTGTGCACCTCTCTCCCTACACACATGTAAATGCATATTTCCACTTACCTGAGCCAAAACTCCAGCTGCATACCTGAGGTTCTCCAGAAAAACTGTCTCCATCTCACCCGTGACTGCTGCTCGGTCAGCCCCCTGTGGTACTCTGCCAGCCATCAGGTGGATCCTATAAGGAAAATGGGACTAGAAGCTTCATGCTATTAGTTCCCTGTACACCTCCTCCCAGATGCCTTCTGACCATGCTGACCCTCAACCATCCCTCCAGGTCTGTGGTCCATACCACCCTGGTGGGGGGGTTCAAGCATCCCCTCATCCTCAGGCACTCCTGTGTCAGCCCAAGGTCAAGTCTTTTCCGAGATGCCATCTTAAGGTCAACCCATCATTCTGCCACAGGAACCTCAAGTCTTCACCTAACTCCTGTACTTTCAACTTCTCCTTTCCCTTGGCCTTCCCCTCAGCCTGTAAACATATTTGATTCTCAGTATTTTAAAATGATTTTGACCTTTGCCCTTCTTGGGCATTCCATGCTGCCTGTCAACTTCCTTTCTATAGCTACCTGTAAGCAACTTTCTCTAAACCCAGTCAGGGTTAGGTGCCCACCCTGTTCCCACAGCTTTCTTGTCCTTCATTGGATCCCAGGCTATATTTAAGTTGCTATCTCCCTGTCAGACTGAGCTCCCAGCATGGGATCGGGGCACGGATGTGCATGAAAGCATGGCAAACAGAAAAATACACAAACACAATTTACAAAAGACCAACTAGAGGGCTGGAGAAGGGCCAGTGGGCCCAGGCTCCTAAGTCCCGGCATCTCAGAACTGGCGACCTCTTCTCTGACCCTGACTCTACGGTCTTGGGAGGGGGATAGAGCGGGATACCTAGGACAGCCCAGAGCCTTGGCGTACAGCACAGCCTGCTCCAGCCCTTCTCGGAAGGCCGCCTGTCTCCCGGGGACGGCCCCCAGCCCCATTTCCCTCTTCTCCTGGTCTCCTGCGGAGAAAACGGGCCTCAGTTCTAGCTCAGGGACCCCGTGCTTCCCACGCCGCGCGCCGCTCCGGCCGCCTTCGGCCCCCGGACTCACCCGGGGGCGTGTTGATCAATACCAGCTGCAGCCCCGCTGCCCGCGCGGAGCGCGCCAGAGCCTCGGGCGGCTCCGCATACGGCCAGGCCACTTCGGCGGCCTCGAAGCCCGAGCTGCCCGCAGCCCGCAATCGCGCAGGGAGGTCGGGGAGTTCCGGGAACAGCCAAGACAGATTGGCGGAGAAGCGTAGCGGAGCCATGCTGCAGCGACAGACCAGACCGTGTCCGCGAGCCTCCGGAAGGCGGAAGGCCGGCGGGCGGCGCCAGCGTTCCCTGGGCTGGCCTTCCGAATCCGCGGGTGTGGGTCTGCGGTTAGAAAAGCAACGTGTTGGAACCTGCGACAATGCAGAAAAGGACCTTTTTCCACTGGAGAAGAGGAAGGGCGAGGAGAGGGGGAGGCCGAGAGGCCGCGCGCGCCCCCTGGACTGGGAGCCGGGAAGGAGCCGTCCCAGGCCAGGTTAAAATGAAGGAACGCGGGCTTTAAAAAAAAAAAAAAAAATCTGCTAATTAAGAAAGAAATGAAAGTTATGACCAAATAAAGAACTATTATACCACCAGGTATCACACCACTAACCCCTTAACTATCCCTTACAAATTAAAAAGTAAATGTGCATTTTTCTTAGAAAATTCTGATCATGTTTTATATGCAGTTATATAGCCTTTTTGTCCTTTGCAATATCTTGTGGGTATTTTCTGTGTTCTTCAATAGTCTTCAGTAATTTCATTAAGCTGCTCATTGTTGCATACCTAAACAGCCCATAAATATCATGCTACTCCATTGATAGACATTGTGTGTGCTATACCAGCACTTTAATGAACCTCTTGGTCCCCATTTCTGAATCTTTTTTTAAAGATTCCTTTTCTAGGCATGTCCATCACAGTGTTTGTCCTCAGTTTTTGTCCTTTATAAGGGAAACTGACACACCACTGGTCAGCAGCTATGGGCTGGCTATCTTCTAATATTAGCCCTGCTGATTTGGGCCAAGGGAGGGACACCTGATCCAAGAGCAACCAATCCACAGACAGATGGAATAACTCTTACTTAAATAGTTTGGAAAGGTAATCTGGCCAATCAGATTCCCCTATGGAGAGTTCAAATAAGGAAAAACATATTTAAGAAGTAATGTTGCAGCAGATGACTGGGGTTGTAAAAACTGGACAAGCAGGAGTTAGATGGTAGAGAAAAGATAGAGCAGAGAGGAGGCTAACAGTTCTAAGGGAAAAAGCAGCACACTGAGAATCCCCTGCTGTTCCAGGGCAGCCCAAACCCACACCTGCTCCTAGGTCTGTGCAATTCCCAAGGTTAGGATGTTCCCACTTTTCTGGGTTCCCTCATCTAATTAGCCTCTTGGTGTTTTCTGAAATAATTTGAGTGAATACACTTTCATCTATGATAACCTACTGGGCACACTCTTACAGGTGGACTTAGATGGCCAAAAAACAAGAATATGTTCTTGATGGATGTGCTAAATTGCTTTTCAAACATGTAAATTTATACTCCCAACAATCCACGAGTAAAGTCATTTTGATCTGTTTTCTGTGCTAATGTTGATAAAAGTTCAAGGTGCACCCAGTACCTGGCTTCCACTATTTGTTTTGTCACTGCTCTCTACGGGATCCCAAGCCAGCCCACTCAAACACCTGGGTCCAGTCTCATCCTGTCCTTAATCCAAGTACTTGTCAGGTTCCATTTCTTTTGTATTTTTCCTCACTTTTTAAAATTGGTGCATTATAGTTATACATACTGATGAGATCTGTTGTTATATATTCATACATGCACACAATATACAACATAACAATATAATTTGACCAACATCACTGGCAGGTTCCATTTTTTTCAGCTTTGCCACCAAGGACAGACTGTCACCAGCTAAACCTAATCACCTGATTTCTTGCCCATTGGCAGCTGACTTTATACTTGGAACTTTGGCTTATGCTGGAATGTGTTTCTTGGGTAAAGTCCAATCAGGATGTGACTTCACTAAGTTTATCATTTTAATGAATCAGCAGGTTCACAATCCAAAGTTGACAATCCAGAATGACATTGAAGGGGAGTAATTCCTTTATTAACACTTCACTGTAAATACCTGAGTATGCAAATTCTACAGAAGACCTTCATAGCACCATCATCTCTTGGACTCTGAATCAGGAATAAAATGTGTCCAACCCAAAATGGCCCACCCCTTTTTCCTTGAATACCCTTTAGGGCAGCAGAGATGTTGCATAAACTAGACATACATGACTCACTTTTCCTCTTAATTATTTTACAACATCTTCACATAATATTCTAAAACAAATATATAAGGAATACAATGTCCATGAAAATTGTTTTCTTTCTTTTTTGTGCATGTATATCTGTGTGTACATACACATACGTGTGCTAGAACTTGAACCAAGAGCCTCATGCTCTAGCACTGAACTACATCACCATCCCCAGCCTAAAAATTATTTGCTTTATTCACCATTTGATTGTCTCTGTCTTATACCATTTTGGAACATAGACATTATACTAAATACAAGTCTTGATTCTTTGCATTTCACCAAGGAATTTGCACAGGGTTGATGTTCAGTTAAGGAAACAACAACCTGTAAATTGGCCAAAACTCGAGTATAGAGTTCAAAGTCTCATTTGATCACTGGATAGCACTTACCAATGCAGTAAAATATATTACAATTCATGTGTGAAATATAAATTGAAATGTCAGTGAAATTCCATATGATGACTTCCAGACTGGCAAAAATAAAAGTATCAAATATTGGATAGGATTTGGGACAACTGCAAAGTTTACTCACAGTTGAAAAGAAAGAAATCACGACAAACACTTTGGAAAACAATTTGGCATTATTTCATAAAGCTTGTATGTATTTGATCCAACGATTCCTTTTCCAGGTGTATTCCCTGAGAAAATTTTTACACAAGTGTGCCAGGAACAAGCACTGTGATGTTGATACTAGCACTATTTATGTAGCAAAAAGATGAAACTAACACAAATGTCCATCAAGACATATATAGATGAGTTGTAGTAGAGTCAAACAGTTTTGTATAAAGAAGTGAACAGAGCTGGGTGCTCATGTGCACTGCAATCCCAGCAACTCAAGAGGCTGAGAGAGGCAGGAGGATTGCAAGCTCAAAGCCAGCCTCTGCAGCTTAGAGGGGTCCTAAGCAACTTAGCAAGACTCTATCTCAAAATTAAGGAAAAAAAAAAAAAAAACTGGGGATGGCAGAACACCGCTGGGTTCAGCCTCCGTACCACCCCTAAAAAAAGGAAAAAAAAAAAAGAAAAGTGAAGAGAAAGTTGGGGGCTCAAGTGATAAATGTGAGTTTGCTCTTGTACTAGAGCAATATATGAAGAACTTAGTGAAGTTTGGGTCAAGTTGAAAACACCAATGCAAAGGCATCAAATGGATAAATCTCAGAAACAAAATCTTTTGAAAGAAATACATACAGTACAATTCCATTTCTATAAAGCCAAAGGCAGGGAAAACCAAAGAATATCTTGAGTAGGAATACAAACATCTGTGGTAAAATGATGAAGATAAAGTGAATAATGATCACAAAATTCAGCATAAAGATGACTTCTTCAGGGGGAAGGAATGGGAAAGCCTTGGAGGCCTTGAAAGTCCTTGTCATCCCTTCTCTTATACTGGGTAGTACAGTCATGTTCATTTTATCACTCTTCTTTATAGCTTACAAATGTTTTATAGATACTGTCTTTACATGTTGGATTCATATTCAATAAAAACAAATTTAAAACCTTCTGGGCACATCATTGTCACCTGTTAGCACGTTTAATATTAACATTCTCATTGTGGTATCATCATAATCTTGAAGTTTATCTACAGATCCCGCTTGTTTGTATGGTTTATATGTATTGTTTGGATCGTGATCACTGCTTTTTAGATGGCCTCTGCTTAGCAGAGCGGTCTTTGATTGTGTTATCTGCTCAGAACCTAGAGTAGTAGACAGTATAAAATCTATCTCCCAGTACTCATACCCCTGGATATTCCTCTCCCCTTGAATGTGTGTGTCACTGGTAACAAAGAGAAGAGGACAAAAGTAGTTTGATGTCACTTCAGAGATTAGGTGACAAAAAGGCTGTGGCTTGTGTCTGGGGTACACTCTCTCCTTCACTTACCTGCTCTGAGAAAAACAGATACCATATTGTGATGCCCAATGAAAAAAAACTATGTATTGGGGAGCTGATGTAGTTAATTATTCTTGACCAAATTTGTCCCATACACATACAAAAATGCATAATTGAAATCCTAATCTCCAATGTGATGATATTTAGAACTGGAGCTTTTGGGAGATAATTAGGTTTAGATGAGATCCTGAGTGCAGGGTCTCTTGATGGTATTATTGTCCTTGTTAGAAGAGAAAAAGAGACCAGAGCTCTCTCCCTCTTTCGATATATAAGGACACAGTGAAGAGGCAACTGTCTGCACACCAGGAGAGCTTAATCTCTGACTTCCCAGCCTCCATGAACTATAAGAAGTAAATGCTTGTTGATTAAGCCACTCAGTCGATGGTATTTTGGTACAGCAGCCTACGTGAGTTTCCCATGACTATAACAAATACCTGAGATAACCAACTTGTAAAGAGAAAAGGTTTATTTGGGCTCATGACTTCAGAGCCTTCAGTCCATGATTGATTAGCCCTGTTGCTTTGGGCCTTTGGCAGGAGCACATGGTAAACCAAAACCATTCACCTCATGGTTGGGAAGTGAAAGAGAGAAAGGAGCTAGAATCGCACAATTCCCTTCCAGAGCACTTTCCCACCCTCTGATGATGGGAATACCTCCCTCCAGGCCCCATTAAGGTTCTACTACCTCCCAATCCCACCAAGCTGGAGAATAAGTCTCTTCTACACAGGCCTTTGGAGGAAACTTAAGATCCAAACAAGAGCAAACCCAAGCTGATACACTGACCAAGCTGTCAAGCACCCAAGGCCATAGCCACATGAACGAGTTTAGAAGCAGATCCTCCCCCCAACTGAACCTTAAAAAATGACTGTACTCTGGCCAACACCTTGATTGCAGGCTTGTGAGAGACCTTGAGTCAGACACCAAACTAAACCACACCTGGTTTCCTGATCCACAGAAACTCTTTGATAGTAAATATTTGTTATTTTAAGCCACTGAATTTTGGATAATTTGTTAGGGGCAATAGATAACAATAGCTAATAGATCCTTAATAGAGGACCGTTACCTTTTTCTGGGAACAGTCCTGTTGTTTAGGGGAACAACTGAATAGCACTTTCAAAGCTTCTTTGCTTTAAGATGTAAACAGGTGTTGCCAATTTCTTATATGATTCTGATTTCCAAACCACAGTGATTGGTCAGTTAGTGGGCACCTGAGTCAAACTGGACCAACCATTGTACTTGTTACAGATGTTGTAGGTTGCCTATTCAATATCTATTTCCTTTGTTCTCCTTCCTAGTAGAATTATACTCCTGGGCGCATTCAGCACATTCAGGAGGATAAAGCTAAGGTAGAGAGAAGTAGCAAAGAAAAACTGAAAGAGGTATTCTGGGCAGCATTTGAACCTCCATAAGGGAATCAAGCAGGTTGGATTTCTTGCTTCATCTTAACTCTTTGCAAAATCAAGATGTCTCAGGACTAACTTACTTTTCCCATCCCAGTAGACAGCATTGTTCCATTTCAGGAAATACCTGGTTCTCTTGGTAAAAAGCAGTTTAAAGCCTGAAATTTTAGGGTGCTGGAGCTATATATTTACATCATTTGGTGAATTTATATAATTTCATATAATTTGTAGTGATAGGCTGAGTGATCCCAGAGTAACTTAAGAGATTTCAATGTCTAAGAGGGAATCTTTGTCTTTCAATGTCATGAAATTAAGCTGATGTTTTTTAGTTCACCCACTCTTCATTAAACTCTTTCCTATCTTGCTCTCTACAAGATCATCTTCATTTCTCTTTAACTTTCTTATTTGAGCTGCTAGTCTTCTGATCATTATGCTCAAATCAGAATCCATATATCATGCTATATATTTTCACACCCAACCATGTGTTCAGTTATAGCTGCCTAGATTTAAGAATATCAACATTCAAGTGTCACTCTATTATTTTTTGAGCCATTAAGCCTGTATTTCTAAGACTTTAGAATTTAACTTTCCTACTTTACTTCATTTTACCAGTAATAGTTCATATCACATGGATTCATCACAGCTTGTAAGCATGACAAAAGGAAACTAAATTTTGCTTTCATAGATATTCGTTGTTTCCAGGCATTTATACTAGAATATCCATGGTGCGTATACATTAGAACTCTAGAACTAAAATGTCAGCACATTTAAAAACATTGATCTTTCTCACACAGTACATTGAATAATAACGTCATTATACAAAACAGCACTGAATCACTTTACAAAACTTGTGCTCATATGAGCAATCATCCATATTCTTGGAAGAATATAATAATATTTGCTGTTCATGTTACACCCCTTTATCTTTAAAAGGAAGTTACCATAACTGGCCCTTTACCCTTACTTTCTAAGCTATTACTGGGGGTTGGATCACATCCAAACACCCTTCTCATCCCCTCTCTTACATATGCATGCTTAGTAACAAATAAAGTCTTTTGGCCGTCTGGTGGAATGTTAACTAATTGAATACCCACCCACATGCAAACTTTAAACTTAGTAATACAACCCATGTATGCATGGAATAAGACACAGTTGTAATTTTTTTAAGTTTTTAAGTTTACAATTTTGAAAAATCTCAGTAACCTTGACTACAGAATCCTATCCTTCCCATGTTTATTTTTTATACACAGGGATACTATTCATGGTGTTACATATATATATATATATATATATATATATATATATATATATATATATATATTTGCAACTTGTTTTTTCAACTTAGCAATATATAGAAAGTATTTTCTTATTTTTAAAATGTCTATAAAATCAATCTAGCTTATTATTCTTTCTCCCTTTGGCCAGTATTTAACTGCATTTTATTCCAAAATTGAAAGATTTTATTATTCTCCTATTGATGAATAACAAGATTGCTTCCAAATATTCACTATTACAAAAATAAACATCCTTGTCTATGCTTTTTCTGCATACAAATACAAATATTTCTTCAGTAAAGATCCCTAGAAGCAGACTTGCTGGGTCAAAGGATGAGCACATCTTCAGTTTACATTCCTACTAAAAGCATTTAAGAGTGCCTAATTCTCTACATCTTCAATGTTAGATAATATGTCTTTAAAATTTTTGCCAATCTAGCTGGGTGTGCTGGTTCTGGCCTGTAATACCAGCGATTTGGGAGGCTGAGGCTAGAGGATTACAAGTTTGAGGTCAACCTCAACAACTTAGGGAAACCCTGTCTCTAAATAAACAAGAAGGTCTGAGGATATATTTTAATCCCCAGATCCAAAAATAATAAAATAAAATTTTTGACAATCTAAAGGAGAAACCGTTTTTAAAAATCAAGCACTTTATTTATGACTAAAGTTGAACACCTCCATTTTCCAAATGTTTATTGGCCATTAATATTTTCTTTTCAGGGTTGGGGTATAGCTCAATGGTAGAGTGTTTGCCTGGCATGTACCAGGCATTGGGTTCAATATCCAGCACTACAAAAAAAATCCTTTTATGGGGCTGGGGATGTGGCTCAAGCGGTAGCGCGCTCGCCTGGCATGCGTGCGGCCCAGGTTCGATCCTCAACACCACATACAAAGATGTTGTGTCCGCCGAAAACTAAAAAATAAAATATGAAAATTTCTCTCCTCTCTTCTCTCTCTCTCTCTCTCTCTCTCTCTCTCTCTCTCTCTCTCTCAAAAAAAAATAAATAAAAAAAATAAAAAATTAAAAAAAAAATCCTTTTATATGAAATACTTATTAGTAGTCATTGTCCACTTTACAAGGAGATTCTTAATGTTTTCATCAAACAATCTGTAGGTGTTCTTTTTTTATACTTTTATTTATTTACTTATTTTTAGGTAAATAAAGAATTTTAGGATTGATTAAAAAATTTTAGGATTGAACCCAGTGCCTCACGCATGCAAGGCAAGCACTCTACCACTGAGCCAGCATCCCAGCCCATGTGTTAAATTTTTTTAGTTGTAAATGAACACAATACCTTTATTTCATTTATTTATTATTTTTATGTGGTGCCAAAGATTGAACCCAGTGCCTCACATGTGCTAGGCAAGTGCTCTACCACTGAGCCACAACCCCTGCCCTATAGGTGTTCTTTATGAGACTTATGAATATTAAATATTTGGCTGTCTTTGCTTATAGGCTGATCTTTTTTAATTTTTGAGATAGGGCACTGCTATGTTGTCCAGGTTGGTCTTGAACTCCTGGGCTCAAGTTATCCTCCTGCTTTGGCCTCCAAGTGCTAGACTACAGGCATGTGCTTCTGTGCCCAGGGTTTGTTTTTGTTGTGTTGTTTTTATTTTTATTTGTTGGTTTGTTTAACTTTTTAAAAGTGTTTTTCACTATTCAAAATATTGTTCAGCTTCACAATCCCTTGTAAAAGGAGCCCTTTCAAAATAAGTCTCCTGCCTCTTGCCCCCAACTTCTCGGTTTTCCCCTGGGGCTGGGGACTGATTCAACTGGCTGGTGATTTCGGTAGAAAGCGGTTGAAATGCTCGGCTCAGTTATGTCCTCCCTCTTCATTCCAAAAAAAATCACACATCCTGCTCTGTCCCTTCCTGCCTGTGGGCTTCACAGGGGCAACCCTCGCAGGGCCGACCCGCGAGGTCACATATTAGCAAACATGCTTGCCTAGCAGACCGAAGCCATATTGTCCAGTATCAGTTTTGATGGTAATAAAAGTAATATTTGTATCTCCATCTGCCGCACTCCTGTGCCTGTCTTGTATCAGTCAGAATCCAAACAGAAAACAGATGGCACATTCAAATTAGGATAATTCAGGAGATTTAATAATGGGGCTCTTGGTGAAGGTGTGGGCAGGATGTAGTGGAGATATGTGAGATCCTACAGCAACCGAAGGCCTCTGAGGCCCAAAAGGGTGAAGGGTGAGATGGGGGGCTGAAACCAGGGGGAGAGGGCCAGGTAGGAATGGCTGCCCTAAGAGGAGGAAGGGCCCTGAACTGAAGAACACAGGGAGCCTGAGGTAAGATTACAGGGAGAAAGCCTTAGAAACAAATGCCCTGACCTTACTCTCCCCACTCTAATCTCCTGCTGGGCCTCCCTACCAGATAAACCAAGCAGAGGCAAAGGTCAAGAGAACCCAGTGACCAACGTAACCAACGTAGATCCATCGTAACCAACGTAACCAACGTAGATCCATCTACTGGGGCAGCAAGAGAGGAAGAAAAGAGATCCGGAGGCACAAACAGAATAGATCTGGCACAGTTCTCCCTTTTCCTCCCTCTGTAAATGCTTACCCTTCCTCTGGGTAAGGTGGTGTCCTCTTCAAAGGGGATAGACAAAGGCCCATTGGCTACCATTTTATCAAGCAATCTCAACCTGGCATAATCTCTCCTGAAACTTAAAGCAGAACCACTGGTTCCTTGAATAATAACTTGGGTAATAGTGAGGAAAGGTAGGATGGATGGAACCTGAAGATAGCCTCTCCAAATCCCTGCCTCCTGGAGTATGCACTCCTTCTCCCTGTTATTTAGTAAAACCCTAATCAAGGGACTTCTGTGAAGGAACTTTGTCAATGTAATAAAGTTCCCAAATCAGTTACTGAGAGGTTGTCCTGGGTCAGACTACCCTAATCAGGTGATTTCTTCAGAGGATCTAGGCTCTGCCTGGTGAAAGAGATTCAAAGTTTGATACATAAGGAATTCTTTATTGGTGGCTTTGAAGATGGAGAGGCCCATGTGTCAAGGAATGTGGGTGGCTTCTAGGAACTGAGCAGCCACTGGCTGGCAACCAGCAAAGCAATGGGAGCCTCACTCTTCTAGCAACAGGGAACTGAATCCAGGCTCAACCACATGAGTTTGGAAGAGAACCATGAAGTCCAGATGGGAATGCAGCAGCCCATCCCACACCTTGATGTTAGCCTTGTGAAACTGAGCAGAGAACCCAGCTGCTTACGCCATGCCTGGACTTCTGACCTACAAAGCGTGTGCTAATAAGTGGGTATTGCTTTAAGCCTCTCAACTTATGGTAATTCATTAGCTAGCATTAGAAACTAACACAGGGAGTAAACATAAAGTAACATGAAACACGGATTTTGACAGTCCCCATTTCTACAGCTGGTAAAGGAGCCTAAACAGGTGATCACCACTGCCTTTCATCATTCTATCCAGGTTCCCATTGTCATCCAGCACCTCGGCTGGATGCATTCTGTACTTGATGGGATGAAGCAAACTACTAATTTTCTTTTTTTTCTTTCTTTGCTCCCTCCCTCCCTCCCTCCCTCCCTCCTTCCTTCCTTCCCTTCCTTTTCTTCTGTGTGGTACTGGGGATTAAACCCAAGGGCATTCTACCACTGGGCGACATCCCCAGCCTTTTGTATTTTTTGAGACAGGATCTAGCTAAATTGCAGAGGCTAGCCTCAAACTTGATATCTTCCTGCCTCAGCCTCCTGAGTTGCTTGGATTACTGGCATGCACCATGCCCCCAGTTCCAAACTTTTATTCTTGAAGGATCTGAGACTTTGGGAGTCTTAACATTTTTGAACTGTCAGTTTTCCACCAACCAGGACTTAGAGCAGGAGAGAACTAAGAATCCTAAAAACAGGGCTTGTGTCTCTATTGTGCAATGTAACACAATTTTCTCTGGCAATCGGTATTCATCACCAACCTGAGAAAGAGAACTTCTTTGGGTTGGGGATGTGGCTCAAGTGGTAGCGCGCTCACCTGGCATGCGTGCAGCCCGGGTTCCATCCTCAGCACCATATACAAACAAAGATGTTGTGTCCGCCGAAAACTAAAAAATAAATATTTAAATTCTCTCTCTCTCTCACTCTCTCTTAAAAAAAAAGAAAGAAAGAAAGAAAGAAAGAGAACTTCTTTTCATTGGAACCAGGATCATTTTTCCTGATGGAAGTGAGTACAGAGCCTATTATCTGTTAACCTTGGGAAAGTCTAGTACTTCCCTTCCACTGGTACAGGTATCCTGATTAGTAGCTACAGGTCATTCCAGAGCAGGCTTTGTACACACAGTGTACATCTGTGGGCTTGTTGGTGGGTTCTTCTTTGTTTAAGGGTCTCTGAGTCTATGAACTGACTTAGATCTGGAAATTGGATAAAAGACTGTGAGTCTACCTCCAGTCTCTACCAAGAAACAGCATTTTTCATCTATATTTATCAAATAGCAGGCCGCCCAAATGTTTCATTTTTAGAATTCCTTGCCACAATTCCATGTAGATTGAAACACTCTGATTGCCACTCTGTAGCTGTGGCTTACTGTCACAGGGCTTACCTCATCAAGTCAGTCAGTCACCTAGCTGCTTTTTCCCATTATTCCCTTTGAAATCAAAGAACCCAACTCCTTTGCATTATCTTCAACTGTCATCTCCAGTCTATGATGACAATCTCCCTAGAGCTCTTCAAGGATTTCTTAATGCCTTAGTGAGGGATTCCTCCAGGCCTTCCTGTGGGCTATCATTAGGCAGAGATGAGCAGGTTTGCATAGTACAGTGGTTCTCAAAGTATGGCAATTCTAATACAAGGTGAAATTTGAGAACCACTGCAGCAGAACATGGCTTTTCTAGCTTCAACATGCATGTCAATCACATAAGGATCTTTTTAAATGCAGAATCTGCCTTGGTAAGTCTGGGGCAGGGTCCAAGATTCTGCATTTTCTAACAAGATCTTAGGTAATGCCAGTGCTTCTCATCTGGGATCACAGCTGTCAGAAGCAATGCTATATAGGAAGTTTCTGAAGACTCAGGAAAAGGGGAAAACCATGAATCTATTACATCTGTGGTTCTCAAACTTTAGTATGAATCAAAATCACTTGAAGGGCTTAGGAAACCCCAAATTCCTGGACCCAACTCCACAAGTTTGAATTGTACAGATCTAAGTTTTCAGGTGATACTGATACTGTTGGTCCAGGGACCACATTGGGAGAATACCTGTCTAATACCCTGTAATTTACTCATCAACTCATTTTCCCTAGATTCTTGACTATGCACCTTGTCAGGGATTTAGAACTCCTTAAGTCTATCACCCATCTCCTTCTGGAGCCTGAGAGTGATCAGAGCAAAGCAGATAGGATCTGAGGAGCATTAACCTCAGCTTGTGAGCCAACTTGCCTGGACAAATATTCTAAGACTCCATATGAAGAGGAGAGAGAGAATTCCATCAGAATAAGAAGTTCAGAGAAGTATGAGGTTCAAAGTTCTCAGCCCCATCACATCATTTCTGGAGGTATCATGTATCCCCTTCCTATAGCTTAGAGTCCCACTTCTCCCAATAGCCTTGTCTCAGCCTAAGAGATTTGTCGGTATTAAGCATTTAATTGGTGCTGCAAATGTGTAGCCCTAAAATCAGGCCCTGGTCTTGCTTCTTAGCATGTTTACTTTGCAATTACTGGAAATAAGGGCCTCCTTCAATGCCACCATGGTGTTCTGGTTTTCCATTGTCTTTTTAATTGTTTTTTCATAGCTTTTATTTTTTTCTTTTCCCCTATATAAACCTTTTAGGATGGTAAAAAGAATCCATTTGGTTTTGTTGTTCTGTAATCACTGTTGTTGCCATAGCAAGTAAGATCCAGAGCCACCTGATCTTGTAATGTCTTGCTCTTCACCTGCATTTCATCACATGCTCTCACCATAGACAATCTGAGCAACAGTGGTGTCACTCGTACCATGGATTGCCCATTTCCCAATGCATTCCCAGCAAGATTATCACTATGTTCCTCACATTAAGAACTTCTGAATTCCAGAATCCCACTTCAAGGGATTATTTCCTGATTCCATAATTACGATATCATTCCAAGTTCAAATAGGAAACAGATGGTACATTGAAATTAATATAATTCAAGCAGGATTTTATGCAGGCACTATTTATGAAGACCTGGACAGATAGAGGGGACCCACATGGGATAAAGTCATGATCCAGAACTAATAACCACAGAATTAGTGAAAGAATGAAGAAATTAGATGGTTTCTTGAATCGAAAATGAAATTTCTGTACAGTGGGACAATTGGAGAGAAAGAACAACTGTTGGTCAGAGGACACAGCCAGCCCACGTAGAGCTCTAAGGAAGATCTCCCTCTGGGGATCTGCATTGCTGAACTCACCAAGAAGCCAGAGGCAAGGAACCTATTGGCACAGTCCTTACAGGCTAGCACCCTTAGCTGCAAGGAGCAAGGGCAGACAGTGAATGTGGAGGGGCAACTGTTGCCCTAAATTTTTTCTGACTCCCTACATTTAAGTCTACCATCTTGCTCTTTGTTTTTCTATTTATTTGTCTTACCTAGATTTTATTCCTTTATCTCTCTGTCCTTGCCTTCTTTGGGACCAATTATTTTTATGATTTTTTTTTTTTTGACCCAGGGGTGCTTAACCACTAAGCCACATCCTCAGCCCTTTTTATTTTTTATTTTGAGACAGGGTCTCACTAAGTTGTTTAGGGCCTTGCTAAATTACTGTTGCTGGCTTCAAACTTGTGAGTCTCCTGTCTCAGCCTCCTGAGCCTCTGGGATTACAGGTGTGCGCTACCACGTCTGGCTATAATTCTATTTTTTTTCTTCCATCATCTTGCCAGTTTTTTCTTAATATATATTTTTTAGTTTTCGGCGGACACAATATCTTTGTTTGTATGTGATGCTGAGGATTGAACCCAGGCCGCACGCATGCCAGGCGAGCGAGCTACCGCTTGAGCCACATCCCCAGCCCCATCTTGTCAGTTTTACAACCTCTTCTTACTCATTTAGCGATAACGATACCCACAGTTACAAATAAAAATACATATGTTTACATATATCATACACACACATAAGCACACATATTTATATATATATACACACACATGTGTATGTATTCACACAGGTTAGTGTATAAATGTTTCCTTACTCTCTCAGCTAAGGGGACCTAGAAGAAATGACAGAGAAAGCACACTTAGCACCCAGATCAATGCCTTTCTCCAGTAAAAGAAATCAAGTTTCTATAGAGAAATAGATGACTAAAGATGAGTCTGATTATCTTGTAGGGCTATAAAGTAAAGATGTGCTTAGGGCTGGGGTTGTGGCTCAGTGGTAGAGCACTTGCCTAGCATTTGTGAGGCCCTGGGTTGGATCCTCAGCACCACGTGAAAATAAATAAATAAAATTAAGGTATTGTGTCCAACTACAATTAAAATTTTGTTTTTTAAATGTGCTTAAAAAGTGGGCTGAGGATGTGGCTCAAGTGGTAGCGTGCTCGCCTGGCATGTGTGCGGCCCGGGTTCGATCCTCAGCACCACATACAAAACAAAGATGTTGTATCCACCGATAACTAAAAAATAAATATTAAAATTCTCTCTCTCTCTCTCTCTCTCTCTCTCTCTCTCTCTCTCTCCTCTCTCACTCTCTCTTAAAAAAAATTTTTTAAAAATGTGCTTAAAAAGTGATGAGGGTATATCAAAAGGACACAGGAATCAAATGAAAGAGCTCTTAAATGCTAAGGTTAGAAAAGCTTGAGCAAAAATATAAGAAAATGGTATTGGATTATAACCCAAATAAAAATAAATATTCATGAGCCCATCCTGATAGAAATGAATGACTAAACATATTTACAAATGAATTCAGGTGCTATGGTGCACGCCGTGGTCTCAATAATGCAGGTGACTGAGACAGGAGGATCACAAGTTTGAGGCCAGCCTCCACAGCTTAGAGAGACCCTTCCTTATTAATATTTTTCCCATCATCTCCCTGTGCCTAAATAATGAACAAAATAGTAAGTCAGACCCTGATTTGTAGTGTTTGCAAAATTACTCCCATTACGGTGCATTACAAACTACCAATGTTACATTACTGAACAGGCAGTTTGGAAAGTAGCACACCATTATAAAGTATTCCCACCTGACAATGTAAATAACCTCAAGAGCCCAGATAATACTTAAGAAATTATGAAGTGGTAAGTTTTGAGTATTTATTACCATTGCTTTTAATATAATTGATTTATTTAATTTTAAGGTATCTTTTAATTTAAGATATCTTTTAATTTCCAATGGTGGCTATATAACAACTGGTTCACAAAATTCCTGAAAATTTAACAAGGGTTTAATTTTTTTTTTTTTTTCTTTCAGGAGCAAGTAAAAGATGGCTCCATCACAGCACTTTTTGCCTCATTTTGGATTTAGTTAAAATTTTTCTCTCATTGCATTTTTCCTCTACTAGTTTTGAAACTATACACTTGAATTGTATACTTTTAGCTATTATGGTAAACATTTTAGCATTCATATTTAATTTTAAAGAACCTAAAGTCAGCTGAGCACAGTGGTGCATGCCTGTAATCAGAGACTCAAGATACTGGGCAGGAGTATTATAAGTTTAAGGCCAGCTTTAGTGACTTAGCTAGGCATAAGCAACTTAGTGAGACCCTGTTTCAAAATAAAAAATAAAGGGGTCAGGGTTGTGGCTCAGTGGTAGAGCACTTGCCTAGCATGCATGAGGCACTGGGTTCGATCTCTGGCACCATATAAAAATAAATAAATAAAATAAAGGTATTGTGTCCATCTCCAACTAAAAAAATATATTTTTTAATTTTTTTTAGAGAATTTTAATATTTATTTTTCAGTTTTTGGCGGACACAACATCTTTGTTTGTATGTGATGCTGAGGATCGAACCGCATGCATGGCAGGCGAGCGTGCTACCTCTTGAGCCACATCCCCAGCCCCTAAAAAAATATTTAAAAAAATAAACTAAAAATGGGGAGGACATTGTGGCTCCGTGGTAGAGCGCTTGCCTCTCATGCATGGGTTCCATCCCCAGCACCACATTAAAAATAAATAAATAAAAATGAAGATATTGTGTCCATCTACAATTAAAAATATATATAGGCTGGGGATGTAGTTCAGTGGTAAAGCACCCCCATCTAAAGTCATATCTAAATATTCCTCCCAATCAATTCATGGACCTCAAGATGTTTTAACTTCGATTGCCCTACTTCATCATATATGCTACATTTTTTTAAACTTTTTTTTAATTTGTTGATAGACCTTTATTTATTTATTTTATTTATTCAGATGTGATGCTGAGAACCGAACCAGGGCCTCACACATGCCAGGCAAGTGTGCTACTGCTGAGCCACAGCCCCAGCCCGCTACATTTTTTAATATTTATTTTTAGTTGTAGTTGGATGCAATATCTTTATTTTATTTTTATTTTTATTTAATTTTAAGCTATCTCTCACACATGCTAGACAAGCACTCTACCGCTGAGCCACAACCCCAGCCCCATATATGCCACTTTGTCCTGTGTGTTATATCCATCTCAATGTTTTTAATATCACAAATTTGACATTAACCAATATTATAGCTTTATTTTTAGAATTATTCATATGTTTTTCATGTTCTGGGTTCCAAATTTTTTTCTTTCATTTAAGATGCTGCTTCTGGGATTGATCTCCTTCTGTCTGATGTACATGCAGTCACGTGCAATAAATGGCTCTCTGGGTTAGCTCTGAATTGTGGCCAGTTCCTGTGGTGTAAATATATTCCACTGATGGCTTATTTCAAGCTGTCAATGTAATACCACTGAATATGAAGGGGAGAAGAGATGCTCACATTGATGGGCTCCAGCACCCCACTGAATTCACTCTGCTTTCTTTTCTTTTTTTTTTTTATTTTCCCTTCCCTCCCCCTCCCCATTATCTTTCTGTTTTTATAATTTTGTTAAAGTATAATTGATAAACAATAAACTATATACAAAGGGTATAATTTGATAAGTTCTGATATTATTATTACCACAATCAAGATTAATGAATATATCCATCGCCAAAAAAAGTTTCCTTATTTCCCTTAGTAATCACTTCTTCCCCATCCCTGCTCCCATCTTCTCTTCAGGAAACCACAGGTCTGCTTTCCTAAAACTGAAGATTATTTGCATCTTCTAGTGTAATTATTATATAATCATTCAGAATATATGATACAGAATGTACTTTTTTTAAAATTTGGCTTCCTCCGGCATACTTATTTTGAGGTGCATTCATTTTGTGTGAATCAATAATTCATTGCCTTTTTATTTTTTAGTTGTAGTTGGACACAACACCTTTATTTTATTTATTTATTTTTATGTAGTGCTGAAGATCGAACCCAGGGCCTCGCACGTGCTAGGCAAGCACTCTACCGCTGAGCCACAACCCCAGCCCCTCTGTTCCTTTTTATTGCTATCACATGATTATACACAATTTATTTATCCAGTCACCTATTGATGGACTTTTGAGTTGTTTTCAGTTTTTGTTTGTTTATTTTGTTTCTTTGCTATTACAAACAAAACTGCTAGAATCTGCTTCTCTTTTTGGTAGATATCAAGAGGTGGAATGGCTGGATTGTATAGTATATTTTCTTAAGAAAATGCCAAATGGTTCTCCCAAATGATTGTATCACTTTACACTTTCCATCAGCGTGAAAGTTCCAGTTGCTCCACTTTCTCATAAACACTGGATATTATCAGTCTTCTTTAATTTTAGCCATCCCAGTGGGTGTATAGATGTATCATTGTGGCTTCAATTTGTGTCTCCCTAATGACTACTGAAGATTAATATTTCATACATTTAACCTTTAGCAGTTTCTTTACAAAATTAAAACTAAATACTGTTTTCATTTGCCCAGAAGTGCCTTTGCTTTGCCCTCATTTAGGAGCTTGCAACTGAACCACAGCTATTCTTCCCAGCACTGTGTGGATAATATTCTCCCATCTTTTAACTTCCATCTGACTAATGAAATCCAACTTCAGTCAAATTAGTGTCTCCTTGCAATAATCTGTCTTTTCTCTCTTCTCTTGATCTTTGATGATCTGTGAATTCCCTAACATATGTGCAGGTTTTTTATTTATCCTGTTTGAGAATTATTTGATTTTTCTTAATCTGATACTGACCAATGGCCTCTTTCTTCTATTTTGGAAAATCTCAGCTATAATTTCTGAGTATTACACAGCTCCTATTCCTTCTAGAACTTCTATTAGTTTTATGTTAGATCTTATTTGCTTCTCCATGTTTCATAACCTTTCATATTTTCACTATCTTTGCCTATTCTGGCCATACTGAGAATTAAACCCATGGCCTTGTGCATATTAGCACTGAGCAATATCCCCAGTCCTTTTTATTTTTTATTTTGAGACAAGGTCTCACTAAGTTGATGAGACTTGAACTTGCCATCCTCCTGCCTCAGCCTCCTGAGTGTCTGGAATTACAGGCATGCACCATCATGTCCTGTCTGTAATTTCCCAGATATATCTTCTCTTTTCACCCTTGTATAAACTATGCTTTAAGCTCTCTATTTTTTCCCATTTAGTTTTAATTTCCAGAAGTTCTACATAGTTTCTTTTCAACTCCACCTAATCCCTCTTGATGTTCTATTGCTCCTTCGTCAGCTTTTTATGTCTTTTGTAGTACATTAAGCATAGTTAAGTACTTATTTTGTATCCTATGTCTGGTAGTTCTAGTAGCTATCTTACCTACAGGTCTGATTCTGTTGTGTATTGTTTCTGTTGATTTTCACATGCATAGTGCTTATTACCTCCTGTGTTTGAAGACTTTCTTATAATGTGTGTGAATTCATATTCTTTGGAAATTGATCTGTGGGAATTAAGGCCTGGGTGAAAAATGTGTTCCTCCATGGAAAATCTGTGATTCCACCAGGCAGTTTGGGGCACTGCAAACTCAGAATCACTTTAATTGCATTTTAGGCTTGAAGATTTTTTTTTTTTTCAAAGCATACAGTTATCAGGCATCAGCTGTCTTCACTCTCTTTTTGTTGGATCTAATTTTTCTAGTTCCCTCAGTTTTCTGGTTTATCTTTAGGAAATCTCAGCTTTCAGAGGAGGGTAGGGTTCCAATCCACTCTCCCTAACCTTTAGGGCTCAAAGTTCAACTCCTGTCCTCTGTACTTGTTTGGTCACCAAGGATTGGCAGATGTCACCAGGCAAGCATTAACTTCTGCTGGAATTTTCCTGCAATGGAGCTTTCTCCTTGTTTTTGATCATTTCCCTTCCTTTCCTGACAACATTGCCATGCCTTTAAAAAGAAAGATGCTTTTTGTATTTCATCCAGCATTTTAAGTACTCTATACTGGGAGAGTTTCTCCAGACAGCAATTGCTGGAAATAGACAACAGTTATCCCTTGGTATCTGTGAGGGATTGGCTCTAGGACCACCCCAGGATGCCAAAATCCATGGATGCTCAAATCTCTTATGTAAAATGGCATAGTATTTGCATATAACCTACACATATCCTCTTGTGTACTTTAATGCATCTCTAGATTACTTATAATACCTAATGCAATGTAAATGCTATGCAAATAGTTGCTATACTGTATTATTTAGGGAATAATGATGAGGAAAAAAAGTCTTTATATGTTCAGGACAGACATATTTTTTCCCAAATATTTTTGATCCAAAGTTAGTTGGATCTACAAATGTGAAACCCACAGTTGTAGAGGGCTAACTGTATTTGTGGTTTTTTACCCGTATGAACTTTGCTTTCAAATGTGGTATGGGAGGCAGGAGTCTAACAGTCCTGCTACCATGTTTATTTTTCTTTCTTTTGCCTCCGAAGTGATATCTTTAAATCAGCTTTTAAAACAACATCTCGCCCGCCATATTCTTTCTCTCATTGCCAGCTGGATATCTAAAAAGAATTATAAACCTGCTTGGAAATGAAGTATCTCAAAGATAAAATTGTAATACTATTGGCCATTTTGGTGGCTCTTGGTTTTTTTATTCCTGTGCATTGCTTTATAAATAAATCAACAATCTCTCAAAATCCGTTATAACAAAGTTTATTTTAACAATCTAATATTAGCATTTGATCAGAAAGAGAAAGGAAATAGGTCTTCTGACCTACAAATGATGCAAACAGAGGTCAACAGCATTTTGCATTAAAAAATTCACACTGTTGGAAGAAGAAAGAATTTATAACTTTGGATTCTCAAAACCAAACGTCATCCTGGAAAGGAGCTTAATATCAGTTTAAAGACCAAGTCGACTTTCTATCAGCCAAATTCATATCAAAGGAGAGAAAATAGAACATGTTGCAAAACAATTTACCATGAGTTTTTCATAAATTTTAGTATAAATAGAGTGAATTATACACTGCTCATCCCCATTCACATATAGACAGACACATATTTAAAAGAAAATATCTGTTACAGTTTTCATAACATAAATTTATATTTTCAATCATGTTAAATTGTTACTTGGGAAGCACAATCCCAAGGAAACAATTTCTGAAGCCCTATAAACACTGATTTTTATTTGATTAGCTCTCAATCAAGCTAAAAATATCAAACAAGGCTTTTAGAATCAAGCTCTTTATTCAAAAGATCATTCCCACTTAGGAGGAAAGATATGGGGGAAAGTTAAACATATTCTTTAAAGGTGTTTTTTTGCTTTAATCAGTGAATGCAACCCAGCTGGGAGGAACGACCTCCTGGTTCTTCTATTAAGGGAAAATTTATATACAATAAAATACTCAGATTTTAATGAGTGGTGATAAGAACATACATCCCAATCGTCATAATCAAGATATTAAACATTTCCATCATACCAAAAGTTCCCGTATGCCCTGTCCCAGACATCTCCCACCCTCACCTCCAGAGGTGACCACGGTTCTCATTTCTGTCACCACAACTTAGAGTTGTCTACATCAAGCACTGGAAAACTTTTCTGTAAAGGAACAGCTAGTAAATATTTTAGGTTTTTCAGGGCACATATAGTTTCTATCATTCCTCACCCTCATCCTTCTCTTTTACAGCCTTAAAAACAATAAAATCTATTCTTACCTAACTCAAAGCTGTACCAAAAAATAGGCACCAGGACAGATTTGGCCAAAGGACCATGGTCTAGAACCCTCTAAAAATGGAGTTAAACAGTAAGTAACATTTTGCTCTGGGTTAACTTTAACATGCTTTTAAGATTTAACCCATGTTATTGTAAGTATCAGTAATTTTTTTAAGAGACAGAGAGAGAGAGAGAGAGAGAGAATTTTTTAATATTTATTTTTTTAGTTATCGGTGGACACAACATCTTTGTTTGTATGTGGTGCTGAGGATCGAACCCGGGCCGCACGCATGCCAGGCAAGCCTGCGACCACTTGAGCCACATCCCCAGCCCAATTTGTTCTTTTTATTGATTTTGATTTCATTAATTTTTTTCTCTATTTGTTTCTTCAATTCAATGGTTTTTAGTATATTCATAGTGTTGTGCAATCATTACCACAATCAATTTTGGAATCTTTTCATCACTTCTCTAATCCTCCAAAAACCTTATCTTTTAGCAGTCATTCCCTTCTGCCTGCTGCCAACCCTTTCCCAGCCACAGGCAACCATGAGTCTACTTTCTGTCAGTATAGCATTATTTATTGTGGACATTTTATATAAATGGAATCCTACAATATGTGGCTTTTGTGTCCGACTTCTTTGACTTACAATACTTTCAAAATTCATCCACATTGTAGCATTTATCAATATTTCATTCCTTTCTATTGCCTAATAAGATTCCATTGTATTAATAGACCAAATTTTATTTATCCATTGATCAGTTGATGGACACTGGGTTGTTTCTATTTCTTGGCAATTAATGGATAACCCCACCATGAATATCTGCGTATAAGTTTTTGTGTGAACATGCTTTTATTTTTCTTGGGCACACACATAAGGGTCTAATTACTGGGTCATATGGTAACTCCCGTGTTTAAACTTTTGAAGGACTGCTAGACTGTTTCTGAAGCCACTGTACCATTTGACAACCTACCAGCAATATGCAAGAGAGTTCCAATTTTCCACATCCTCACCAATCATTGTTATTATCTTCCCTTTTCATTATAACCATCTGGTGATGTAAAATGATACCTTATCCTGCTTTTGATTTGCATTTCCCTGGTGGTGAATGATGTTAAGCATCTTTTCATGTATTTAGTGACATTCATATATCTTCTTTGGACTCTACTAGCTTTTATGTATACCATTTTTATTATTATTTATGAGCTTTATAGGGATTATGGCATTCATCTTTATCAGCATAGTCTATTCTGAATTACTATACTGCATATATTTATCTATATTGTATATCTATATCAATCTATACAATATAGATAGATAGATATAGATATATAGGTATCTAGATAGATACAGATTCATAGATTTATCTTGCTCTTCATTTCCCCCTGTGCAATTACCAGATGTATTTCCACCTAATCATTATTCTCTACCACTTGAAGAACTTCCTTTGGTACTTCTTGTAAGACAGTTTATAGGCAATGGATTTTCTCAGCTTATGCTTATCTGAAAATGTCTATATTACACTTTCATTTTTAAAATATATTTTTGCTCTATGGATTTCTAGGTTTACAATCTTTTTCTTTCAGCACTTTAAAGATGCCATTCCATTGTCTTCTGGACTCTGTTGTTTCTAATGAGAAGTGGGCTGACATTCTTATCATTATCCTCTACTTACAATGTATTCTTTTTCTCTGGCTACTTTTAAGATTCATTTCTTTATTTTTAGTTTTCAGCAGTTTAACTCTGATGTGTGTAAATGTGATTATCTTTGTATTTATTCAGGCTGGGACTTTATGAGTTTCTTGGATCTGGAGTTGCTATATATTTTTAATCAAATTTAGAACATTTTCAGGCAAAACTTCTCTAAATAGAATTCAAATATGCTTTCTGCTTCATTCTATTTATTTTTTCCTGTTAGATTCCAGTTAAGTGGGTGTTACCTCTTGATGTTAACTCACATGTCACTGATGAGCTGTTATCTCTATTCCTTCTCCTCCTCCTTCTTTTTCCCTCACTCTGCTTCAATTTAGATTATTTATATTTGCCTATCTTCAAGTTCTACTCTTTTATTTTAATGTATTCAACCTTCTTATTTTAAAATAGTTTTATCTTTTATTCATTGTGGTACTGGGAATTGAACCTAGGGCCTTGCACATGATGGGAAAGAACTCTACCACTGAGCTACATCCCCAACCCACTTTTTTATCAATTTATTTTTAAGACAGAGTCTTGCTAAATTGCTGGACTAGCTTTGAACTTGTAATCTTCCTGCCTCGGTCTCTCCTGAGTCACTGTAACTATAGGTGTGCACCACCACCTACCTAATATTTCTTTTTCATTTTAAATGACACATAGTAATTGTGCATATTTATGGGGTACAGTGTGACATTTGAATACATGTATATAATGTGCAATGATCAGATCAGGGTAGTTGGCATAACTATCCCCTCAAATATATATATCATTTGTTTGTTAGAAACATTCAAAATCTTCTCTACATCATTTTTGGAGGTGGCGGGGAATACCAGGGATTGAACTCAAAGGCACTCAACCACTGAGCCACATCCCCAGCCTTATTTTGTATTTTATTTAGAGACAGGGTCTCACTGAGCTGCTTAGTGCTTCACCATTGCTGAGGCTGGCTTTGAACTCATGATCGTCTAGCCTCAGCCTCCCAAGTCACTGGGATTACAGGCGTGCACCACTGCACCCAGCCAACATCATTTTGATATATACACTAGTTGTCAATCACAGTTACTCTACTGTGCTTTAGAACATTAGAAGTTATTCCCTTTATCCAAATGTACTCATTAACCATTGTTCTCTATTCACCTTCCACCACACCCTTACACTATTCTCTTCTCTAATTTCAACCTGCCTATTTTTAATTCAGCTATAATTTATATATCATAAAATTTGCCATTTTAAATTATACAATCCAGTAGTTCAAAGTGTATTTGGAAAGTTCTGAAACCACCATCACTATATAATTCCAGAACAATTTTTTTTAACCTTAAAAAGAAGCCCTATAGCCATTAGCAGTCACTTTTTATTTCCCCTTTTTCCATTTGTGAGCAACTGATCTACTCTCTATCTCTATGGATTTGGACATTTTATATAAATGGAATCATAAAATACTTAACATTGTGTCTGGCTTCTTTTACTTACCATATATTTAACAGTTTGTCTGTGTTGTAATATGAATCAGTGCTTCATTCCTTTTTATGCCTAAATAATATTTCATTATATGGATATATTAATAAGTTTATTCATTCATTAGTTGGAAATTATTTGGCTTGTTTCCACCTTTTTCTATTATGATTATGCTGCTATTAATGTTCATATTGAATAAATCTTATGAGTGGTCATATAGGGCTATAGTTTGGGTGTGTCCTTTGAAATTCATGTGCTCAAAACTTAATCTCCAAAGTCATAACTTATTGATATTTGGAGGTGGGGACTTTGGGAGATAATTAAAATTACCTGTCATCAGAGTGCAGCACCCATGATGCATTGATATTTTTTTCCCCACAGGGCTAGGGGTTGAATCCAGGATCTCTCTTGCATGCGAGGCAAGCGCTTTACCACTGAGCTACATTCCCAGACCATATTAATGGCTTAAGAAGAGAAAGAAGGCACTGAGCTACTCTGCTTGCTCTAACTCACCATGTGATGTTCTCTGCCACGTTATGATGCAGCAAGAAGGTCATCGCCAGATGCAGTGCCATGCTCTTGGACTTCCCAGCTTCCAGAATCATGATTCAAATAAGCCTCTATCCTTCATGAAGTACTCAGACTTAGGCACTTTGTTAAAGCAACAGAAAAGGGACTAAGGCATATGGTAACCTTGTGTTTGATTATTATATAAACTGCCAAACTATCACAGAAGCTACACCACTGCACATTTGCACCAGTATTGTATAACTGCTATAATCTCTTCATAGCTGCACCAATGTTTGTTATTGTCCTCTTAAAATTATTGTTGTAGTCATTCTAGTGGGTATGAAATCATATCTCATTATGGTCTTGACTTACATTTGTCCTAGTAACTATTCATGTCAAGCATCTTTTTAAAAAAATATTCATTTTTTTTTAGTTTTAGGTGGACACAATTTCTTTTATTTTAAATATTTTAGTTGCATTTGGACACAATACCTTTATTTATTTTTACATGGTGCTGAGGATTGAACCCACCATCTTGCATGTGCTAGGTGAGTTGCTCTACCCCTGAGCCACAACTCCAGCCCAACAATTTCTTTATTTTACATTTATGTGGTTCTGAGGATCGAATCCAATAACCCACACATGCTAGGCGAGCACTTTACCACTGAGCCACAACCCCAGTCCCCACAAAAAAAGCATCTTTTAATGTTGGCCATTTATAGAACTTATTTGGAGAAAATTCTGTTCAGGTCTTTTATCTATTTCCAAATTGGTTTATCTATTTTTTTATTACTGATTTGTAAGAGTTCTTTATATATTCTTTATATATTCTAGATATAAGTCCCTTGTCAAGTGTGTGATGTGCAGATATTTTCTCCCATTCTGTGAGCTATATTTTCACATTCTTTTTTTTTAAGAGAGAGACAGAGAGAAGAGAAAGAGAGAGAAAAATTTTTAACACTTATTTTTCAGTTTTCAGTGGACACAATATCTTTATTTATTTTTATGTGGTGCTGAGGATCGAACCCAGCACCCTGTGCATGTCAGGGGAGCGCGTTACTGCTTGAGCCACATCCCCAGCCCTCTTTTCACATTCTTGATGTGTCCTTTTGTGCACAAAACTTTTTCATTTTGATGAAGTACAGTTTATTTATTTTTTCCTTTGGTTGTTTTTGCTTTAGATTTTATATCTAGTAAATTCTTGTCTAAGGTCATGAAAAGTTAGTCCTATTTTTTCTAAGAATTTATAGTTTTAGCTCTTACATTAAGATCTTTGATTTATTTTGAGTTAGTTTTTGTACATGGTATCTATGAGAAGTCACCATTCATTCTTTTTGCATGTGGATAGCCAGTTGTCTCACTATCATTTGTTGAAAAATGATTTACTCATCTGATGGTCTTAATATCCTTGTTGAGAATTATATTGACCATAAACTCTCAATTGTATTGCACTAATACATATGACTATCCTTATGCCAGTATCACACTGCCTTAATTTTTATAGCTTTGCAGTATGTTTTGAAAATAAGAGTCCTCCAACTTGGTTCTTTCCCAAGATTGTTTTGACTATTCATATCCTTTGAATTTCATATGAATTTTCAAATCATCTTGTAATTTCTTCAAAAGAAGTAGTTGGAATTTTGATAAGCATTATATTGAACCTATAGATCAATTTATTGATCTTAAGTCTCTCAAACAATGAAAACAGGAATTTTTTTTTCATACTCAGGATTGAACCCAGGGTCTTGCAATGCCAGGGAAGCTCTTTA